>NC_088370.1:3310179-3392679 GCF_034508935.2 Berghia stephanieae
TAATGTAGTAGTAGTAGTAGTAGTAGTAGTAGTAGTAGTAGATAGTAGTAGTAGTAGTAGTAGTAGTAGTAGTATAGTAGTAGTAGTTAGTAGTAGTAGTAGTAGTATGTGTATTAGTAGTAGGTAGTAAGTAGTAGTAGTAGTGTAGTTGTAGTAGTAGTAGTAGTTGTAGTATAGTAGTAGTAGTAGTAGTAGTAGTAGTAGTATAGTATATGTAGTAGTATAGTGTAGTAATGTAGTAGTAGTAGTAGTAGTAGTTGGTTGAGTAGTAGTATAGTATGTAGTAGTAGTAGTAGTAGTGATATAGTAGTAGTGTGTAGTAGTATGTGTAGTAGTAGTAGTAGTAGTATTAGTATTGTGTAGTAGTAGTAGTATAGTAGTAGTAGTAGTAGTAGTAGTAGTAGTAGTAGTAGAGTATGTAGTTAGTAGAGTAGTAGTAGTAGTATAGTTTTAGTATAGTAGTAGTATAGTATAGTAGTAGTAGTATAGTAGTAGTATAGTAGTAGTAGTAGTAGTAGTATATAGTATAGTAGTAGTAGTAGTAGTAGTATAGTAGTGTTGTAGTAGTAGTAGTAGTAGTAGTAAATAGTAGTAGTAGTATAGTATAGTAGTAGTAGTAGTAGTAGTAGAAGTATAGTAGTAGTTAGATTTGTTGTAGTAGTTAGTAGTAGTATAGTAGTAGTAAGTTAGTATAAGTAGTATGTAGTAGTAGTAAGTAGTAGTAGTAGTAGTAGTAGTAGTAGTATAGTAGTAGTAGTTGTAGTAGTATATATAGTGTAGTAGTATGTAGTAGTAGTGAGTTATAGTAGTAGTGTAGTAGTAGTAGTAGTAGTAGTAGTAGTAGTAGTAGTAGTGTATAGTGGTAGTTAGTATATAGTATAGTAGTAGTTAGTAGTAGTGTATGTAGTAGTAGTAGTAGTAGTAGTTGTAGTAGTAGTATAGTAGTAGTAGTAGTATAGTATAGTAGTAGTATAGTAGTTGTAGTAGTTATATATAGTAGTTAGTGTAGTTGTAGTAGTAGTAGTAGTAGTAGTAGTAGTATGAGTAGTAGTTGTAGGTAGTAGTAGAGTAGTAGTATGAGTAGTAGTAGTATGTATAGTAGTATAGTAGTAGTAGTAGTAGTAATAGTAGTAGTAGGAGTTTTAGTAGTAGTAGTAGTGTAGATTAGTTGTAGTAGTAGTAGTAGTAGTAGTATGGTAGTGTTAGTAGTAGTGTAGTAGTAGTTGTAGTAGTAGTTAGTAGTTAGTAGTAGTAGTAGTAGTAGTAGGAGTAGTAGTATAGTGTAGTAGTAGTAGTAGTATAGATATAGTAGTAATAGTGTAAGTAGTAGTAGTAGTATAGTATAGTAATAGTAGTAGTTAGTATAGTAGTAGTAGTAGTAGTGTTGTAGTAGTAGTAGTATATGTGTAGTAGTAGTAGTGTAGTAGTAGTTTTGTAGTAGTAGTAGTAGTAGTGTAGTATAGTAGTGTAGTGTATAGTTAGTGTAGTTAGTATAGTAGTTGTAGTTAGTAGTAGAAGTGTAGTAGTAGTAGTAGTGTATAGTATAGTAGTAGTATAGTAGTAGTTGTAGTTAGTAGTAGTAGTTGTAGTTGTAGTAGTAGTAGTAGTGTAGTAGTATAGTAGTAGGTAGTAGTAGTAGTAGTAGTGTAGTAGTAGTAGTAGTATTGTTAGTGGTAGTTAGTTTAGTAGTGGTAGGTAGTAGTAGTAGTTAGTAGTAGTAGTAGTTGTAGTGAGTGAGTGTGTAGTTAGTAGTTGTAGTAAGTTAGTTAGTATTAGTATAGTAGTAGTAGTAGTAGTAGTGTAGTTAGTAGTATAGTAGTATAGTAGTAGTTGTAGTAGTAGTAGTAGTAGTAGTGTAGTAGTAGTATAGTAGTAGTAGTAGTAGTATAGTAAGTGTGTATAGAAGAAATATAGTATGTATTGTGGAGGTGTGTTTGTATTTTTATAGTTAGTAGTATATATAATATATAGTAGTATAGTAGTAGAATTTATAATGTTATATTAGTATAGTTAAAGAAGATGTAGAGTTTGTAGTGTATAGAAGAGTAGTGTGATGTAGTAGAGATATTTAGAGTAGATAATATAGTATGTAGTGTTGAGTAAAATAGTAGTAGTAGTATAATTGTAGTATGTAGTAGATTTATAGTATGGAGTAGTATAATTAGTTTATATAGATTATATAGTGTAGTTAAGTAGTATTAGTAGTAGTAGTAGTAGTATATAGTTAGTATAGTAGTGGTAGTGTATTAGTAGTAGTTTGTAGTGTATGTAGAGTTGTATAGTATTGTAGTAGTAGTATAGTAGAGTAGTAGTATAGAGTATAGTATAGTATGAGGTAGTATGTGTATAGTATTGTAGTTGTAGTATAGTAGTAGTAGTATATGTAGTAGTGTAGTAGTAGTGTAGTAGTATAGTAGTATGTAGTAGTTAAGTAGTATAGTAAGTAAGTATAGTTAGTAGTAGATAGTAGTAGTAGTAGTAGTAGTAGTTAGTAGTAGTATAGTAAGTAGTAGTAGTAGTAGTATAGTAGTAGTAGTAGTATAGTAGTAGTAGTATGTAGTAGTAGTAGTAGTAGTAGTTGTAGTAGTAGTAGTAGTAGTAGTAGTAGTAGTAGTAGTAGTAGTATAGTAGTAGTAGGTAGTATAGTAGTAGTAGTAGTAGTAGTAGTAGTGTAGTTGTAGTAGTAGTAGTAGTAGTAGTAGTGTAGTATAGTAGTAGATATAGTAAATAGTATAGTAGTGGTATAGTTAGTAGTTTAGTAGTAGTATGTTTGTATAGTAGTATTAGTAGTTAGTAGTAATATAGTAGTAGTAGTAGTAGTAGTGTATAGTATATAGTATTAGTATAGTAGTAGTAGTATATAGTAGTAGTAGTAGAAGTAGATAGATATAGTAGTATGTAGTAGTGTAGTAGTAGTAGTATGTGTAGTAGTGTGTAGTAGTGAGTAGTAGTAGTATAGTGTATATAGTGAGTAGAGTAGTAGTAGTATAGTAGTAGTATAGTAGTATAGTAGTATAAGTATAGTAGTAGTAGTAGTGTAGTAGTATAGTATAGGATAGTATAGTAGTATAGTAGTAGTAGTAGTAGTAGATAGTTAGTATAGTATAGTAGTGTAGTAGAGTAGTAGTAGTAGTAGTAGTAGTAGTAGTATAGTAGTAGTAGTAGTAGTAGTAGTAGTAGTAGTAGTAGTAGTAGTAGTAGTAGTAGTGTAGTAGTAGTAGTAGTAGTAGTAGTAGTATGTAGAGTAGTGTTAGTAGTAGTAGTAGTAGTAGTAGTAGTAGTTAGTATGTAGTAGTGTAGTAGTAGTAGTTGTAGTAGTAGTTAGTAGTATAGTAGTAGTTAGTAGTAGTAGTAGGTAGTATATAGTAGTAGTAGTAGTAGTAGAGTAGTAGTATAGTTAGTAGTAGTAGTAGTAGTAGTAGTAGTAGTAGTAGTAGTGTAGTAGTAGTAGTAGTAGTAGTAGTGTAGTAGTAGTATAGTAGTAGTAGTAGTAGTAGTAGTAGTAGTATAGTAGTAGTAGTAGTAGTAGTAGTATTAGTGTAGTATAGCCCAGAGAAAAACCTCAAGTTGGGGGGTATGGTGGGACAGGTTGTGTTTTGTATTTTTTTAATTATCGTTTTTGCTATTTTTAAAATATATATAATAATATATACTATAATGAATACTGATAAGACAATTCCCTTCATAAATGCCGTTTATCATCATTATTTATATTTTCCAAGGGAAACGAATGGCTGCCCAGAAGACGTTTCGCTATGTGTACTTCAATGCAAGAGCCAGGGGCGAGCTGCCCCGACTTGTAGCTGCAGCCACAGGAATTCATTTACAAGAGGAGATAATCAGTGATGAACACGTCGTCTGGCCCAGGGATATCAAACCTAGTAAGATATATTTATCACATGTAGTATGTAGCTTGACTTGACTTTTTTTTTTTTTTTTGCCCCAATAGTCATGGGAATGTTAAAAAAAACTTGAGCTTTTATATAGCGCAATACCTACTAAACCTGCTCAAAGCGCTTTACAAGGAGTCCATAGCCAACAGCAACACTTAACATGTAGGACGAGACATGACGCCTGTTAGGCAATATTGCAAGAAAAAAAAAATTTCGGACAGAGACAACGCTGTCAATGGCCAGATACTCATTTTACACCTGAGTATAGTGAGAGAATGTGAGTAAAGGGTCTTTTCCAAGGACTCAACTATGCACCGAGCAAGGCTCGAACCCAGGACCTTCCAATCCGAAAATGAGTGTCATGCCACTAGACCACATAAGCAGCACGTTCTGCAGGAAATGTCTGTGGATCCTTAAAGAGATTTGCTTGCATTCTCTTTTGTTTGCAGTGTACACACTTATGCAGGTCTGATATCCGAAGGTAATTTTGAGCCTACTTTAACATTGTTGTAATGGACAATATTTTGCACCATTTTTCTGAGATTTCCATTACAACAACGAGCCAGCCCATAGTGAATTGGGTTATCAGACCTGCAAATAAGTTCATATTGCCTCTGTTGAATTGGATACAATTTCTCAAATTTCTTCAATGGTGTTATGAAACATGTAACTCTCTCTTTACCAGCCATTTTCTGTGTTCCCCCGACACTTCACACACAAATTTAACTGTGCTCATGATTTACGAGTATAATAGGTTTTATAATAGAGATAATTTTAATAGACACCGAAAATCTTTTCTGCCGTCCAGTATTAGGCTTTATAACAAGCAATAATCATTTTATATAAATTATTTAGCATTTTTGCTTTTAAAATAAATATTAATTTATTAATTTATTTGTTTTGCAATTTATAATGTCAGTTTTAACTATTTTACAGTGTTGAAATTATTCATATTATAAAGCGCGACTCTGGTTATGGAGCTGCTCCTTTTTTATATATATATCCTATTTCCATTGTATTTTTATCTTATTGTGTAAATTATAACACGTCTGTACAAAAAAATGACCTTTTTGGGATGCACTAAAGTATTATTATTATTATTATTATTATTATTATTATTATTATTATTATTATTATTATTATTATTATTATTATTATTATTATTATTATTAATATTATTATTATTATTATTATTATTATTATTTTTATTATTATTATTATTATTATTATTATTATTATTATTATTATTATTATTATTATTATTATTATTATTATTATAGAGATCCTGCTTCTAGCAACTTAGTATCGCCTTGAAAAATGCACAGCTTTACTTCTTGATGGGTTTTTTCTTGCCTAACGACAATGATTAAACATGCATATCTGAGAAATGATTTAAAGTAGCCTATGGCAATGTTTTGTTTTGTTTCTTTTTTTGGATGGATTCATAATCTGATATTTCAAAAATCTTTTCAGAGACTCCCTTTGGACAACTTCCATGCCTCATCATTGATGACAAATGGTTTACACAGAAATTGGCTATTTCCTTTTATTTAGCGGAGATTGGAGATAGAGGTAGATGTCGGGGGTAATTATGATAGTAGTAGTAGTAGTGCTAGTAGTAGTAGTAGTAGTAGTAGTAGTAGTAGTAGTAGTAGTAGTAGTAGTAGTAGTAGTTGTAATAGTAGTAGTAGTAGTAGTAGTAGTAGTAGTAATAGTAGTAGTAGTAGTAGTAGTGGTAGTAGTAGTAGTAGTAGTAGTAGTAGTAGTAGTAGTAGTAGTAGTAGTAGTAGTAGTAGTATTAGTAATAGTAGTAGTAGTAGTAGTATTAGTAATAGTAGTAGTAGTAATAGTAGTAGTAGTAGCAGCAGCAGCAGTAGCAGCATTAATAGTTGATCATCGTTAAAATAATAATAATAATTATTATTATTATTATTATATTATTATTATTATTATTATTATTATTATTATTATTATTATTATTATTATTATTATTATTATTATTATTATTATTATTATTATTATTATTATTATTATTATTATTATCAACATCATTATTATTATTATTATTATTATTATTATTATTATTATTATTATTATTATTATTATTATTATTATTATTATTATTATTATTATTACTATACATCATTAATATTCATCATAATCATCATAATCTCTAACAATGTGTTAGAAATGAAATTCATACCAAACCAATCCCTTCCAGACCTCCTGGGTAAAACGCCCCATGAGAACCTTGAGATCCACCAGTGTTTGTTTTTCAGCGAGGACGTGTTGGAAAGAATTGTTGTTGCTTGCGGAGACAGAGACATACGAAACAAAGTAGGTGTGGACTAAACGTGTGTATGGGAGTGAAACTACAACTACTGTACAATGATTAGGGTCAATTTTTATTGTATTTTGCTAAACCTATGTGTTTTTTAAAAAAGTAATTAGTTAAGAAAATAATTTTTTAATTAGAAGATAAGGACATTCTACTGTTTTACACAACCTGTATCTTGTGCTTTTAAAGAATAATTTAAGACATTAACAATTTAAATGTTGTTTGAGCAAAGAGTTCTAGAGTATTTTTAATAATCAGCATTCTTTTAACTCACTCAACCCTAACACTAACACCGACTATATCCTTAGTTTACCCGGGTTACTTTTACCCCATGCCTATTTAATTACATTTTTCTGAGACAAATTATAGGTCTAGTATCAAAGCTAATGTTTTTAGTTTTTACATGTTTATGGTAATTGAATAAAACTATCTATGTAAATGCTCCGAGTCCATGTGGTCCGATTATGTCACCATCTCTGCCTCTGCCAATCTTAGCATTTAGGTCCCCCATTACCATAAGGACTTCTTGTGATTTACACATTCGTTTTGCTTTGTCTAGTGAATGGTAAAACTCTGTCATATCTGCATCTGTCGCCTCTTCTGTTGGTGCATAAACTTGAATAATATTGGTGTCAACTACAGGTCCTCTTAGCTTAACCAGCAAAACTCTGTCTGAGATTGCTACGTGCCCTTTGTAAAATTTGGTTGATTTTTGGTCTAAGATCATCCCTACTCCTTTTTGGAAAGAGGTTCCACCACTCCATATGATCTTATATGTCATGTTGTTTTCTTGTTTTGACATGGTTCCCTGCTCTTTCCATCTCATCTCTGCCAGGCCAAGAATATTTATTTGGAGCCGTTTCATTTCTTTCAGAATGTTGTTTAGTTTTCCTTTTTGGGCACAGGTCCTGACATTCCATGTCCCAATTTTGGTTTTGTCACATTTGTTAAATTTATTTCGCCTAGTAACTGGCTGACGGTTCGGTGTGACCTGACGAACATCACGCTCCCAACCGAGCGAGGCAGCAGTCTTCCGTGAAAACATGCTCCCCTTTACGCTGTCACCGTTTAACTTTTTGGACTTATTCATGCAGTTAACTCGGCAAAGTTACAAGAATGGTTTGCCATTGCCTATTCTTGTCGCCCTCTGCAGTTGGCAAGCTTGACCTGTTACCGTTCGACACCACGAGGAGGTTGCAGTAGGGCTTGATGATGATCTATCTTGGACTCGGAGACAGAAATGAACGAGGAAACATCTGGGCAGATTGGTGTAGAACAAATAAATTAATGATTTCAAACACCTGGTTTCAACAACACCCAAGAAGAACCTGGACATGGCAATCACCAGGGGACAGAGCAAGGAACCAGATAGACTTTATAGCAGTATCATCAAGATTCAGAAATGGCATATTAAATTGCAAAACCTACCCAGGCGCCGATGTAGACAGTGACCATGTCCCAGTTGTTTGTACAGTAAGGATAAAGTTTAAAACTATTCAGAGAACAGCTGGTAGAATAAAGAGGGATTACAGGTTATGCAAAGACAATGGCATACAAACAAAAATGAGAGAAGAATTTGAAAATGCACTCATGATACAAAGCCAAAGTGAACCTGATAACGAAAAATGTGAAAAACAATTTGATATATTCCAAAAGTGTGTCAAAGCAACTGCAGAAAAGCATTTACCAATAGCTCAAATAAACAGCAAAAAGGAATGGATGACAAATGAAATTCTAAACCTATTTGAAGAAAGACGAAAATGCAACAGAGGGTCTGCAGAATACCAAACATTGAACAACCACATTAAATCCAAATGCATCGAGGCACACGAGAACTATCTAGACTGGAAATGCTGCGAAATCGAAAGAGAATACAAACCCAACCCCCAACAAGCTCACCAAAGAATAAAAGAACTATCAGGGAAAAGGAAAAGCAAAGCAGCAGGAAGTTGTATCCAAAACAAACAAGGGGAACTGCTATTTGAAGAACAACATATAGAAAGCCGATGGGTAGAATACATAGGCGAACTGTACAATGATCCAAATAGAAATGAACCACCACTGAAATTCAAAGAACCATTAAGCGGACCAAACATCACCAAAAGTGAAATTGAACATGCCATGGAACGAATGAGGGATGGTAAAGCAACAGGCCCTGATGAAATATCTGTAGAGGTATTAAAAAGCCTAGGAGATCTAGCAATTGATGAACTTCACATATTATTCAACAATATATACAATACTGGGAAAATTCCAGAAGATCTCTGTAACTCTATTTTCATAGCAATACCAAAGAAAGCAGGTGCAGTCAGATGCGAAAATTTTAGAACTATAAGTTTAATAAGCCACATCAACAAAATACTGTTGCGTATAATTATCAACAGGCTAAGGAATAAGATTAACCCCGAAATCGCAGAAGAACAATATGGATTCCAACCTGACAGAGGGACAAGGAACGCAATATACCTCCTCCGTGTTTTAAGTGAAAGAGCTATACAGGTTCAGACCCCACTATACCTCTGTTTTGTCGACTACAAAAAAGCTTTTGATAGAGTACGCCACGAAGAAATACTAAAACAACTGCACTCCATTGGCGCTGATGAGAAAGACCTCAGACTCATGCAAACATTATACTACACCCAGCAGGCATCTATCAAAATCGGAAACTCTACAGGAAATTCCATTCCTATTAAGAAAGGAGTCCGTCAAGGGTGTGTTGCCTCACCAGATCTGTTTAATCTATACCAAGAAACAATCATGAGGGGCATAAATAATATGGAGGGAATAAAAGTGGGAGGTCACAACATAAATAATATAAGATACGCAGACGATACGGTACTCATTGCAACATCAGAAATCCAACTTCAAAAGATTGTTGACAAAGTGGTAGTAGATAGTGAAGCCAAGGGAATGGAAGTGAATATCACCAAAACGGAATGCATGGTAATACAGAAAAACCCGAAAACAACAACACCTGCAATATAACGATTCACGGCGAGCAACTTACCAACGTAGAAAGTTTTAAATACCTAGGTTCAATAGTGACAACAGATGGAAGATGTAACCGAGACATACGAGCAAGAATAGCTCAAGCCAAACAGGCCTTCATGGACCTGGGAAACATTTTGAAAAACAAACAGATGTCGTTCGGGATTAGATTCCGAGTCTTGAAGTGCTACGTGTGGCCAATCTTGTTATACGGATGCGAAAGCTGGACTACAAATGCAGAAACACAAAAGAACATTGAAGCTTTTGAAATGTGGTGCTTGAGAAGGATGCAGAGAATATCGTATACTGCACACAAAACGAACGAAGAAGTGCTAAAACAAACATGCCAACAAAGGAAACTAATGCCCTTAATAGTGGATCGACAACAATCCTTTTTCGGACACATAGTAAGGAAAGATAAGAATGAATACCTGGCAAGTTGTGGAAAAATACCTGGTAAACGCGCCCGGGGGAGACAAAGAAAAACACTCATAGACCAACTGAAGGGCTTCACCAGCCTAACAATCCAAGAGCTGTTTGAAAAGGCAAGAGACAGGGAGGAATGGAGAGAGATAATTCATGCAGTATCCGAAGCCTGGACCAGGCATGGAACCTAGAAGAAGAAGATGTAAATGCTCATTTAAAAAAAAAAATTTCTTCCAATTTTGAAATGTAGCAAATAGTCTACGATTGAGTGAGTTAAGGTATGTTTTTGTTGTTGTTGTTTTTTTTTTTTAATTTTGTTGTTGTTTTTTTTTTGGGGGGGGGGGGGGTGGGAGTAGCATGAATTAACTGTTTGCATGATTTATAATGGGGATCATTTTTATGATAATGCTGATGTTGATTTCTCTCTTGGTTGTGGCGATGATGATGATGATGATGATGACGATGATGCTAATGACACTGTTGCTGCTGCTGCTGATGATTTATATTGACAGGGATCTGACAACTTACAGCAAGTCCGGACTGAGTACCTTCCTATGAAACTTCCAATTATGGAGAAGAGGCTTCGAGAAAATGGTTCAGGATATTTTGCTATAGACCGGGTACGTTGCTTACTAACTCTACCGTCACATGCTGGGCTGTTTTTCTTTCCTTTTAATATTTAAATTAAAAACGTGTTTGCGTTTTCAAGTTCAATCCCTTAATCTGTAAAAGTCACTTTGCCCATTGTTGCAGACAGCCAAAGTGATACGAAGCTTCTAGAAGCTGTGAACTGAAAATGTAATGAACAAAGATGAATATACCAGCTTTGTAAAAGAACAAAATACCAAACATGAAACATTTTGGGCTCAAAAACCTTCTTCAACTTCAACCAATAACAAAAACGAAACATTAATAATTCATTTGTGTTAATTACTTTTAGCAGATGTTTTTACAATTGATAATTCACCCTGTCTGTTTTACAGAAATTGTCGCTGTTTTCAGTGTCTATAATTTCTGGTTAGAGTCTTTTACTTTTCTACTCCCAGATTGTCTGTGGGAGAAAAATGTTTATAATAATGTGTTCCTGTTGTATATTGCAATGGGATTCAATAGTCTGATGTCACGTCGCCCCGCAACGGCGGCCATCGTGGTTCTAAACAAAGAAAATCGGTACTTTTTATTCGTCATGCTGGCTAGAACTTTTCATATGTCTTGTGATCAGAATGTGTAAAAGTCAAAACATGATCAGATTTATAATGGGTTTTTTTTTCCTCTGGATACGCTTTTATGCTCGTCAGAGAAATATTTCATAAGGGCGTCCGCCATTGTTCCGATTGTTTAGAGCCAGTTACTAAGTTACCATGCGTCATTACGAGGGAAGTGACGTTATGACTGTTGAAGAGTATTGTGTATCCGCTGTTGTGATAACTTGTGGTTAATTGCAATGTTATTTGGGGAAATATTGAAAACGTTAAGGGCTGCCTGAAGCCTGTGATCGTGAAAATACTCACGAAAGAGTGAAAATGGAAAGGCTACATATAGGAATGATACACGAAGCCTCTCCATTTTCACTCTTTCGTTAGTATTTGGGGAAAGATTGTGGTATCTGTATCATTGTTTTTCTATTTGTTTGTTTTAATTATTAGTAAATAAAAAATATCAACAAAATCTTGGAAAATAACTAAAGCATTAGTAAAAAAAAAAAAAGACATGAATAAATCTGGGGGGTTTCATGATTTGTATATCTTGTTAACTCAGTCAACCCTCGAGATTTTTGCTACTTTTCAAAATTGAAAAAAATGTCTTTAAAATGAGCATGTAAATTGATAGTTTTATTTAACTACCATTAACGTGTAAAAATTAAGCTAGCTTTGATACTACGCCTATAATTTGTCTTAGAAAAAAATGTAATAAATAGGCATGGGGTAAAAGTAACCCGGGTAAACTACGGATATAGTCGGTGTTAGGGTTGAGTGATCAGAGCTTCAAATAAGAGCCTATTATGTCCGCACTAATGTAGTATCTGTCATCTGCATTTTTTTCCAAATTGGGACCTAAAATTTGCCAAAATTTGCCCAAAAAACCCCCAAAATTTGCCAAGAAATTTGCCAAAAAGACCAAAATTTGCCGAGGAAAACGAAGCGTTTCAGTAAAAATTAACATGCGAAACAGAAAAATATATATAAAAGACAATTTATTACATTTAAGGAGGCTACATTTATTAATTTACACAATGTAAAGCGATTTATGCGGCCAAACTTTCAAACAATCACACACACACACGCAAAGCTGCAACATTTCTCAAGTTTCGCACTTTTTTTCTCGATATTTTGTTTTCGCTTCTTTTTTTCCCCAAAATTTGCCACGATTTGCCAATTTTGGGAAATTTGCCGCAAAAAATGCAGATGACAGTAGTATGAACAAAGGCTGGAACGAGGTCCTTGTTCTCATTTTGGTCAGAGATGTATGGAACACCATTCATTCCACAGAGAATCCGGGAGTCCAAACCATTGTCTGCGTTCAAGAAATCCTTGCAATATGTGATCCTCCGTGTCAAAGCGGTATTATGTCGGGATCCACTCGGTTAGGGAAATTGAATTCTTTGCCACAAATATCAAACTTGGGTTTAATTTCTGTACGTTATGCTGGAGTATAAATACTATTTCTTGCTTTACAAAAACTTCTAAGGTCCAATTTCTCATCATTCTATCTCTAAATTCATTTTTTTGGGGTCTGAATCATTCCGACATAATACCGTTTTGAGACGGAGGGTCACATATTTCTTTTTTTTTTTTAAATCTCAATTAATTTCTGTAAAATCATATTGTGTTGATGTCAAGTGCCAAGAGCCTCATTGGGCTGAGGATACTGTGTGGTCTACAAGAGTCCATTATTATTATTATATGTATTTTAATTTGACAGATGACCATTGCTGACCTGTCTGGCTTTGACGTCTTTGAGCACGTTGTTGATTTGGAAGGCATCGACTACCTTGACCAATACCCCTGCATCAAATCCAACTTTGAACGGACTGCAAGCCTACCACGAATCAAGGAATATCGCACCAATGGGCGCAATAAAACACCAACATTTAATTGGTAGATTAGGAAAAGCATGTCATTACTTAAAGAGGAGGAAAGATGTGATTTTTAAGGCATGGAATTCAAGGCTGTGTCATGATACAGTGGAACCTCAGTATAACAACAGGCATGGTGGGACCAACCTAAAATACCCGTTATGATTATGACTATGACCCAGTCCTGTTACAACCGAATTTCAAGGGAAACAACCCAAATCACCACCTGTTATCATTTTCAGTCTCTCTCGCAATTTCAAATTGACCATTGTGTGCGTGTGTGTGTGTTTTATGCTACACACTGTTTTTCCTGCTGCAAGGCCCATGTTAATGTTAGACTGACAATGATGTTGTATAGTAGTAACTCGTGTATACACACTACAATCACAGAGTATTCATGAACTAGGCATAGCCTAGCTTTCTGTTGCCTTTAGATAGAGACATATCTGAACGTAATGTGGGCTGATATATATTATGTTTGGAAATGGTAAGTGGGTTTCAGCACCGCTGTTATAACCACTTACTGGGCGGGGTTGCTGACCTCCCATAGTGGGCAGGGGGGTACATACTGTGTCTTCTATCCCCTATATCTGTTTTCCAACATGCTTTCTGTCTTTGTCTTGGAATGAGATTACTTGGTTTTGTCCTGACCCTTGCCGGATGCCCTGACTGAGAGGGAAACAGTCAAATGTATGATTAGTTTTGGGAGATGATATTTTTTTCCTTGTAAATCATCTCTCTGTTATGCACTGTATTATGTTTTGTTTACGTATATATGATTTGTAAACATTTGAGTGTATTCCTCTTAGTGGGGACCTGTGTTTGTGTCTGTATGAGACTTTTAAGTGATCTCAAACTAAGTACTTTGATAGTGTGCTCTTGGAATCTACATCTGTTTCCTATTTGAACCAATTCCCCTTTGTCTTACCTTTTCTTGGGTGCTTTAATAATAATTCTAAATCTTTTTACTATCCCATTTTCTTCCTTTTTACTGGCGCTGATATGACCTTAATGTGTTGCAAGCGCCGTAAAACACTTAAAAACAAAAACAAAAACATATAACCACTTAGGCTCTTAAAAGTCCTGGTAAATTTTACTAAAGCCAAAGAGGGAGAAAATTTGAGGATTAAAAAAATGTTATAACTGGGTCCTGTTATATCCTGACCTTTATATACGGGTTCCACTGTATGATGTACGTATCAAAATATCTGAAAAGTTTGTTTCAGCTTTGTCTTGATTTGCGTATCATAAACATCTTTTCACATAGGTATTTTTAATCATTACCTGCTCTCAACTTTTGCATTATAATCAGAAATAAGAGTGAGAAAATAGAGAAAAGCCCTGAGGTAAGAAATGACAATGAAGCAAGTCAGATGAGCTGAAATGGTGGAATTTTGTTTGTTATGGGGCTGCAGCTCGAGTAGAGTATGTATGTATGTGTGTGTGTGTGTGTGTGTATGTGTGTATGTATGTATGTGTGTGTAATGTATGTATGCATGCATGCATGCATGATGTATGAGAGAGAGAGAGCGAGAAGAGAGAGTGAGAAGAGAGAGAGAGAGAGAGAGCGAGTGAGAAGAGAGAGGGAGCGAGAAGAGAGAGAGAGAGAGAGAGAGAGAGAGAAAAAGATAGAGCGAGAGAGAGAGAGAGAAAGAGAGAGAGAGCGAGCAATAAGAGAGAGAGTTTGATTTAAAGTTTGATGTGTCTAAAAATGTGAAATTCATTGTGGTGAACATTTAAAAGTGAATTCAGATTAAAATTTTCACAACTGGATAACTGGGAGATGATATTATTTTCTTTATAAATCATTTCTCTGTTATGTATTGTTATATTTGTTGTTTTGAAGCATTTGAGTTTATTCCTCTTAGTGGGATCCTGTGCTTGTGTCTGGATGAGACTCTAAGGTGATCTCAAACTATGTACAATGATGGAATGCTTTTGGAATCTACATCTATTCCCTATTTGTACCATTCTCCTTTGTCTTCCTTTTCTTGTGTGATTTTAAAAGTAAATCTATAATGTTTTTTACTATCCCATTTTATTTCTTTTTACTGGCGCTGAAATGACCTAAATGTGCCGCAAGCGCCGTAAAATCCGTAAAAGCAACAATCCATGTATGACCCAGACAGATAATATTAAATTGATTTCCCTTTTTGAACTTCTGGGTCAAGAAACGGGTTACAGTGTCTACACTAAAAGTGTATGAATGATAAAATTGCTTGATTAATAATAATAATACCACGTAAATTCTACAGCGCCGCTTTCCACCAAAAGTGCATGGAAACGCTTATACATTTATGCACATGTGATCATATATATCATTCAATAAAATCACTCACAGAAAACTGAAAGGAAATACTCGGTCATCAAAGAGGCTTTAAAGGACAGAATTTAATCATGAGCACAATCCTCAGAAAAATGTGTAAGAAGACGCATTTTGTTTGGTAAAATTGGCACCACTGAAAACAGCGCCCCAAAACCGTCACCACTACAAAAGTCTTTCAGGACTATTAAGTACATGGAGTATGGAGTTTATCCCAGTTTTTGTAGCATGAAATGGACAATACAACACTTTCTGGATTTTGCATGCTCTTGGAAGAAGCTAAAAGCGTTCTAGAATCTGCTGAGTGTGCCAAATTCTGATGCTCATGTTTTAACAAATTATTTATTTTATTGAAAGAATTCAGTCTTTCAGCTCCAGCGTGTCATATTGCTGAACATTCTGGAATTTGCATACTAGAGTCCAGCGAATACCGTCCTGAAGTTTGCCACCATTTGGAAAGGATGCTATTCTGTATCAAAGCACTTCTCGTGCGACTATGTGGTCAAGCGGTATGACACTCGCTTTCGGATAGGAAGGTCCTGGGTTCGAGCCTTGCTCGGTGCATAGTTGAGTCCTTGGAAAAGGCTTTTTACTCACATTCTCTCACCACACTCAGGTGTAAAATGAGCACCTGGCCGTGAACAGCGTTATCTATGTCCGAAAAAAATTGTAATATTATCGCCTAACAGGCATCATATCCCATCCTACATGTAAAGTGTTGCTGTTGGCCAGGGACCCTTTGTAAAGTGCTTTGAGCATGTTTAGTGGATATCGCATGATATAAAAGCTCATTTTTTTTTACTTCTCTTGACAGCACCAGGGATCGATTTGTATTAGTCCCTTTGTAAGTCGAGTGAGAGCATCACCAACTAAGCTATTGGGACTCCCTACAAATTAGAGAGTGGGTTACAAAGTGTTTAGATAAACTAATACTAATAATAGTGTTGAAAGTGTCATTAAATGCATAAAAACAAATCAAGAGAGCTTGATTTGAATCATTTTGACATTCACAAGATTAAAAGTGCCTGTTCTCGACTGCTTATTGAATCTCGCTGCATATGCCTTCATAGAGTCTATTTCATGTGCCACCAATATTACATAGGACCGTAAAATATCAACTATAAGTAAGAAAGAATTAGTCATATTTAGGTTGTTTGGATTTAAGACAGTTTATTTACAGTAAGTAAAACCAAGTATGAATCTGTACAATGAAAAGCTTTCCAGCTATCTATTGGAGGAGGACGAGGCAGTGTTTCCCTTTTTCTTCAGGTATTCAATGTATTTCTTGAGGTCTTTAAATTCCACCAATTTCTTGGCATCCATCGGTCCGGGGTTCGGGCATCCCCCAACAGGACATCTGGGATTCGAGGAAATGAAACACAGGAATAAATAAATGACTGATTAAATTCACAACTACTTTTTAACTCACTCAATCCTAGAGATTTTTGCTATTTTTCAAAATTGGAAAAAAAAATATAATTAAAAATGAGCATATAATATATACATAGATTGTTTTATTCAACTACGATTAAAATGTAAAAACTAAAAACATTAGCTTTGATACTACGCCTATAATTTTTCTCAGAAAATGTAATTAAAAGGGATAGGGTAATAGTGACCTGGGTAAACTATGGATATAGTCGGTGTTAAGGTTGAGTGAGTTAAAACAAAATTTTAATCAGCCGTTTGCCAGACAGAAGACAAATCTGTTCGTATTTTTTTTAAACTACAAAAATAATGAAATTGTACAGAAGACACAGGACAGTTAGATTGATTTGACTTGAAGCAACAATTCATTTCAAAATACTTTAGAATATATTTCGATAGAGTTATACTTGGTTGAATACAATAATTTTAAAATATTATTTTCACTAAATTTTCTCTTAAAAATCTAAATTTTAAGGAAAAAATATCAGAATTTGGTGTGCGAATATTATTATTATTATTATTATTATTATTATTATTATTATTATTATTATTATTATTAAGAATTTGTGTTGACAAGGTTAATGTTTTTGTTTCTAACTTCCTCTAATGGTTGCTTATAAATAAAAACTTCAACTTCGTTTTAATAATATTATTACAAGCAATTTTATTACATTTGCTAAATTTTGGGACCCAAATAATTTGGAATCAATACTGATCAAATCTGTGTTAGTTTTAGGTCTACAAAATCAAAAAGACAAAAAGCTGACATAAATCAGACCTGCCAACTAAAATATTTTAAAACACTTAAAAACTCTTAGGAGATAAGAATTGGATTCAGTAGTCTGATGTCATCCACTCGGCAACGGCGGCCATCTTGGTTCTAAACAAAGAAAATCATTACTTTTTATTCTTCAAGCTGGCTAGAACTTTTCATATGTCTTGTGACCAGAATGTGTAAAAGTCAATACATGATCAAATTTATGTGTTTTTTTCCTCTGGATACGCTTTTATGCTCGACGGAGAAATATTTCATACGGGCATCCGCCATTGTTCCGATTGTTGAGAGCCAGTGTTGCTAAGTTACATGTGTCATTAGGAAGGAAGTGACGTTACGACTATTGAATCCTATTGTGGCCACTATAAGTTAACTTTAATAATAAACAATTTTCCTCAAATCATTAAAATGATCAACTTTCATTTTCAATAAGCTTTAGTAACTTAGAGATCCTCATGAAATTCTGAAATTGGAGTCAAAATTTCGTAATTCTTCGAATTTTTCATAATAATAGTATTAGTAGGCAGGTCTACATAAATGTATCCAAACCGACAAAAACAATCCAGTAGCTCATTGAAGCAGGTCCAGTGAGAAACGTAACTTTCCAATACCATAGCTGCCAACTTTTCAAAATGCAAAAACGTATTATTATACGCGGTGCGGACGCCCAATTCATGTCTTAAAATGGCATATTTATTAATGTACTTAAGATCTAGATTGGTCAGAACTGTAATACTAAGAGAAGCTTATCTTTATCATCATACTGGGTAGGCATAAGTGATGGGGAGGTGGTGACAGAAGCAGATTACTGAGGCTTGAGCTTAACAGCCTCCTTTGTGGCGAAAATTTTCTCCCAAGATAATTTTTATCAGATTTTCTTTTTTTTTTTTCTGGATTTTTTTTCTTTTTCTGGATTGGCCAAATCGTACTAAGTACGATTTTATCGTACTGGTTGGCAGCTATGCAATACAACTTACTTGGCTCTCCCTTTGCGTGCTTTGATGTGTTCTAATATGGGATCCCTGTCGTACACGTGTCCACACAGCGTGTTCTTCACTGGATGCTCCATGGTACGGCCACTGTAAGGACATTTGGTGTTGACCTCTGTTTGGGTCAAGGCCACGTCATCATCCTCTGTTGACCCCAACAAAGTGGCTCTCAGGGACTCAAATTGTTCCTCATCAACTGGAGTAAAAGGGGAGAGTTATTTAAACGCAGGGTTGCCAATTCAGGAGGCTAAAATTTACTGAACTTTTATCAAACACATTGACCAACCCCTGTGCTGAACTTCAGTAAAAAGACTTTGTGATTGTATACTTACTTTTTTCTGTTCAACAGGTGATTGGAAAATATACTGAGGGTTTATAACATACTGAATTCAGTAAATATACGGAAAACTCAGTATATCTTAGTAATTTATGAACAAAATCATAATCCACGAGCCATCACATGATAATTTAACCACAAAATAATACAATTTCAATAACTATTGAATCGATATAAGTAGATAATTAATTTTAAATCCAAGAAAATTAAAAACACCATGATTGCTATGCAAGGTTCAGTTTTTAAGGGATTGCGCATGTGCAGGGACGCTTACTCTCGGGCAAGGCCATATGAATATTCATTGAGTCTATAAAATGGCAACCTTGAAAACAAGTAAATACTCGTCGTAAGATTTTTGCCATAATATTCAACTAAAAATTAATATGTCACAATTCCTTGGATAAACTAAACCCTCTGTGCATCACAATGTTTCATTTATTCCCCCAGCAAGCCGCATGACTATCAATATGTATTTAATAGTGTTATGGTGTATTATTATTATTGAGTTATTGCCCTTTGCAATTGTATTACCAATCTTATATTTCCATTAATAAACACTTCATTACGTTTAGTTACTTCTAAGTAATGTCACAGTTGAATATATTTTAAGAATACATTATATTCGTATCATTAGTTGACTACACTTGTACATTAACGTTATATTACATAGCGTATATTCCTTTTTATGTATATTACTATACTGCTATGTTTAATATTACTAAGTCTGTGATATATGATTTAAAGAGTTGGAAATAAAGTAACTTGTTGATTGGCCACCAATGAGTGTCTTCCCTGTCAGTCTTTGTGTATGCACTGCCTTTGGTGCATAACAATAACAAATAGAATAATACAAGAAGGTAAATCATGTTCTTTAACTGGCAATCAAACCTCAGAGCTCTTGATTCCTGGTCAGATGTGACACTGCTGAACCATTGAGATAGGAAGACTTGATGCTAATTCTTCACAAAAAGAATCCACCAATTCACAACATTGAAAATGTAAAAACAAATACGTAGAAGAGACCAGAATTATGTGGCAGCAGCTGAAGTAGATTGACTATTATTCAATTTTTCAGTCGACATGGATAAAGGTCTTTCATTGACAATGGACAACCCATACGCAAGACGAAGCACATAACTAGCAGGGTTGCTATTTTCATGCTTTTTAAAAATACCAAATTGACCAAACTTGGTTTTTTTTTGTAAAGTATGTGGCCTGGAAAAATTGGGTTTAGCAAATTTGCACTTTTTTCCCCCCAAATCACTTAAATTTACTTATTTATTTAACACAAAATACACTAATTTCACCCTGAAACTTTCATTAAATCAAGGTACTCACTATAGCATCTATCTCTATGTCTGTCCTTTAAAAACTCAAAAGGGTTGGGGGTATCATTTCTCTGTACAGCTCATGTTAAATTTTGCCAAAGAGCATAGAATTACTGGCAAATCTAAAAAAAAAAAATTATTATTTTCATAGATTGGATATACGAGTAACTTCATTGGCAGCAATAATGTTATAATTTTGTCCAAAACTCACTCGTGCTGTCATCAATGTTCAGTTTTGCCTCCATCTCCTTAAACTTGGTGTGACCCCTGGGGTCGATGGAGTTGTGGGTCTGGAGTTCAGACAGACTTTCATCAAGGCAGCGGGTGAGGTCAGGTAGATCCCCGGTCTATGAAGAATGAATAAAATAAATATAACTACTGTATCATCTCTTTTAGGTTATAGTTATTACCCTTCATACCCTTCAGAGTCCCAAACCTGGAGTTAGTCCCAATTTTGGCATGGAAAGGCAGCTTCTTGCTACCCATTGGATAGGACGTTAGACTATCCCATGAATATAACTACTGTATCATTTTTACATTATTGCCCTTCAGAGTCCCAAACCTGGAGTTAGTCCCAATTTGGGCGTGGAAAGTCAGCTTCTTGCTACCCATTGGATAGGACGTTAGTCTTTCCCATAGTACATTCAATCAGATCTTAATGACACCCACATTATAAAATTATGAAAAATTTGTTGCTAAACAGTAATATACAAAAATTAACAAACTCAAGGACAGTTTCCCCGGACTCCTTGGGACTTACAAAACAGTCGAGGCAAATTGTGTACAAAGAGTAATAAGGAAAAAAATCAGGACATTCGACTGAGTACAAGTCAAGGAAATCTGGTTTGTTTTTTTTTGTTTTTAAGGGTTTTACGGCGCTTGCAACACATTAAGGTCATATCAGCGCCAGTAAAAAGGAAGAAAATGGGAAAATAAAAAGTTCTAGAATTACAATTAAAGTTAAAGCACCCAAGAAAAGGGAAGACAAAAGGGGAATTGGTTCAAATATGAAACAGATGTTGATTCCAAGAGCTCACGATCAAAGTACTTAGTTTGAGATCACCTAAAAGTCTCATCCAGATACAAGCACAGGTCCCTACTAAGAGGAACACACTCAAATGTTTACAAATCATACGGTGCAAAACAGAGAGATGATTTACAAGGAAAAAAATATCATCTCCCAAAACTAACTATACATTTGACTGTTTCCCTCTCAGCCAGGGTATCCGACCAGGACCAGGACAAAACCAAGTAATTTCATTCCAAGACAAAGACAGAAAGCATATTGGAAAACAGATAAAGGTGGATTGAAGACACAGTATGTACCTCCCTGCCCACTATGGGAGTACAAGGAAATCGTACTCGAATGTAAAATATTGTCAAAGAAAGAAAAAATACTAAGCATGGAATGTTTCGGTATCAAAAGCCTTCTTCAGACAAAAAAAAAAAGTTAAAATGCTAATAATAATAATATAGTATAATCTTTATTGTCCAAAAGAAATGGCAATTTGTCATTTTGTTTACAATGTTTGAAATTAAAAATACAATACATAGATAGATTGACAAAAATACATTAATTAATAAAATAATAATAATAATATATACATCAAAATGATAAATGATTTAAATAGCTAAATGAAGATGAGGTTTCATAACAGTTTTGAAAACCCAAACATACTCTCTTACTCACGCGCACACCTCCACACATCCCTACACACACACACATGCTAAAATAATTCTGTTTACACTTTGAATTCTATATGAACATAACAGTAATAGGTTAACCTAATTTATATGGAAGTCAATGGAAAATGACTTTCTAAATTCCATTTCAGTGATTTACGTATTAAAAAAACAGGAAATTCCAACCTATGACTAATAAAATAAAATTTCTTTAAAATGTAGTTCTTCAGAACCATTCGGCCCATGGATCCGGAGTCTATAACGTGAAATGGACAATAGCAAATGTTTGCTACTCTCTGGATAGGATGCTAGTCTATAGTGAATTACTTTCTGCCAGATCTAACAGATCCAGCTACCCAATCACCGCTGCATGGACAGGGGGGGGGGGGGGTTGTCAGAAAAAATCTCAACTGCACCCAGCATCGTTTTTATTGATATTGTTTTTAAGGGTTTTACGGCGCTTGCAACACATTTAGGTTATATCAGCGCCAGTAAAAAGGAGGAAAATGGGATGGTAAAAAGTTCTAAAATTACAAGTAAAGCACCCAAGAGAAAGTAAGACAAAGGGGAACTAGGAACAAATAGGGATCAGATGTAGATTCCAAGAGCACACCACCACTGTACTTAGTTTGAGATCACCTATAAGTCTCATTTGGACATAAGCACAAAATCCAACAAAGAGAAATACATTCAAATGCTTACATTCAAAATAACAAATATAATAAAATATAACAGAGAGATGATTTACAAGGAAAAAAATTTCATCTCCCAAACAATAACTATGCATTTGACTTTGACTGTTTCCCCCCCCAGCCAGGGCCAGGACAAAACCAAGTAATCCAATTTAAGACAAAGACAGAAAGCATGTTGGAAAACAGATATAAGGGGATAGAAGACACAGTATGTACCTCTCTGCCCTCTTTGGGAGGTCAGGAACCCCACCCAGACAGTTATAAGGGGATAGAAGACACAGTATGTACCTCTCTGCCCTCTACAGGAGGTCAGGAACGCCACCCAGACAGTTATAAGGGGATAGAAGACACAGTATGTACCTCTCTGGGAGGTCAGGAACGCCACCCAGACAGTAATAAGGGGATAGAAGACACAGTATGTACCTCTCTGCCCTCTATGGGAGGTCAGGAACCCCACCCAGGCACCCAGCATCAATCTCAGTCCCTTTGCATGTGAAGCAAGTGACCTATCAACTGAGCTATGGGGACCCCTAACCTATGACTCATATTCCTGTCATCTGCATTTTTTGCCAAATTGGGACCTAAAATTTGCCAAAATTTGCCCAAAAAACCTCCCAAAATTTGCCAAGAAATTTGCCAAAAATACCAAAATTTGTCCAAAAATTTACAGCACTTTGGGTCCTTATTTGAAGATTTTTTGACGAAACGATCCATGACTGAAGTTGGAAGTGTAAGTGACTCGATTTATTTGACTTGAAAAATGAAATGACTGTGAATAGCGTTGCTACAAAGATTTTAAATGATCATTATCCATAGAAAGTAGCTTCCCTTGGTTTGGGCCCAGGCAAAGCTGCAACACTTCTCAAGTTTCGCACTTTTTTTTTTTCGTTATTTTGTTTTCGCTTCTTTTTCCCCCCAAAATTTGCCACGCGATTTGCCAATTTTCCCAAAATTTGCCACGCGATTTGCCAATTTTCCCAAAATTTGCCACGATTTGCCAATTTTGGGAAATTTGCCAAAATTTGGGGATTGCCCTGATATTTGCATCCGCAAAAAATGCAGATGACAGATATTCCTCTATAAAAACTGTGAGATGTACAACAGTTTGCCCTCACATCCGTCTGACAACCAAAGGCAATCTCCCTGAACTGATTGACAGAAATAAAAATAAATCATTTCCATCAGAGCCAGCAAGAAAGAGAAAAAAAAGTGACACAAAGAATTCCCACCCCATCCAAATTGACACCAGCATCAAAGAGTCCACCATCATCTTCATCAGCTCAATTCTCTTCTTCATCACCACAAGGTGTCACCTTTAAAAAATCAGATTCATCCTCATCATCATCATCATCAGCTCAGTTCTCTTCATCATTATCACAAGTTCCCACCGTCAAAAAATCAAAATCCTCATCATCATTATCTTCCCCCTCGTCATCTCAACTCTCGCCATCAACATCACAGGGTTCCATCTTTTAAAAAGAAACAGATTGTAGAACAAGTAAGGATATTTTAAATACAACAACAAATTTAATCCAAGAACAAGAAATTACAGATTAAAATAAGGAAATAGCTAGCTTAAAAAAAACAACTTAGTTACATTAAATGGGATAGTAAAAAGCTCTAGAATTACAATTAAAGCACACAAGAAAAGGTTATTGTTTTGTTTTTGTTTTTAAGGGGTGTATGGCGCGTGCAACACTTTTAGGTCATATCAGCGCCATCATTGATAAAGATCTTTCCATGACAATTCACGTGAATAACACCATACAATCTATGTACATAGAAATGAAAAAAATAACAAAATTCGTAATTTAATACCGAAGCATAAAGCAGAACTTTTAATTAATTCCCTTGTTTTATCTAAATTGGACTATTGTAACTCCATTTGGGCGAATTTAGCTAAAGACAAAATTAGCAAACTTCAGGTGCTCAAAATAACGCAGCCAGACTCATTGTACGCAATAACAAAAAATACCCGTCAGCAACTCTCCTTCTCCGTGAGTTACATTGGCTTCCTGAGGAAAAAAGAGTTGCCTATAAGATTTGTACTGTTGTCTACAAATCCTTGAGCACCAACAGTCCCTCCTATATCAAAGACCTTCTAAACATATATGTCCCCAATAGAAACTTGAGGTCAAGTAATGACCAATCAATCCTTGTCAAACCTAAGCCATTGCGTAAAAAAGGTGAACAGTCTTTTCCATTTTCGGCCCCCCATTTATGGAACTTTCTCTCATCACACGTGAGATGCTCGGATTAGTTGACAACGTTCAAATCTCGCTTAAAGTACTTAAAGTTTTATCTTTTTACGTCATAATGTTGCAATACTATTATCATATCTTATGTTGTTAAATTGAATTCATATCACGTTTCCATCAAACTTGTCTTACCGTAATATGTTTTGTTTTATATCACTGTAAAGCGCTTAGAGCATGTTTCAATGGGGTAAAGCGTTATATAAATGCCATTTATTATTATTATTATTATTATTATTATTATTATTATTATTATTATTATTATTATCATTATCCACTAATGGTAAATGGTGAAAAGTAACATCCTGGCATTATTATTATTATTATTATTATTATTATTATTATCATCCACTAATGGTAAATGGTGAATAGTAACATCCTGGTATTATTATTATTATCATCATCCACTAATGGTAAATGGTGAATAGTAACATCCTGGCACTCTGGCTGCATCGACCACTGTCGCCCAGTGGACTGACTGACCACAGGCACTGACCACAGGCTGTAAAGCCAAGACCTGTCATCATCTGTTACTGATCTGGATAATGGGTCGTACTTCACTTTTATAAGGCAAAAGTTCCTCAGTTGTCTTTACAGTATCGTCAGCTTGATGCTGTCTTGTCCATTTGCACCCCTTGTCAGTACGACTCAGATTATCCAGAGCATGCAGAAAGAGGGCTACGGCATGTGAACATTCATATGATCCCCTTGGACATTCGCATGTTGTTTCACATATGTTTGTTGCTTTAGGTCTCTTCCAACACAAATGAGGTTATATGAGAGACCGCTGAAACAAAAAAACAAGCAATCTAACAAAAATAGTACAAATGTAAATCAAAATCATAACCTAAAGATATCATAAGCTAAATTACAAATAACCAAGAACAAACAGGCAGAAGATTTACAGAAAAAAAAATATCCCCTGTCAAAAATACAATCACAAACCAAAGAAGCAGGATAGGCTAGTAAAGAGAAGAAGAAACGACATCACTATCGGATCGTACACCCATGCGAACATCATAGGTATACGATTCAAGGGTGATGCTCCCATCCAACCACCCGCTTTGTTGTTTCACATAGATACAAGGCATCATCAAGATAGATCTGTGGGGTAATAGAAAATAAAATATTCATATTTAGAGCCACGATCAAGCTCAATAGGCAAAAAAAAAAAAAAAGTCTAATAAAATAAAATAATAATACAGAAATAAATTTGCAGTGCAATCTAAACATTCAAGAATAGGAAGTTTATTTTACCAGGACTAACACTGGCCTACCCACATGAAGTATGATAAAATGTCTAGCGTGATTGTGATGCTCCTATAAGTACCTTACTATAGGTTACTATACTATACTAAGTAGTATGTAGTAGACTATAGTCAATCAATAGTAACGAAAATTAAGCAAAGCAAGACCTCCAAAATCTGTGGTGTATAAGATAAAAACACAATGATTCTCTGTCTCTCTCTCCCTCTCTTTACCTAAAATCGAATGTAAACAGTAAAATCTGTCCATTGGATAAATTCTATCTGTTTAAACTCAAAGTAAACTGACTAAGTAAAATGTCCAACAGTAGTTTGTGCGGCTATGTGGTCTTGTGGTATGACACTCGCTTTCGGATAGAAAGGTCCTAGGTTTGAGCCTCGCGCTCGGCGCATAGTTGAGTCCTTGGAAAAGGCTTTTCACTCACATTCTCTCACCGTACTCAGGTGTAAAATGAGTACCTGGCCGTTAACAGCGTTGTCTTTGTCCGAAAAATTGTAATATTGCCTAACAGGCGCCATGTCCCGTCCTACATGTGAAATGTTGCTGTTGACCAGGGACCCCTTGTAAAGCGCTTTGAGCACATTTTAGTGGATATTGCGCTATATAAAGCTCAATTATTTTTTTAAAAGTTTTACGAGGATGTGAGATTGAGATTTTGAGAGTGAGAAGACGAAATGACTTACCTTCACAGAATACTCTTTATTCTTCATGCTGGCTTGAACTTTACCAAACATCAAGCCATCCGAGTACGAGAAAGTCAAAACATGACCTGATTAGTTATGGTTTTCACCTCTTGAGACACTTTTAGGCTCATCAGAGAAGTGTTTCATAAGGGTGGGGATGGAAATAAAGTTAGTGTCCGCCGTTGTTCTCGACTGTTTAGAACCAGCCGGTTCATTACCATGCGTTGTTGCGCGGGAAGTGACGTCACGACTGTTGTACCCTATTATGTAAAGAAAAGCCTATGATTCTTCACCTCTGCAAGACATTATTACAATGACCACACTACTGACCATCTGTGAAAAAATCATATGTAAAAATGAATGTAACAGCTTCTTAAAAGAACAAAAACAACACTTAAAAAGGAACGTTTCAGACTCAAAACCCTTCGTCAGCCAAAATAACAAAGACAGTAAAAATGGTAATACTGTTTTTGTTATTGGCTGGAGAAGTGTTTTGAGTCTGAAACTCTCCTTTTTAAGTATTTTGTTCTTTTAACTCACTCAACCCTAACACTGACTATATCCGTAGTTTACCCATCTTACTTGTATCCCATGCCTATTTATTACATTTTTTCTGAGACAAATTATAGGCGTAGTATCAAAGCTAATGTTTTTAGTTTTTACATGTTAATGGCAGTTGAATAAAACCATCTATGTACATGCTCATTTTTAATACAATTAATACAATTATGAAAAGTAGCAAAAATCTCCAGGATTGAGTGAGTTAAGAAGCTGTTACATTCATTTTTGCACATGCTTTTTTCACAGATGCTCAGTAGTGTGGTCATTGTGTTAATGTTCTTTATTGAAGCTGCTCCATTCATTTTTGTACACATACTATTTTACAGTCTACAACAGCCTAGTACATAGACTAACCATCTGTCTAATCTGGCCCAATGCTGTCACTTGGTGCTGTATTTCTTTCTCCATCTCTACAAAGTCCACCATCATCTGTCTAGCTGTCTTCTTCAAGTTCTCATCCTCTGTATCAATCATCAAAATAAAATTATAGAAAAAAATAATAAATTGGGTTGATCTGTCAAAATGAACAGAATGACAAACTTTAATTTTTTTATTTTAATACTTTATTCGCTGGATTTTAGCATGCTAAAGGGAGAAGCCAGAATTTTTATTTCTTAAATCTGATCCTAAGGTCATCCATGGGTTCTAGCCCCCACCAATACTTATAGAAGAAAAAAAAGTAGAAAGGCATCTAGGAGTCTTGATCTGCTTCCTTTGAGTGTAAGAAATTAACGACCAAATAATTGGGACGAGGAGGGTTTCTTCTGTGAAGACATTTTGCTTTAGCTATACCTCAGTTTCTAGTTACCACTATCATATAAATTTAAGTAAATTTTATAACTTAGACTATGGATGTAATTTTCATTGTTTAAGGTTAATCCTGACACAAATACCGCAGCACAGTCTGAGGTAGAGGATCACCACATATATACGAAGTTACTAATGTTATTTCGAGGTGAGCCAGACTTTGAAAACTGCAGACCTGTAAATGGCTGGTGAAAAAATTGTCTGAACTTTTCGAGGATGCGAAAATAGACTAACCAAACCAAAAAAGTGGATTAACAACACACATGATTCGGCATGCCTTGCGATAAAAAGGACTTTCCTCTCAATCCATAAATAAGACGACGTTGGCAATAAATACTAAATGCCATTCCCAGTGACTCAATTTTCCTCACATAGCAAGAGAAGAAATCGCCGTTGATGTCTTGTTCTTCAAGTCAAGACCATTTAAATTTATCTTTAACACCTTTTTCTGAGGTAAGTAAGTCGCAACTGAGATCTAAAAATACTTCAGGCATCTTGAATAGGAAGAATAATTGAATTAATAAATAACTGAAAAACTACGGTCGTGAGAGAATAGAAGAAAAGAGAATCTGTCGTATGCCAAAGGAGTGAAAACTTCCGATATAAGCATTCATTCACCTTTTCATTCGAAGAAAAATATTTATTTCGCATTCATATTTTTCCAGTTCACTTCAACCAGATAGAGATAATGAATGGACCTGAAAAAAGAACGGAACGACGTGTGTGTGTCGGTAGCAAAATATAAAGAAACGGCCAGGTCCCCAACACACTATGTGTGTTAGTTGATTACTGACTACGTTGTGTGTGATCGACGACTCGCGAACGCGAGCGACCGACACTAGGCTAGCTACGTGCGGGCAGACAGTAAGCAGTGAATACGAACACGTCCGGGGAGTGTGGAGGTGGTGATAAATATTGACAAGATGGAATGCTGCTGGTTTGTTTTGTCTTTGACGAGATAAGTACAATGTTTGTTGTTTTTTTTAAATAGACTCTCGGCGAGGCACACAATAAAACACTTTTATTTTCTTTTTAGTTGGTTTTGTTATGTGACGTTAGGAATATATATATATATATATATATATATATATATATATATATATATATATATATATATATATATATATATATATATATATATATATATATATATATATACATATATATATATATATATATATATATATATATATATATATATATATATATATATATATATATATATATATATATATATATATTTTTTTTTTTTTTTATTTAATGTCAGAATTTATAGAGCAAAATCGTACTGTCGGAATTCCGACAATTGTCGGAAGATTTACAGGCCTGAAACTGAAATAAAAGTCGGAATAATGAATGTGGATTGGAATAATAATATATATGTATATGCTTTGAATTGATGAGAAAATTTTGTACTGTTTCTCCAATTGCTAAAGCACTCAAATGTTATTATTTTGACCATTACCACTATAAATTTTAATCTTTAGTTATCAGGAGGTCTGAGGTTCAATCCCGTCGAGAAAGGAAGATTTTTATTCTTGTCCTTTTCTCTCTGCTTTGTCTATAAATAATAATGTGAAATTGATTGTAAGCTTCAATTTAATTACAAAAATAGATCAAATGAACGTTTCGGGTTTCCCCTTTATCAACAAAACAGAATGAATGAAACGGTAAGACATTATCTCATTCATCTGTGGTGTTTTATTCATTCTGTTGTGTTGATAGAGGGGAAACCCGGAATGTTCATTTGATCTGTTCTTGTAATTAAATTGAAGCTTACAATCAATTTTACATTATTATTTACTTCTTCGAGCTTCGAGCAGCAACATTTCATTTCATCTCTGCTTTGTCTGGCACTGTTTCATACACACTTTTTCAGATCTTCTCTAAGTACTAGAATTTTTTTTTTTTTTTTCCACTTAAAATTGATAATTTATATTGTAAAGTGCCCAGAGCTTGTGTTTTACACGAGAATGAGCTCTGTATAAATGTGTATTATTATTATTACTAAAATTTGCACTGCCCACATTGGTTGGGGCTTGAACCCCAGACCTCTCGAATGTCATACTCCTTGATTACAATGCTGCACATGAATGCATTTGGTTGCGTTACTAATAACTCAAAACAGCAATTTTTGGCAATATTTTTTCATGACTATAAGGATGAAACTCACCTCTACAACACTGGGAAATGTTTTGGGCAATGTCAAGGACACTAGCCATGCCTGTTTCTACATGAACTTTCAACCTCTGCTCCAAAATGTGTAGATCAGAGTCAATCTCGGCTACACCTCTGAGAGACATTTTTGTTCTTAGGCTATGAAATCTGAAATGGTAAAATTATAGAATAGTGACATAAAGGCTATTCGGATTGAGAGTCTGTAACATGACCTTATTTTACAGATTCGGGAAAATAGAGTTCACCATTATTTTGCCGAGCATTCAAGAATTTGAATTAGAGTTCAAGTTTATTTCCCGAGCAATAGAGGTCAAGTTTATTTCCCAAAGTGTTCAGAGAAATAGAGTTCAAGTTTATTTTTCAGAGCGTTCGGAGAAATAGAGCCGGCCTTTATTATAATACTTAATCTTTAAGTGATTATGGAATTTAACTTAGCTACAATAAATATTAATATTACTATTATTTAAGATAAGTTTCATTTTTTATAAGTATAAGTGAAAGTGGTGTGATTTTTCTAATTCCAAAAACAATTATAATTTGCTGAGTCAGTTGTAATTTAGGACTCCAGCCGAAGCCACTATTAATTACTGTGTTTTCCATCAGTTTCAATATTGCAAAAGACATGTTTCATCAGGTCATAGTATCTCTAGTTAGGGTTCAGTGTTGAGGGGGATGAACCCCCTAATAATAAAAAAAAATCCCCTCTTTAGTAGAGGTCCTTCCATAATTTCTATCCAAATATTGAATTATTCGGCATTGGTTAAGGAATGAGGCGCTGCCACCACATCATTGCTTGTTTACAAATCTGAGTTGCACTATAGCCAGTCCTTTGCATAAATGTAGAAGAAGATGCAGCACTGTTGGCGAAAAATGATGAGAAGGGATGCGAGGGGAGGGAGACAATGAGAGAGAGAGAGAGAGAGAGAGAGAGAGAGAGAGAGAGAGAGGAGAGAGAGAGGGAGAGAGGGAAGAGAGAAGAGGGAGAGAGAGAGAGAGAGAGGAGGATGAGAGAAGAAGAGAGAGAGAGAGAGAGAGAGAGAGAGAGAGAGAGAGAGAGAGAGAGAGAGAGAGAGAGAGAGAGAGAGAGAGAGAGAGAGAGAGAGAGAGAGAGAGAGAGAGAGAGGGAGAGAGGAGGAGGGAGAGGAGAGAGAGAGGGGGAGGGAGGGGAGGGAGAGAGGGAGAGAGGAAAGGGAGAGAGAGAGAAGAAAAGAGAGGAGAGAGGAGGAGGGGGGGGAGGGAGAGAGGGGGGGGGGGGGGGGAGGTCGTACCTTGGAAAAACTAAACAAAACTAAATTAAAACTCTCTCTTTATTTATTGGGGTTTTTTTTGGTTGTTTTGTTTACAATATTCTCCTTCAGCTATCATATTGGTATCGGGTTTTAAGAAGGGGCCTTTGGCTGTACTTGTACAAGCTTTAAACACACGCTGTGGTTATCCCCAGACACCTGTCTGGGGATAATAAAAATTCGTTATCTATAAAAACATATAATTAATTAACATTAAATCAGTTGTTACTACATATAAACAATTGGCGTCGACTTCTAAGTGGGTGTCATGGCCGAATGGTTTAGTCGTCTGCCCTGGAAGTTTTACCAGAATCGACGTTGCGGGTTCGAATCCTGGTTCCGCCACTTTTTTTTTTTCTTAATTCCGTCTTCTTGTTACAGAACGTTGCAAGGGATAAATGTCCCATCCATCCTTCCCCCCCCTCCCCCACACTTTTTTTTTTGTGCGAGTCTATTCTTTTCTCCTTTTTGTTTTGCCTTTCGTTCCGTTTCTGAGCGTGAATCTCTTAAAATTGTTTTTTATTTTTAAAAAAATTGTTTTTTTTCTACTCTATCTGACCATTTGGTCGCTCTCTGAATATGTCTGTTTGCTTTATAATTATTTATTCTTTTTTAGACACTTTTTTGAGATCGGAGTGGGTACGAATATGACAATATGCTAGAAACTAGAAAGGAACAAAGAGAGAGAGAGAGAGAGAGAGATAGAGAGAGAGAAAGTTAAAAAAAAAAAAAAAGAGGTGGGGGGAGGATGGATGGGACATTTATCCCTTGCAACGATCTGTAAAGAAGACAGAATTTAAAAAAAAAAAAAAAAAGTGGCGGAACCAGGATTTGAACCTGCAACGTCGATTCTGGTAAAACTTCCAGGGCAGACGACTAAACCATTCGGCCATGACACCAACTTCGAAGTCAACGCATATTGTGTATATGTAGTAACAACTGATTTCATGTTGGTTAATTTTATGTTTTTATAGATATTATATTAACTATTCAGTATCAGATACTGAATGTGCATTTTGGAAACATTCCATATTCTGGAATGTGAATAATTGTTTAAAAGAGCGAAGTTTCAAATATGCGTCTGGGAATAACGAAATTTCATTATCCCCAGACATCTGTCTGGGGATAATGACAGCCTTAAACGTAAACACATGATTCTTTTACTTTTTGACAATCTTCTTCACGGCACATGGTAGTAGTGGTGGTATTAGTATCGGCATCGGGTTTAAGGTTTAATTAATTTATTTTTTTTATGTTTGATCATCAAAATGGCACGTTAAACATTTATTGCTAGAGTCTAGTTACTAAGACTAAAAATAAAAAAGGAATGCTTGGCCTTGGACTTGGACGAATTGGAAGTGGGAAGTGGAACTGGAACACACGAGATACTTTAACTGACAATTGTCTCTGTGTAAACAAAGCAAGATGGCGGCTTGGACCTCGCTCCTTAACCAATTATTCAGTTTTAAATGGTAATCCGCAAAAAGAAAACAAACTTTTAAGAATCAAGTTGTCGAGTCATTAGAGAGGAGTGTTTAGATTTCACCGCCATCGGAAAGAGGTAAGAAGTAAGAAGCGAAACAAGACAAGTTTAACTCTTCGAAAGGAAAACGGTTGTTTAAAGGGAAATAAATGTTCAAACTTCGGTCATTGAGTTGACAATTTAGATTGTTTTTGAATATGTATTAAATACATGCAGCGGTACCTCTTATCAAAAAGGTTAGACATCTATATTTATTTTATTTTTCAAAAACTTTTGAATATTGTTTACCGTAATCATAATAACTTTGTCAACTAAGAATCCTTTATAAACGTATACAATAATGACACACAATTAAGACAAGTTATATAAATTTTATTTGGCATAACGATCTTCCACGCCCCCCGCTTAGTCCTGCCCACTCAGCCTAAAATCTTTTTTTAACAATTTAACAACAACAATGCAAGATTGCACGTGCGGCGTGTTTTAAAGTTCAAACTTTTGAGACAGTGCATTTAACATGAAAATGTAATTTTGAATCTAACTTAGAATATGAATATCACGATACCTCAACTACGCCACCGCCGCCATCACCACAACCGACCAACCAACGACAACGGCTGCAGAGGTCGACGTCATCATCATCTGCTGCTGCTGTTGTAGTTGTTGCTGCTGCTGCTGCGGTTGCTGAATGTGTTGTTGCCACAGTCATGTGAATAAAAAAGGTTGCTTTCGATTATTCGTAAGCTTGAGTTATCAATATCTTTTGTGTTATAAATAATTTCCTCCGGTAAGTTATATTTTTGTTGTTGATGTAGAGAAGAGAAGAATGGTGTTGTTAGTTGTGGTAATAAGTAATAGTAATAGATGAAGCCGAAGTCCGAACCTTGCCTTGTTCCTCGGTATGACTAAAGAGCAGACACGTACAAGGATATTAATGTTGTCAATGGGGGAGCTCAGCTCCGTGGCAAACATTGGTTTCCCAGCGCTGTGAAAGTCTTCAGATAAAAAGAGAAAAACGTTTCCCCCTCAGTAAGAGTATGAAACTTTTTTAAAATTTTAAAGTGTTTCCGAGAAAACATTTCAAGGAGGAAAACGGAGTGAATGTTGGAGTTGGGGCTGGGGTTATGTTTTTAAATATAAGCCATATCGTTCTGACAAAGACATTTATACTACTGATAATGATCTCAAAGGATTACCCATTGTAATATTGAACCTTTATCTAATTGATCATTGTGGTTACTGTTGTAAAGTTACTGTCACTCTTTGCCGTTGGGTCATCTCTCTTCATAGTCATCATAGTAAATGATAGCATTTATTTTCATGCTGTCCTAGATTTTATTTTATTTATTTTGTATATTTAAAAAAATGTTCTACCCATACACCCCGAATCCTCCCCTATTTACTCTCACAACACTTTTTAACACATTCTTTTATCTATACCTCTATTACTATTACAGATCAAGATATTATTAGAGAGAAGTCTTCGGAGCTTATATTTCTGACTTTTGTATTACGGTGAGTCATTTATTTTTTTCTCTCAATACCTTAAGATTTTCTGTCCGACGAAATTTTGTGGAATATGAAAGACCTACACTATGTCATTTAAGCATTTGGTAATTAGTAATCAAAAAAAAAAAAAAAAGAATCTCAGATTCAGATGAACAACCTTAAATAGTAGTAACAGATGAATAGAGTTCCTTTAGATCCATTAGGCCCATTAGTCCAAAGTCTCACAATCACTTGCTACCCTTTGGATAGGACTTAAAGTCTATTCTATTGCAATGTACTTTCCACCAGATCTAACAGACAGATATCCAATCAAGGCTGAGAGGACTCAAGGACCAGAAAAAAGATCTGGCATAAAACGGAAATAGCAAAAACATCAGACAGAGTTGCTCGAATAGAAAGCGCTTGGCATCTTAGTTTCTAAGGACAACAAGAAAAGTTTAAATAGAAAGATAGGATGGCTATAGAAAGATAGGATGGCAGAGGTAGTCGGCTTTCATGGCCTCCTTGACCACTGGTCATTACACCAATTGATCTGTATCTGTAATGTTCTCCAAATTATCTCAGATTTAAGCATTTGCTTGGAGGTTGTCTACACAATTGTAAGGTGATTGAAATCTTTCAAATACAGTGCAACCTCTGGATAACGACACCCTGTATAGCGACATTGACCTCTGGTCCCGAAAACCCATGTTTCTGAGTGGGCAGGGAGGTACTTACTGTATCTTCTATCCCCCTATATCTGTTTTCCAATAGCTCTCTGTCTTTGTCTTGGAATGAGATTACTTGGTTTTGTCTTGGCCCTGGCTGACAGGGAAACAGTCTAGCTAGTTTTGGGAGATGATATTTTTTTCCTTGTAAATCATCTCATCTTGTACTTTTATGTACTGTAATTTTTTTGTTTTATGAACATATGATTTGTAAACATTTGAATGTATTCCTCTTAGTGGGTCTTTGTGCTCGTGTCTGGATGAGACTTTTGGGTGATCTCAAACTAAGTACAGTGATAGTGTGCTCTTGGACTCTAAATCTGTTCCCTATTTAAATCATTCCCCTTTGTCTTACTTTTTCCTCAAGTCCTATTAATTGTAATTCTAGAATGTTTTTACTTTCCAATTTTTCATACTTTTTATTGGCGCTGATATGACCTTAATGTGTTGCAAGCGCCGTAAAACCCTTAAAAGCAAAAACAAACAAACCTGTGTTTAGCAACCTCAGTGTAGTGATAACTGTCAGTTGACACCAATGCTTGATACACAAAATCTAGCCAAATAGGCAACAATGTTTCTAACCAGCATCATGTCTTACTCTTAGACAATAAAAAGCGTACTTATAGTCAACGAGATCACGTTGTTACCGACCAAAGCAAACACATGTTTACCTACCAACGAAATCATAATTGGCCACACAGGGAATCATGTTTCAATTGTTCGTTTTAATGTTGTATTTTTAAAAAAATAATTTTTTTTTTCAACAGCACTTTATTTCCTAGTTAAAGAATTTATTTGTTTATTGAAACTGAATTATTCATTAGGGGCCAAAATGTTTGTAGTGTTGAAGTTGACCACAAGGACCTCTGGCCATCTGCATATGTAAGCCCAAAAGTGTCAAGTCTAGTGAATAAGGAGGGTGAGACAGCATTGTCCATCGATTTAACTCCCTTTTCCTGACACTTGTGTGGGAAGGACATTTTCATGAAGAAACAGTACTCATTCCAAATCCAAATGCGCTCTAACTTGACGAATTATAGCTTTCAATTGCTTCAAGGTCTTTTTGTACCTGCTATCTCATCAAGAGAAGTTCTTCTATCAGATGTGATGAATACTTCTGTCTTTATTGGATTCAGTGAACTACTTTAAAGACACGGTTGAGGAGGTTTCAGGTGAGGTAGGATAGCTTTATTTTTTGGTTTCTTTGAATAACCAGGTATTTGACTTTACTCTCTCTTTTCCCAGGTACACCACTGTGGCAGGCGTCAGTTTATAACTTAAGAAGACAGACAGTATTTATGTTTATAACATAATTGGACCTTGGCCTCATAATATCCTCTGAAGATGTCTCTCTCCACTCTCAGAAAATCGGGTCGTATAAAGACTCGAAAGAAAACTAAAAGTCACATGTCAGATGACTTTGAATATGATGAGAACAAATTTGATCCAGATGACGACTCCAATGTTGAAATCCAGACAAAATCTAATGTGGATATATCAACCGATATTTCACACCTGCTTCACTCGCATTCAAAGGAAACGAATGATGAAAATGCATGTTTGAATCATTCGTCTTTCCCCAATGTAATGAGTAAATTGCAAACAGAGGATGTCCAAAGTCTAGGGGAAAATTTATTAGAAGATTGCGGTGGAAGTGGTCAAATTGATGAAGGCCAGATATTTTCCTGTGACATTTGCGGTAAAATGCTAGTTGATATAGCAAGTTATGATAGACATATGAAATCACACTCGAGTGACCGTCGATTTCAATGTGGCCAGTGTGATAAAGCTTTCCTTGATAGCTGTAGTTTAAAAAGACACATGAAAACTCACGAGGATGATCGCCCGTTTTCTTGTGAGATTTGTCAGAAATCTTTCCGTGACACAGGTAGTATTAGTCGTCACATGCTTACCCACACGGAAAGACCAAGGATGTTTCAGTGCTCAATTTGTGATAAAAATTTCACAGACAAAACTGGATTGAAACGGCATGAGAAAACTCACACGGGCTTGAGACCATTTGTATGTGACGTGTGCCAGAAAGCATTCATGGACTCTTGCAGCTTCAAGAGGCATCAGAAAATTCACATTGGTATTAAAAATTATCATTGCCGAAAGTGTAAACGAAGCTTTATGGAGAAGCAAAGTTTGGTTAGGCACCAAAAGACAGTGTGTAAATTTTTGGATGATTCATCTGAACGAGGAGGAAATGTTGATAGTGATGATTTATCTAATCCCAATAATGACTCCAGTCTTGTTGAAAATAAAAAAAGAAACATTGACAATTATAATGAAGGTTTTCTTGTTGATGAGGAGAGTAAAGACCACTCTAATCATTCCATTTCTAGTGGCAACAGTAATAGTAACAGTCTTTCTGCTTCAACTCTACCCACATCTCAGACAAGTTTTAACAACTTTGTACCTTCGGATAATCTCAGCAGCTCAGATGCATTGCAACGAAACAAATCCCCCATAAAGGGACAACCATCGTTGGGTAGTCTCATCAAGAAGGACCCTGGATTGTACGATAGTATTTCAGAAATAGTTGAGAGTATAGATTCCTATGAGAAGATGTTAGATTTATGTGGGGATCAGGGTCAGAAAGAAATCGACGCGGCTCTGACACGTGATCCAGTTCCTATGCCTAATAATTTACTGTGTTTTGAATGTGGAGAATTGCTAGTGGATGGTGTTAACTTTAAAAGTGATGGAAAGGTTTTTCATCCAACAATGACCAATGCATTCAAATGTCTCAGTTGTGAAGCAGATGAGGAGGGTGATGATGAGGAATATGGCGAGCCACCTGTGCTGATGCCTCACGGTGTGGAATGTTCAGAAGACATGTTAGAAAATGATAACATTGCAAATGAAATCACCCCTCCAAATGCAGGAGATGCTATTGCAACGGAAAATTTTTACGGCACAGATGAACCAATGGAACAATTTCAAGATCGTTTGAAAAAAGAGCACGGTGTTTACTTTATTGAAGACGGCTTTCAGGAGGAAGAAAGCAGCGTTGACGATGGAAGTAGGAATTCTTTTTCACATCCTGTATCAAAAGCTGAGGATGATCAATCTAATTCAAGCTTCACTCCTGGTTTTCCAAATTATTCTAAGCATCAAACACCTGGTAGGAGTAAGATTAGTCAACATCCACATCTGTCTTTAGAAGGGCAGCAACAACAACAAAGCCCAAACTCCTCTACAGAATCGGCTAATACTACACAAATGTGTCCGACAGAATCAGGGGAGCAACCAAAGTTTGACTACGAAGTGGACGATCCAACCACCAGCATTCCGTCAGTGTTTCCTTGTCATTTGTGCACTAAAGTATTTGCATCTGCCCCGTTTCTGTCTCAGCACCTGTCCCTTCACAAGAAATCACCACACAAGTGTATGGTCTGTACCAAATCATTCACTAGTGCGCCTGCTTTGAAACGACACATGCATATGCACACGGGTGAAAAGCCTTATGTCTGTCCTATATGCCAGAAACAATTTAGGGATCCATCGAATTATGGTAAACACAAAAAGAATTGTATCGGTTCTGTTGGTGTGAGTTCAAGAATAGACTCCACAGCCAGTAGCCCCCCACAATCTAATTTGGAAGACTCCTTTTCAATGGATAATTTTAACCAGCCTTCCTCTGATCCATCCGTTGAAAGAGGAGAAATTCAAACAATGGGGAAAAGAAAGAATAAAAAAGCAAAAGCTGGTGGGGGAAATAATAAAGGTAGAAAATATTGGAAGGTTAAAGTCTTTGGAAATGCAAAATGTGTTGATGTTTTGGATGAGACAGCACCTTCTGTTTCTGAGGTGAATAATCATAATAATACTGCAGATTTTGGAGAAAGTGATTTGTCTGGAGTTGCAGACGAAAGTTTTCCTATTATGGCAGTCATGCCTTCCTTAGATGATGATGACGATATAGATGATCAGTCTGTTAGAGGTGATGAGAGTGGAGTTAGAAATATTTTCAAAGATGAATCAACAGTAGAGGATGACAAAGAAGTAAAGGGTGTAGTTGATGATAACGGAGGAAAAGATGTGGGGGATGAGAATAATTTTGGAGGGGAGAATGGTGATAAGAAGATGAATTATATTGCCTGTGAAGTGTGTCAAAAGTTATGCGAGAACCGGGATCACTTGGAAATGCATATGAATTACCACACTGGAAATCCCAATATCACTTGTATTGAGTGTGGGAAAACTTTTGCTGATTCTTTTGGTATGAAACGACACATGCGTACCCATCTGGGTATCCGGCCTTACGCGTGTGAAATTTGTGGTCGAGGCTACTGCGATAACTGGAGCCTCAAAAAACACAGAAGCAAAGGATGTGTTAAGTCTGAGGTAAAAGTAGCCCTTGAAGGTTTATTTTCCTGTCCCAAATGTTTGAAAGTCTTTGGTAATGAGGAGAATTTTCAGGTACACGTAAAAATGCATAAAGGAATGATACCCAATAAATTTGAGTGTGACGTCTGTCATAAAGGATTCTCAGAGGCTTTCAACTTGAAGAAGCATCGACGACTCCACATGGCAATTTGCTCCAGTTGTGGCCAGGAATTTGACAACATAAAGTTACTTAAAACGCACCAGGAATTGGCAGACTGCACGACATCGAAACCTGCTGAAGACACTGTAGACACTGACAAATCTTTTTCTTGTGAAATTTGCGGTCGTGTTTATTCCACTAGGTCTTACCTAGATCGGCACAGGAAGATCCATTCTGGGGTCAAGCCGCATGCGTGTGAGATCTGTAACAAAAGATTTTCTGAGGCTTTTAAATTGAGAAGGCATCAGAAATCGTCCCATTCGGACGAAAAACCTTTTATGTGTCAGGACTGCGGAAAGTGTTTTTCAGACGACGAAGCTCTAAAACGACACACTGTTAGTAGTGCTTGTGCTTTGAATAAAGTTATGGGAGAAACTGTGAGTTCAGAAAACTGTGCATGCCAGTTTTGTGATAAAGTGTTCCAGAAGAGTTACATGTTAGTAAGACATATGGCGGTTCATAGTCAGAGCCGACCATTTGCATGTGAAATCTGTGGTCGCTCATACAAAGATACCTCTAGTCTCAAACGTCATCAGGTGACGCATGTAGGCGTCAAAAATTATATCTGTCCAACGTGTGGAACCGATTTCTTTTATTCCGATAGTCTTAAACGTCACATGAGTGGAAGATGTGGCAGAAAGACTAAGACTCGTAGACGCAAAGCAGTACCTTGGAATCGGCCCAAAAAACGTTATTCTAAAAAGACTGTCTCCATAAACGATGGGTTGCCAGTCGATAATTATAATGATGATGATGAAAGCACTGTTGAAAACTATATTGATACCGCTCCGAAATCCTGGAAAAGAAAACTACACACTTCACCTTATATTCCAACAATCATTTCAGAGCTGCCCACGTCTGCTATCTCCATTCCACCAACCAAGAAGAAAAAAGGAGGAGAAGGAAAATGGTCTTGTCATTCCAAAGAACACTGCTGGCTGTGTGATGTCAAAGCACCAACAGCCTCTGCCCTTTTGTCTCACAGGAAACGAGTTCACAATTCAAACAATCAGAAACAGTTCTCGTGTCGAAAATGTTTTCTCCGCTTTCGTAAAAAGATCTACTGGAGAGCTCATGTGTTTTCTCGTCATCAGGTCAGACAATTTCCCTTTGGATACAGCGGGAGTAATGGTGGTGTCACAAAGGTTAGCAGGAGGAGAACAGTCGCTTCTACAGATGATATTTACTCCTCTGTGCTCATGGACAATGCATATGAGCTTTCACTTGAGGACATCAGTGATGCCAAAAGACCCAGGAGATCAGTACCGAGAGCGAAATGGTCTTGGATATCGCAAATATAAAAAGGAAATAAGAAAACTGGGACCAGAAAGTTATTTCAAAATTGAGTTGTGCCTTATATATTATACACACTTTACACAAGTCTTTGTCCAAAGCTTAGATAAAGACCAAATAATAGCCCTATTATCCAATGCTATGCATGATTTTAAAAATATTTTCCTCTTAATTTTTTAATAGAATCTAACCAAATCTTTTGTTTTGATTATTCATAAGTCATCTTGAAGAGTCTGTTTATTTGGCTGTATCATTGTTTTGTTGAGTTTTTATTTTTGGTTTTTAAAATCACAAATATAGGTGCACGATGTATTGGAGAAATCTCACCGCGAGGCCGCCGGTTTGTGATGGAAATTTATTATACTTTATATAGTATAGTTAGTGCTGTTGGTTTTCTCCTCCTTACCATCTAGATTCTAGCATTCAGCCATATTGCCAGGTAATTTTAGTAGGGCTACTGGTAAGGTCTTTAATCCCCTTTGTCTGTGTGGGGTTCCTATCCTTCCATAGTGGGCAGGGGGGTACATACTGTGTCTTCTATCCCCTTATATCTGTTTTCCAACATGCTTTCTGTCTTTGTCTTGTAATGAGATTACTTGGTTTTGTCCTGGCCCAGGCCAGAGTCCTAGCTGGGAGGGAAACAGTCAAATGCATAGTTATTGTTTTGGGAGATGATATTTTTTTCCTTGTAAATCATCTCTCTGTTATGTATTATTATATTTGTTATTATGAATTTATAATGTAAGCATTTGAGTGTGTTCCTCTTTGTTGGATTTTGTGCTTGTGTCTGGATGAGACTTATAGGTGATCTCAAACTAAGTACTTTGATAGTGTGCTCTTGGAATCTACATCTGATCCCTATTTGTTCCCAGTTCCCCTATGTCTTACTTTTTCTTGTGTGCTTTATTTATTGTAATTCTAGAACTTTTTACTATCTCATTTTCTTCCTTTTTACTGGCGCTGATATAACCTAAATGTGTTGTGCAAGCGCCGTAAAACCCTTAAAAACAAACAACAATCCCCTTTGTCAGGTTAAAAATACATTCGTTGTGACTTTCTGTTTGTTGTCCTGGCACTCTGGATGGGGTCTTTTGACTAAGTATAAAGTCCTATAGAGATACTAGCAAGAGAGTGAAAATGGAAAGGCTTCGTATGGGAACAAGTCCTATAGAAATACTGCTATTATTATTACTATTATTATTATTACCCGGCCATCTTTTTAAAAAAAAGTCAGTTAAGCTGCTTAAAAGAGACTATTTATGCTGGTTTCATCGATGCATTCAAGATATTTGGTAAAATTGGTTATTATTAAAATTACAGGGTCATATATTTTATTTTTTATGTTATACCTTTTTATCATTATCACTACAAATTTCATTGTTATCATTGCAGTCGTTATAATCTTCATTGTTGATTAAGATAAAATAAGAGCAATAATTTTCTTCATCGATACTTGTATAAAAGCTATAATTTCTAATCTTGTGCGGTAACATGAATGTATATTTAATTGGGCTGTTGATTATCTGGAAAGCAATAAACGTTAAAAGCCGAAAATTATATTCTGTATGCGGGTGGAGGTTCTCATTTACTGTTGCAAGCCAGGGAGGTGACATTGACTGACATGCTGTCTCTTTTATACATTTAGTATCTTTGTTCGTTTTCCTCTTCCAGATTCAAGGTGGGGTTTCTGACCTCCCATAGTCAGCAGGGAGGCACTAACTGTGTCTTCTATCCCCATATATCTGTTTTCCAACATGCTGTCTGTATTTGTCTTTGTCTTGGAATGAGATTACTTGGTTTTGTCTTGACCCTGGATGAGAGGGAAACAGTCAAGTGTGTAGGCTATAGAGTTTTGGGCGATGATATATTTTCTCTTGTAAATCATCTCTCTGTTATTCACTAGTTTATTTTCTGTTTTATATATCGTTTGTAAACATTTGAGTTTGTTCCTCTTAATGGGGACATGTGCTTGTGTCAGGATAAGACATTTAAACGATCTCAAACCAAGTACTTTGTGTGTTATTGGAGTCTAACACCTGTTCCTTATTTGAACCAATTCCCCTTTGTCTTACCGTTTCTTGAGTGCTTTAATTGTAATTCTAGAACTTTTTACTATCCCATTTTCTTCCTTTTTACTGGCGCTGATATGACCTACATGTGTTGCAAGCGCCGTAAAACCCTTAAAGAAAAAAAAAAAAAACACTTGAAGTGTTTGTGTTGTCTGTGAATGTTTTTTTCGTGTCATGCCCCAATTGGTATGAGCAATATTTACCTAACATGATTTGCCGTTTCTTATTAATATTAATATTATTATTATTATTATTATTATTATTATTATTATTATTATTATTATTATTATTATTATTGTTAGTATTATTATTGTTATTATTATTATTATTATTATTAATATTATTATTGTTGTTGTTGTTGTTTTATCATTTTATTATTACTATGTTTGCTACAGAGAATTAATTTTTTTTTTTTTGTGCGTGTGTATTTGGTGGGGTTGGTTTATTTTGTATTGCCTTATATTATTATTTGTTATGTGACTAGTCCGGACAGCCATACACCCAAAGGCATATTATGGCAGATCCCAAGATTTATCCGCGGGTGGTTGGATGGGAGCATCACCCTTGAATCATATACCCATGATGTTCACATGGGTGTACGATCCGATATAGTATAATAGTGATGTCGTTTCTTCTTCTCTTTACTAGCCTATCCTGCTTCTTTGGTTTGTGATTGTATTTTTGACAGGGGATATTTTTTTTTCTGTAAATCTTCTGCCTGTTTGTTCTTGGTTATTTGTAATTTAGCTTATGATATTTTCAGGTTATGATTTTGATTTACATTTGTACTATTTTTGTTAGATTGCTTGTTTTTTTTTTTGTTTCAGCGGTCTCTCATATAACCTCAATTGTGTTGGAAGAGACCTAAAGCAACAAACAAACAAACAAGATTTATCCTATCATATTACTAGTACTCTTATTAGCTTTGTGAAAATGTTTAAAGTAAAAAGATACTCTCTCTCTCTCTCTCTCTCTCTCTCTCTCTCTCTCTCTCTCTCTCTCTCTCTCTCTCTCTCTCTCCACCCCCCCCTCACTCTCTCTCTCTTTCTCTCTCTCTCTCTCTCTCTCTCTCTCTCTCTCTCTCTCTCTCTCTCTCTATCTATCTATCTATCTATCTATCTATCTCTGAGGCACATATACAACACAATAATATAATTATAATGATTTATTTTTCTTATGACATTAGTCAGTATTCTTTTTATATGTTTGTACAATGATACACCTCTGGTATAATCTACATATTTCAAACGACTCTCTGAACCGTTGACTTTTTTTTTCACTTTGTTCCATACTGCTACTGATATTAATATTAACTCACTCAATCCTAAAGATTTTTGCTACTTTTCAAAATTGGAAAAAATGTATTCAAAATGAGCATGTAGGTACATAGATGGTTTTATTCAACTATCATTAACATGTAAAAACTAAAAACATTTGCTTTGATATGTTACGCCTATAATTTGTCTCAGAAAAATGTAAGAAATATGCATGGAGTAGAAAAAAAAAAAAACCCCGGTAAACTACGTATATAGTCGGTGTTCGGGTTGAATGAGTTAACACAACCTTGTTTTTTGTTTGTTTTTTTAATCATTGCTATTCTATCTGAACAAAAAAGTGTACATGAATGTGTTGGGGTATCTGTTAGGTGACCTCAAACTAAAAACATTGATGGTGTGCTCTTGGAATCTACATCTGTCCCCTATTTGAACCAATTCCCCTTTGTTTTTACTTTTTCTTAGGTATTTTAATTGGAATTATTTTAAAAAATTTTACTATCCCATTTTCTTCCTTTTTACTGGCGCTGATATGACCTTAATGTGTTGCAAGCGCCGTAAAACCCTTAAAAAAAAAAAAACAAACAATAAAAAAATTTTTACTATCCCATTTTCTTCCTTTTTACTGGCACTGAAATGACCTAAATTAAATGTTGCATGCGCCGTAAATCCCTTAAAACCAAACCAACAAAGCTATCCCATTTTCTTCCTTTTTACCGGCGCTGAAAAGTTCTCCATTGTTTAGCAAGCGCCGTAAGACCTTTAAAAACAAACGAAACCCTGACTTGTCTACTGCTGAACTGTTCATATTTATGTATTCCAAACGGATACAACAATTGTACTATACTGGTATTATTATGATTATTATTTCATGTCATAATTTTATAATCAGAAGAAACCAAAGTGTGTATCATTGAATGACATGTTACTATTTACTACTATAATTATATGATATATATTGCCAAGATAGTATTGTAATCCTCTGAAGTCTGGGTGGGGATCCTGACCTCCCATAGCGGGCAGGGAGGTACATGCTCTGTCTTCTATCCCACCATACCCGTTTCCCAATTGTTTCCTGTCATTGTCTTGGAATGAGATTACTTAGTTTTGTCCTGTTCCTTGCCGGAGCTCCTTGGCTGGGAGGGAAACAGTCGAATGTCGGGTGGTTGGATGGGAGCATCACCCTTGAATCATATACCTATGATGTTCGCATGGGTGTACGATCCGATAGTGATGTCGTTTCTTCTTCTCTTTACTAGCCTATCCTGCTTCTTTGGTTTGTGATTGTATTTTTGACAGGGGATATTTTTTTTTCTGTAAATCCTCTGCCTGTTTGTTCTTGGTTATTTATAATTTAGCTTATGATATCTTTAGGTTATGATTTTGATTGACATTTGTACTATTTTTGTTAGATTGCTTGTTTTTTTTTGTTTCAGCGGTCTCTCATATAACCTCAATTGTGTTGGAAGAGACCTAAAGCAACAACAAAGAAACAGTCGAATGTATAGTTATAGTTTTGGGAGATGATATTTTTTGTCTTGTAAATCATCTCTCTGTTATGCATTGTATTATGTTTAGTTTACATATTATATTATATAATTGGTAAACATTTGAGTGTATTCCTCTTAGTTGGGACCTGTGCTTGTGTCTGGATGAGACTTTTAGGTGATCTCAAACTAAGTACATCGGTGGTATGCTCTTGGAATCTACATCTGATCCCTATTTGTTCCCAGTTCCCCTATGTCTTACTTTTTCTTGGGTGCTTTAATTGTAATTCTATAACTCTTTACTATCCCATTTTCTTCCTTTTTACTGGCGCTGATATAATCTAAATGTGTTGCAAGCGCCGTAAAACCCTTAAAAACAAAAAAAAAACAAAAACAATCCTCTGAAGTCACAAACCCCATGTTTATTGTCCCAGTTTCTTTAGCATTAAGCGGACAGTCGCAATTGCTTGCCACCCTATTGGATAGGATACTGGTCTATCGCTAAGAACTTTCTGCTAGTTTAATGAGACCCAACTAATATGAGTGGGTTTTTTTTTTAACCTCCTATGATGTACTGGGTGTATCCTCAATATCTAATTTCCTTTTCCATTTCCATGTTGCTCTTTGTCTTAGTTCTGGATTGAGATTTTGTTGGGGGTTTTTTTCAGTGTCTTGGAAAGGATCCTTACTGGTTGGGGCTCCTGACCTCCCATAGTGGGCAGGGAGGCACTTACTGTGTCTTCTATCCCCATATATCTGTTTTCCAACATGCTTTCTGTCTTTGTCTTGGAATGAGATTACTTGGTTTTGTCCAGGCTCTGGCCAAATACCCTTGCTGGGAGGGAAACAGTCAAATGTATAGTTAGAGTTTTGGGAGATGATATTTTTTTCCCTTGTAAATCATCTCCCAGTTATGCACTGTATTGTTTTGTTTACATATTATATTATATGATCTGTAAAAATCTGAGTGTATTCCTCTTAGTTGGGACCTGTGCTTGTGTCTGGATGAGACTTTTAGGTGACCTCAACCTAAGTACTTTGACGGTGTGCTCTTGGAATCTACATCTTTTTCCTATTTGCTTTAATTGTAATTCTACAACTTTTTACTGTCCCATTTTATTTTTTCTGGCACTGATATAACCCTAATGTGTTGCAAGCGCCGTAAAACCCTTAAAAACATAATGGTATGCATTTAGGTAAAATACCAATTATGCATGGCAGTTCAATCCTACCAACACACAAAAATAAGTGTAACCTTTGATGTTTATAGTCTGAGAGTTTGGTGAGAACTAATCACCCAACTGACGGTCTAAAAACAATATCAAACGTCAACTTCATTCATTCCATATTATAGACAATCCATAAGGGAATAATGACCTGTCTGAAGGGAAAGAATAGTAATGTATACAAAGCAATTCCGACTCTAAGGGGGGGGGTAGAAGAAACGAAGGAGGTGAAATTTGGCTCATTTATTTATTTGTTATTGATTTTATTTTTACTATTTCTGTTCATAAGACAGATGTGTTTGGTTCAAAGGTCATTTCCAATTTGATTGATATTGGTATATTTTGGTTTTCATGACTACATAACTAGTTTGTTTTTTCTTTATTATGACATGATTATATTCATTTTTAAAAAGATATTAATCAGTGGAAATATATATATATATATATATATATATATATATATATATATATATATATATATATATATATATATATATATATATATATATATATATATAAACTATCCTGAACGCATATTTTCCTTCGTTCTTATTATATATTTTTGTTGCTTCAATACGTAAATATGCTCAGGTGCTGAGTTGGGTCTTAGTCTTTGTCTCTCCCCCCATAGTGGGCTGGGAGGTCACTTGCTGGGTCTTCTATCCCCCTATATCTTTTCTGTCTGGGTGGGGATCCTGACCTCCCATAGTGGGCAGGGAGGTACATACTGTGTCTTCTATCCCCTTATATCTGTTTTCTGTCTGGGTGGGGATCCTGACCTCCCATAGCGGGCAGGGAGGTACATACTGTGTCTTCTATCCCCTTATATCTTATCCAACCAGCTTTCTGTCTTTGTCTTGGAATGAGATTACGGTACTTGGTTTTTTTCCTGGCCCTCGTCGGAGTCCTGGCTGAGAGGGAAACAGTCAAATGCTTAGTTACTGTTTTGGGAGATATTTTTTTCCTTGTAAATCATCTCTCTGTTAAGTATTATTATATTTGTTATTTTGAATGTATAATGTAAGCATTCGAGTGTATTCCTCTTTGTTGGATTTTGTGCTTGTGTCCGGATGAGACTTATAGGTGATATCAGACTAAGTACATTGGTGATATGCTTTTGGAATCTACATCTGATCCCTATTTGTTCCCAGTTCCCCTATGTCTTACTTTCTCTTGGATGCTTCAATTGTAATTCTAGAACTTTTAACTATGCCATTTTCTTCCTTTTTACTGGCGCTGATATAACCAAAATGTGTTGCAAGCACCGTAAAACCCTTAAAAACATAAAACATTGTTTTCTGTGCTCGTCTCGGAACGAGATGACTTGGTTTTGTAAACATTTGAGTGTATTTCTCTTTGTGGGGACCTGTGATAGGTGATCTCAAAGTACACTGATAGTGTGCTCTTGGAATCTACATCTGTTCCCTATTTGAACCAATTCCCCTTTTTCTTACTTTTTCTTGGGTGCTTTAATTGTAATTCTAGAACTTTTTACTTTTCTATTTTCTTCCTTTTTACTGGCACTGATATGACCTAAATGTGTTGCAAGCGCCGTAAAAAAAACAGACAAAACAATTTTCTTGGAATGAGATTACTTGTCCCAGCTGGGACGGAGTCAAATATGTAGTCATAATTTTGGGAGATTATATTTTTTCCTTTGTAAATCATCTCTGTTATGTACTGGTATAATTTTATTGATTTGGAAGCATTTGAGATGTGGGTGTATAGAAGAATGTTGAGGCTATCATGGACAGACAGGTATACGAATGAGAAGTGGAGATCGATACCATCAGAAAGAGGCAGTCTCCCATAATGGGCAGGGAGACTTACTGTGTCTTCTATCCCCCTATATCTGTTTTCCATTGGCTTTCTGTCTTTGTCTTGGAATGAGATTACTTGGTTTTGTCCAGGCCCTGGTCGGATGTCCTGGCTGAGAGGGAAACAGTCAAATGTATAGTTAGTTTTGGGAGATGATATTGTTTTCCTTGTAAAACATCTCTCTGTTATGAACTGTAATATGTTTTGTTAATGTATTATATATGATTTGTAAACATTTGAGTGTATTCCTCTTAGTGAGGGTCTGTGCTTGTGTCTGGATGAGACTTTTAGGTGATCTCAAACGAAGTACTTTGATGGTGTGCTCTTGGAATCTACATCTGTTCCCTATTTGAACCAGTTCCCCTTTGTCTTACTTTTTCTTGGGTGCTTTAATTGTAATTCTAGAACTTTTTACTTTTCTATTTTCTTCCTTTTCACTGGCACTGATTTGACCTAAATGAGTCGCAAGCGCCGTAAAAAAAACAGACAAAACAATTTTCTTGGAATGAGATTACTTGTCCCAGCTGGGACGGAGTCAAATATGTAGTCATAATTTTGGGAGATTATATTTTTTCCCTTGTAAATCATCTCTGTTATGTACTGGTATAATTTTATTGATGTGAATATATTGATTTGTAAGCATTTGAGATGTGGGTGTATAGACGTAGAAGAATGTTGAGGGGCTATCGTGGACAGACAGGTATACGAATGAGGAAGTGTAGATCAATACCATCAGAAAGAGGCAGTTACAGTTTTCTGGGACATGTGTGGAGAAGAGACAGAATAGAAAAGTTGGTAAAATCTGGGATGATCGAAGGAAAGAGAGCTAGAGGAAGACAAAAAATGACTTATTTAAATAACCTAAGAATGGCCAAATGTGATTTTAAAAGCAACACAGATTTCATGCGCACCGCAGAGGATCGTGATTCGTGGAGACAGCTGACCGGCAACGTGTTCAAGAGCACAAGCCACGATGGATGATGGTGAGTGTATTTCTCTGAGTGGGATCCAGTACTTGTGTCTGGCTGAGACTGAGACTTTTAGTTTTAAGTGTCTCAAACTGAAGTACACTGGAAGTGTTCTCTTGGAATCTGAATCTATTGACTATTCGAACCATTCCCCTTTGTCTTACTCTCTCTATCTCTCTCTTGTGCTTTTAATTCTAAATCTATAATTTTTTGACTAGTATCCTATTTTCTGTCTTTTTACTAGCACTGATATGACCTAAATGGCAAGCGCCGTAAAACCCTTAAAGAGAAAAACTCACGTGTCCCGCCCCCCATCATTTTTATCCCGGGCACCATAAATACTCTAAAAACTAACAAAACTAAAATTTCGCATCCCCTCATCATTTTAGCTTTAAATTCACTTTTTTGAGATCTGGTTCCTTCTGCTGTACCAGATTGAAACATTGTCATCAAAGCCTGATAGGAAGTTGAAATATCTACTACAAATACAAAGAAAGACGTCCGTATGACCATCTTCCTGCCAAAGGACAAGATCAGATATCCTCATTCTGTAACAAGAATACAAAGTCATATGAAAGGGATAATAGTGGGGGGTGGGGGTCTTTAGACCTCCTTTGTAGGTGGAGAGAGGGTCACTCTTACTGACCTCTATATCCAATTTCCTTTTCCAGGTTGCTTTCGTCTTGGAAAGAGTGCATTTGGTTTTGTCCTGGCCCTGGCTGGAATCCTTAGCTGAGACTAATTTGGAAACCATAGGGTTGACCTGTACCCTCTCTTTCTGGTGACCATTGAAGGATCTTGATTCAAACTGTTATGAATAGGGTTCAACAGTTGTGACGTCACTTCCCTCGTAATGAGGCATAGCAACTGGTTCTAAACTATCAGAATAATGGTGGACGCTATTATCTCCATCACCGCCCTTATGAAATACTTCTCCAACGAGCATAAAAGTGTATCTAGAGGAGAAAAACATTATAAATCTGATGTTTTGATTTTTATACAATCGGATCACATGACATGTGAAAAAGTTCTAGCTAGCATGAAGAATAAAAAGTACTGATTTTCTCTGTTTAGAACCAAACTGCTGGTAGCTGGGTGGACGAGACATCAGACTATTGAATCCTATTGGAAAGTTCCAACTTCTTTGGTCTTATACCCTTTTACCGTCAAATTTAGTTTTATCACAGACAGGAATAAGAAAATTATAGATTTAGAGGGAAAAGTGGATCTGCTTCACCAAGGGTGTCCTGTCCTATCCAACTGATGTGTCCTCATTTGTAGGTCTGACAATCCAAATAGTCATGGCCTCGTTGCTGTAACAGAAATATCCTCAAAGAATGCAGAATATTATCTATTACAATTGTATTTAAAAAGGCCATAATGTGCACATTGGTAACACGTTCGTTCAAAGTTGCAAAAACTTAGAATTTCTGCCTTCGTGGCTCTAAAGACCAATTCAGGATATGTTTTGTTTTATGGGTTTCACAGCGCTTGCAACACATCATATCAGCGCCAGTAAAAAGGAAGAAAATGGGATAGTAAAAAGTTCTAGAATTACAATAAAGCGTCCAAGAAAAGGGAAGACAAAGGGGATTGGTTCAAATAAGAAACGGGTGTAGATTCCAAAAGCACTCTATCAAAGTACTTAGTTTGATATCACTAAAAGGCTCATCCAGACACAAGCACAGGTCCCCGCTAAGAGGAACACACTCAAATGTTTTACAAATCATATATAAAGAAAACATAATACAGTGCATAACAGAGAGATGATTTACAATGAAAAAAATATCATCTCCCAAAACTAACTATACATTCGACTGTTTCCCTCTCAGCCAGGGCATCTGGCCGGGACCAGGACAAAACCAAGTAATCTCATTCCAAGACAAAGACAGATTTTTTTTTTTGGTTTGTTTGTTGCTTTAGGTCTCTTCCAACACAATTGAGGTTATATGAGAGACCGCTGAAACAAAAAAACAAGCAATCTAACAAAAATAGTATAAATGTAAATCAAAATCATAACCTAAAGATATCATAAGCTAAATTATAAATAACCAAGAACAAACAGGCAGAAGATTTACAGAAAAAAAAATATCCCCTGTCAAAAATACAATCACAAACCAAAGAAGCAGGATAGGCTAGTAAAGAGAAGAAGAAACGACATCACTATCGGATCGTACACCCATGCGAACATCATGGGTATATGATTCAAGGGTGATGCTCCCATCCAACCACCCGCACAAAGACAGAAAGCATGTTGGAAAACGGATATAAGGGGATAGAAGACATCATGTACCCCCCTGCCCACTATGGGAGGTCAGGAACCCCACCCAGAATTCAGGATATAAACCAATAGCAAACAAGTTCAATTCAAGTAACAATTTATTATCTTTTTTTTATTTTTGTAATATTTTTAAGTGTGGTAAAAACATAAACACAGTACCTATGAAATTCAACTCGACAACCACTTCCTTCCAAAAAGAATGACGTACAAAAATATCTCTATCAACGTAAATAACAAATTAATGATAACACTTCACCAATGAGCAGTCTTATCACATCTCATTTTCACCACACAAAAATAACCCCCCAAAAAAATAAAAAACCCAAAAATCAGAAATCACATTTTCCCACACACACAACAAAGATATAAATAATATTAAATAGAAGAAAACAGAAGTGCATATTGATTTTGTAGTGGCAACAAACCATTCATACAACAGGAAAAGAAAAAAAATAAAATCGCATTCTTGATTGACAAAAACTCGATCTATTATCAAAAGCAAATGTGCAGAACATTATCAATGCCTTCAACAAAAAAGAGTTGAGAAATCCAGTTGGCAAATTCACATTATTACGTACTACTTTTATCAATAGAAATATATTTATGGTAAACAATTCCGTCCACGTCGATTAAGCTAACAACAATTATAACACAGATGAATTTATCTCTTATTTGGCATCCTGGCATCAGTTTACTTCTCCTCAGTAATCAAAGTAAAAAGTATGTGTGGCTGGCTGAGAAAACCCGGAAAGATTCGCAAATTTCATAAATTGAGTTATGTATGCAGTGGTGTAGACCACATCTTTCTGATCATTTACCACTTTAAATTTTCTTTTTATGTCTATTAGAACCCAAGTTGTGAATTTTATTTCTGAATAAAATTTGTTGCTATGGGACACACTTTATCTTCGATTTTGCCTCATATCTCAAATTGAAGCTTGGGTTTTCTCAGCCAGCCTCACATATTTGGACAATACAAAAAATGTGTTACATCATCACTGTTAATAGTTAAATTAAAGCCACACTTGTGAATATGATGGATGGTCCACTTTGAACGAGAGACAATTCCCTTGGCACACACACACACACACGACCTCTCACCAACACTCACACTTTCACACTCTTGATGGAATTACTCGAAGACTCAGGCTGCTTTTCTGTGGAAAAAAGGCAAAAGAAATGGATTTAAAGACACATCTTGTACAAAGGAATCGATATAAAGACACATCTTGTACAAAGGAATCGATATAAAGACACATCTTGTACAAAGGAATGGATATAAAGACACATCTTGTACAAAGGAATCGATATAGAGACACATCTTGTACAAAGGAATCGATATAAAGACACATCTTGTACAAAGGAATCGATATAAAGACACATCTTGTACAAAGGAATCGATATAAAGACACATCTTGTACAAAGGAATCGATATAAAGACACATCTTGTACAAAGGAATCGATATAAAGACACATCTTGTACAAAGGAATCGATATAAAGACACATCTTGTACAAAGGAATCGATATAAAGACACATCTTGTACAGTTTTTGAAAGGGATCATGTCTAGTATATAAGTTTAAAACTGAAAATTGCGTGAATTCATGTCAGAAAAATCTTTAAAATGTGCACACATGGGACGTAAAGCGTGATATCTAACAATGTTATCAAATGTGTAATGAGTAGAATGTAGTATAAAACCTTTGGGAGAGATCAGAACTAGCTGAAATACAAACTCTTGAAATGTTGGGATTTATAAGGTTTTGCATAACAATATTTCAAGAATACAAGCCACGACTGTCCATCCTTGAGCATTTATAAAGCACAATATCCATTAAACGTGCTCAAAGCACTTTACAAGGGGTCTGTAGCCAACAGCAACACTTATGTAGGACAAGAGAGGATCCTGTTAAGCGATATTACAATTTATTCCCCGACAAAGACAACATTGTTAACGGCCAGTTATACCCCGAGTACGATGACAGAATGTGGGTAAAGAGCCTTTTCCAAGGACTCAACTATGCACCGCTTAGAACAGGACTAGAACCCAGGACCTTCCAATCATAACTCGATACAACATAGCGGCACAATCCTGCCATGGGAGATCATTGCCAAAGGTGTGTCTTCAGGGTTGAATGTCTATTGACTGCTATTTTTAGTAATGACACTTTTCAAATTCAGCAAGTGTGGAGAAAGAGGGTTTTTATTTTTTAATTGGAGCATTTATATAGGGCAATATCCACTTAACGTGCTCAAAGCGCTTTACAAGGGGTCCCTGACCAACCGCAACACGTACCATGTAGAACGAAACATGACACCTGTAGGCAATATTACAATTACAATTTTTTTCAGACAGAGACAATGCTCTTAACGGCCAGGTACTCATTTTACACCTGAGCACGGTGACAGAATGTGAGTAAAGAGCCTTTTCCAAGGACTCGACTATGCGCTGAGCGAGGCTCGAACCCAGAACCTTCTGATCCAAAAGCATATGTCATACCACTAGACCACACAAATTAATTTAATACTTAATGTTTTATCCCTTGCATGGCATTTGATTTTTTTTGTACAATAAACATTTAATCGACTTTAGTGAAAATACTCCTACTTAAAATGCATGTTCCATCATTATCAGCCTAGTCCCAGAAATTAAAGAGAGCACAACTAATCCTAATGAGAATTTAGAAGAGTGCAGAAATAGTAATTATCTATAGGTCTTAAATATGCTCCCTGACAGAAATAAATTCTATTCAAGGCTATTTTAGCATAATGCTCAGGATTTTTAAAACCTCTTTCACTCCTCTCTTCCCCACCCAAGAATAGAGATCATATAATGCAGAGAACGCTATACGATTCTTTCATCTCTTTGCATTTATTAAAAGAGTTATTTCAATTGTGTATGTGTTATTGTATAATAAAAATATAAAGAGTTTAATGAATAAAAAGAATCGAAAAAATACGTTTATTCCACCCCTCCAAGTAAGATTATTAGATATTTCATAACCAACTGGTACGTATTAGTACTTCTATTCTCCAGCCATAATATGTGTCTTTCTCCTTCTGCTTAAATGACAAATTGACCCAAAATTAAAAACGTTGGATTTGTATTCATGCGCACCAAAAGATTATTTATAATTACCAATCAGCTGTCTTTTACACCTAATTTCACACCAATACAATGTTCAAAAATATTCTGCAATCGGTGAATAAAATTTTTATTCAACGCGTTCAAAGCATTATTCAACGATGACGTATTTACTAAGAAATGATAGGATTTTCCAATGAGAGGGCTGGATTAATATATCACATTTCACCGTTCCCTCCAATCTTACCTTTTGGATGCTAAAGAACTCAACAATCGATTTCCAAACAAGAACGTCGGTATAGCCAAGAATCCCAGGTATCTCAATGTCTGGAACATGTTCAGCTCCACCCAGTAAAAATAGTATAAGGCAAATATACCTAGTAGAAATAAAAATAAAATAAAACTATATTGTATTATAAACATTTAATCAAAGCTTCAATTTTTAAGACAAGTTTATAGGGGCAAAAAGTATAAAATTAGGTATCCCAAACTAAAATTTCAACTGCAGAAAACTGCTGTTATTTTGAATTGAACAAATACAGATTGTCAAACCATGAACAACAGTCTTTAAATGATTAAAATCGGACAACAAATAAAAAAGTTACGAATTTTTTATTTATTTAATAACTTGTAATTTTCGTACACCAACAGAACATGCTACCAAACAGCAAGTTTAAGGTGCATCAAAACAAACAAAATAATAACAAAATTGAATAATTTGCAAGCAATCGCAAGCCATGGACATAGAGAATAAGAAAAATACTCAAACAAATATTCACCTAGTATAATTCAGTTACTATACAGCATCAAAATCAAGAAAAAACATGACGCGCGTGAAAATAATTTCACCGAAATCGCCAGATGTACCATCTTCGGCACTTTGCAGACTCGTCAGTAATCTAAATTAAGGCATGAAACTTATCTGAGCCTTAGAACTGGCACCAGACAGTAAGCCCAATTTTTTTCAGAGAGATAGAGGCAATAATTACTGAGATTTTACGTCTCAAAATTCGAAAAAAGGCCGAAATCGCCAAAGGAAGACATTTTGAGAAAAAAACAGTGTTTCCGCTACCAAAAATTTAAATGATGAGATATGGCTATGAAACTTGACATACAAATGATTCGAGGGATGGGGAATCCAAATTTTATGTCCTTTTCACAATAAGAATGACAAAAACAGAGTTATGAAAAGAAATCAAGATTTAAACTCTCGAAAATCAACAGAAATATATGTCAAAAAGGGGGAAAAGTCAAAAATTCATACCACGACCTAACACAATAATAGAAGTTAATGCTGCACCTACTGGTGGCGCACAGTCGATCAAATAAAATAAATAAAAACATTAGACAAAAAAGTCAGTACACAAAAGCATACAATATCCAATGCAACCCACGAACATGAAAATTTATACCTATCCATAAGTACATACTTTGAGACACCTCAACAATCAACCTAAAATTCAACGCCCTGCCCTAACACATTTTAGTTTATATAACTAAGGCAACAGTATAAGGACACGCTTTAATGCATATAAATGCACAGACACCGGGCAAACCTATCTTAGCGCTCTTGTTACTCATCATGTGAGCGTCAGCAAGATGGCTTTCTATTATTTCAACATTTTTAACACGCCTGAGTGTACTTAAACACTTTAATATGTTTTTTTACCCGGCAGTTCATATTCATACAGGGAGTCCAATATATCTAATAATAGATTATACATACGCGGACTCTGGAAGCTGATCATATCCACATAGCCTATAAATGATAAAGATTAATTTAAACACGGACTATAATATTGCTATTATGGTCTAATAGCCCAACATCAGTATGAGTATAAGGGTTATTATTGGCTCTCCACTATACACATTTTAAATGCATTTATAAAATGTTTAAATAGAAATAGATATTATATTGGACTCCCTTACTGTATGAATATGAACTTCCAGGTAAAAAAAACATATTAAAGTGTTTAAGTACACTCAGACGTGTTAAAAATGTTGAAATAATAGAAAGCCATCTTGCTTGACGCTAAACATGATGAGTAAATAAAACATATGTAATAATCAGAAAAGCTACATAATTATGAGAAACAACAATTGTTTAAACAAAGCATGTCACTGATCAAATGTAAAGTGATGGAAATAGATACATAATTTCATTAATCAATATAATGTAAATGTTGCTACTCGAAGCGATAAATAATGTGAAATTGAATGTAAGCTTCAATTTAATTATAAAAACAGATAGAAGAATGGATGTTTCGTGTTTCCCCTTTACCAACAAACGCATTCAATTTAACGGCACTACCACATCATCTATAGTGTTTGGTTCATCCTGGTTGTTGACAAAGGAGAAACCTGAAACGTCCATTCTATCTGGTTTTGTAATTAAACTGAAGCTTGAATTTAATCTCATAGTGTTATTCAATCAACATCAGAATCTGAAACCCTTCTTCGTTTGACAGCAGTTGACAAAAAAGATGCTTCTGCTTCATCATCAGTAATCATCCTTAACAAATAAATTTCTCAAAAATAACATCAATCTTTTTGACATAAGAGGGGAATGACCCATAAGGAATTTTACTTTTCATCAACTCCCAGTATGGCCCAGCGATAGTCAGATTAAACAGTGAAATAGCAGCAACTAAAGAAATTACCCTACTATCCCTCAAATCTGCAACAATACTTTGAAGCTTTAAATTGTCACCTGAAACTTCATTTTCTAGAAAATCAAGAACATGTTTATGATGGTACAAAAGAGCATGAGCATTTTCAAATATATTATTGAAACGATTACTTCTAAAACTGCAAAACTGAGACTTAATATTATTAGCTTCACAATAATTTAGCCATCCTTCCCTTGCCCCATTTTTCTCATCCCCCCGAGGTCCCAATACTTCTGCAGTTAGTCTTATAGCACGTAAGGCTGCACTTTCTTTACCAATACTAGACTGAAAATGATTAAACTTTGCTGACTGTCCCTCCCAAGTGAACCCCCCTCTTTAATTACATCCCTCTCAAATTCTAACACAGCACTCTCAACAGCTTTAGATAGACCAAGCAAAAAATGCGCGTTACAATACAAAAAATGTGTACATATATCCTCATCATGCAAAACACTCTTACGCCATTCATGAATTTTTTTATTTAAAAGTTTCATATTTGCCGCTCTATCGGACATAAGTTTTGTTCTTTAATTTTAAATTAAAATTTCTTTCTTTAAAATATTACATTCTGATGAATCGACTTTATAGATGAAAACAATTTTTTGGAAGAGACAGACTTTGATAATCTTCTAACATGGTCAACATTAACAATTGTGGAAGAAAGTGGGATGTGGGACTCTGAAAAAGATTCTGGCAATAAAACAGAAGTGATCGGTGCAGGGGTACATTCAGGTTTGGCTGGATTCTGAGTAGAAACAGACGTAGAGGGTAGAGGGGTAGAACCAAAAGTGAATGACGATGATGGTAGTGGTGCTGAACATGAATCAGGTGTGGACACATTCCGAGAATTAATATTTGTGGAGAGATGAGGGGTAGAACCAGATACAGTAGAAATGCAGGACGATGGTGGTGGTGGTGGTGGTGAGCTGAGAATCTTAGTAGAAGTAGAAGGTTGACTTGATGATGGTAGTACAGATGAAGGAAATAAAACGGTTGGCTGAGGACTCAGTGCTGGCCAGTCAACAGTAGTCGACGGTGGTGGTGAGCTGAGAATCTTAGAAGAAGTAGAAGGTTGACTTGATGATGGTAGTACAGATGAAGGAAATAAAACGGTTGGCTGAGGACTCAGTGCTGGCCAGTCAACAGTAGATGACAGTGGGGGTGGTGGTGGTGGCGATGACGAGGGTGGCTTTGTGGCTGTGGCAGGAGGAGAGATGACAGGGAAAGAAGGGTTTCCTGAGCCATGCCTGAAGTGCTGCTGGGTCCCTGCTGATATTCTTTATCAGCTTCCCCTTCTTTGTTTCTGCAGCGAGATACATGCCTCGCAACTTCTCTCTCGTGCAAATTACAGGAGAAGACGATATGTTTTCTAGAAATTTATGGAAGTCTCCATAAGTATGTCCATGTTTCAGGAGAAAATTGCCGAGGTCCACAGCAATTTCCTTTGACACAACAGTCTTTTTAAAATTGTTCTTCTCCAATGTCATGTCTACACCAATGGCATTGAGGGCATCACTGATGTGGTGAAGATCCACAGGTGCATTCAAAAACGTTTTATCTTTCCCTTTTGCCGCCTTCACCACCTTCAAAATTTTTCGCCAGATACTATTGACAGGATAACTTGAGTCTGGACTTAACTTGGAGAACCATTGTTCCACCTAGAAGGGAAAAAATAACCAGAAATAACTAATGCATTAGTATATTAGAACAGAAAAAAAATAGAATCTTATACAAAAAGATAACCCTTGATAATATCAGAATCCAACAAGTTTAAAAAAAGATAAGGATTAGGTATGAAAAAATTAATATACTTTGCTAGAGAGAGGAACACAGGGATGGTTTAGAATTTAATTGTATTCCATAGCAAACATCTAGTCTTGTCTAACCTAGTAAAGACCTTTTCAACTAGTGCTATTATACCAACAGCACATGGCCCATTGCTAATTGCTGACTGTTGCAGGCATGCTTAAATTATATCATAAAAAGAGCCATAAACACGTCTTTTACTTGTCTATGTCACTCAGTCACTTGTAACTACAAACCCAAATAAACTCAACCATACATGTTAACAATAAAATCTACTCGCAACCATCATGAACTTATATGAATCTGAAAGCTCCATAGCGGGACCTTGTGTTTTACAAAAAAAAAAATCAAATCATAAGCTGGTTTAGCCTCACTGTACTGATAATATTAGCGCAGTAAAAAACATCAAAAACAACCAAAATATTTATCAAAAAATATAATGGTAGCCTGTGACAACGAAAACAGATGTGTCATATATTCATAGAAACCTTACCTCAGACACTGTCGTTTTGGCTTCAAAGCGCAGATGATAAAGCTGGACAAACAGCTTGTTTGTCACTTGCACAGGTGGGAGTGCAGGTCTACGACCTTTCCCCTACATCAAAAATGAAGCCCTGAGACGACTCATTTGTTCGTCATCTGAAAATGGAGAATTAAAATGTTCAAACTTATTTGAGATGTGATAATAATAATAAATAGTTTCTATACACCGCCTTACCCTGTATTTCAACAAGCTCAACGCGCTAAATGATTACTCATTACCATCAACACTATCTATCGAAACTCAACTGTCAAATTCAAATAGGCAGGATTCAAGAATTTAATATAAATCTAAAACTGATATTATAACCAAGCAACCATCACCAAGTCAATCCCATAGTCATAGCATCAAAGTAAAACAAGCTTTTCTACCAAGTAGTCTATACAGTCAAAGGTTAAAGGTTAAATTTAAACTGGAGTTTGAGTCACTATAGTATAATAATAGTAATAGTTCCATCAATCGTGGCATGGGTGAAACTGGATCTTTAAAAAACGATTGAAAAACAAACAAGTTGGATACTACTCATTGATGACACCTGATGAAGAATGGAGCAATCCTGTTAAGATTATTATTATAAGATCAAACAATGTGCACCAGATTTCGTCCCAATTGTCAATAATTTCTTAATGAATGAGCTTGACTTAATCTAAATTTCAGAAAATTGAGAAACAACTAGACTTAGACGTCGATAGTGTGATACTTTCCATTTCCTAGTACAAGTAGGACTCACAATCACAAGCACAAGTCTAGCAGTCAGGACGGACACTGACACGACCAGTTTCTATTATTTTATTTTTAATCTAGAAGTATCAGTGATAATGACACGTTCATTCTTAGCAAGCGGTGGGCTCCCATTAATAATAATAATGATAATAATAATAATAATAATAATAGCCTTCATGAATGAACACGAATTGTCTAGCGGTTACAAACATTATCCATTAATTCAGAAAAGTGAGTGGAGCAAACAGTATCAGTATCAGTATCATGATAAGATTAAGACAAGATAGAGAAAAGTTCGATCTACTCAAACACCGATCATAATGATAATAAAATAAAAAACAATAAGATTTACTTACCACATAATTCAAGTAAGTCCATGTCCATAATTGAAACACTTTTGACTATTCTAGATGGCTGTTTGGAAACGTTTGTCACTCCTTACAATCGGTCTCGGTCACCGGCAGTGTATCAACTCACGCGTCGGACGGTAGGAGAGAAAGAAAGAGAAAGCGGAAACAAAGGCTTTGCTTTTAAAGATGGCGCTATGTGTTGAATCAAGCCAGCATGCTGGATTTTTGATATTATAGCCTTCAAATGCTGCAGATTTTTATGGTGTAATTTTTTCGCCGTTTATTAACCGTTACGAGAGTCAAATTTTCAGTCAAAAATAGGGTAAATTCAGTTAAATTTTAATAATATTTTTGTGTGTTTATAAACGAAAAAATTACACCACACGAAAGGGCATTAAAAGGAGATTCTCCCACACTTGATTTCACAGCTGTTGGTCCGTTCAGCTTTTAGCGCGAGCAGATCTTGTGACGAGACCCGAATTTCGGTCGATCGGCACGCAGTTTTCACAGCGAAATTTGCAATCGGATCTCTTTATGAGGGCGTTTTTGAATAGCTGTTAAAAGTTCACATAGCTTGAATAGTTTAAATATTTAGCTCATCTTATAGAGCAGATATTGAAATATAATATTGTCCTTTTTTTTATTAAATAAAGTTTAATTCAAGAGAGAGAGAGACAGATATTAAGACCCCACTTTTTGATCGATCACGGCAAATTCGCCTGCCACACAGCGGTAGTTTGGGATACCTAGTTGTACACAGATTTGTCTTTGCTCTCTTTCAGTCTGAAGTATCTTTGACTTTCCCTGAAGGTGGTCCACCAAATCATCAACCCTAGAGCAGTTTTCCAAGAAGCCAGAAATTAAAGTGAGTGGTAATTACTATAAGTATATTGTAAGAGTGAAGTGCACTGAGCATGGTAAATCATTGGCATGCTCTGTATAAATGGTCATATTTTCTGTTTCATTTATTTTAGTTTCTTTTGATTTTAGACAGGACCGTTGTCGATATAAAAGAAGAAAAAGGCAAGACATTTTTTAAATTTTATTTGGATAAAGTGATGAGTATTGATGTTAAGAACTTTAAACTTTAATTAATTAGCTTTGCCATTAAAAAAAAAAAAAATTGGGGGTGGGGGAGTGGGATCCAATGATTACTGTACTTTTATTTGATTCTCATTCATCTCTATTTCCACTCTCCAGCATCAATTTAGCGTCCCAGAGAAACGGCCTTCCAAAGTTGTTATCCTTAGCATTCACCGGTTTGTTTTGGTTCCTCTCCTCATCCTTCTACTTTTGGTAAGTGACATTGACATACAAGCACCTCCTATCTCCTGGTCATCCTGTTAGATTCCCATACCGTTTTGGAATTGGTTCTCACCAACATGAAGGATAGATGTTAACATTTATTGCTAGAATTGTTAAATTATTATTATTATTATTATTATTATTATTATTATTATTATTATTATTATTATTATTATTATTATTATTATTATTATTATAATATTATTATTTTTATTGTTTTAATTATTTATTATTATTATTTATTATTATTATTATTATTATTATTTTTATATTTTAATTATTATTATTATTATTATTATTATTATTATTATTATTATTATTATTATTATTATTATTATTATTATTATTATTATTATTGCTGTTATGTGATAATTGGTAACATGTATTTATAGAACAACTATCATTTATGATTTTTTTGTGAACAAAATATCCCTGAAAACTAAAATTCTTTCCAAACTACTTGCCTATCTAAATGGGCTGTTTTTGTCTGAGCTTGACTTTGTTTTGAAGATTTTACTACAAGTCCTTCAGTCTCGTGACATATTGTCACATTAAGCGCACTGCAAATAAAGCACTGTGAAATACTGCACAGCAAAGTGAAAGAAGTGAAATTATCATAGTTAATTTTTGACAATGTTTTTTAAAAACCTTTTACTCCTTCCAGTGGCTGAAATTGGGTGTGAATGTATCCAACTTCCCTTGAGTCTAAGCGCTGTTGGATTCCATGTTTGTCTTGCAGGTTAGTAATCATACTGTTTGTTTTAGATAAGTTCTCACTGGATTCGAGCACACTCTTAGGAAAGACCAAAAAGCATGTTAGAATCTGACGGTCATGGATGGTAATAATGACTCATTATATAGATACAATGAGGTCACCCAGCTAGCGTGCTGTATTGAAGAGCGTGCTGGAATCAGCTAGTACTGTTTCAAAATGGACAAGCTAGCAGAATCCGTTAGAGAAACAAAAAACTTAGAATCCACTTACTAAGAGACTTCTCATTTAATTTATTGTCTTTAGGTTTGAAAGATCTTACAAAAAGGTGTCATGCACTTTGAGCACAATTACTATTACTCCACATTGTGTAAACACATTGAAAGTTACAAAAGGGAAATTGTCCCAATACCTTTATGTTTTAAAGAATAGTGAGTTATTATGTGGATATTGTTCTATATAAAAGCGAATTAAAATTGTTTTTTGTATTGTTTTTTAGAAATATTTCTCATTGTTCCTCCCCCCCCCCCCCCCCCACATTAATCCTTTTATCAAATGAGGGAAAACACAGATAGGGCAGTGTGGCTCAGTCAAGTCTTTGCTTCGTACCCGAAAGGTACCAATTTCAATCACCCGCCGCTGCGCTGTGTGGCCTTGAGCGAGTCACTTTGCGGCGCTGCACTGCGGCTAACGCCTGGGTTATTCCAGTCTTCCCTTGGAATAGACCCTAAAGACAAATTTCCCCTTGGGGATGAATAAAGGGAATTTTATTTTATTTATTTATTTTATTAGGTATCCCAAACTACCGCTGTGTGGCAGGCGAATTTGCCGTGATCGATCAAAAAGTGGGTTGTTAATATCTGTCTCTCTCTCTCTTGAATTAAACTTTATTTAATAAAAAAAAGGATAATATTATATTTCAATATCTGCTCTACAAGATGAGCTAAATATTTAAACTATTCAGCTATGTGAACTTTTTAACAGCTATTCAAAAAACGCCCTCATAAAGAGATCCGATTGCAAATTTTCGCTGTGAAAACTGCGTACCGATCGACCGAAATTCGGGTCTCGTCACAAGATCTGCTCGCGCTAAAAGCTGAACGGACCAACAGCTGTGAAATCAAGTGTGGGAGAATCTCCTTTTAATGCCCTTTCGTGTGGTGTAATTTTTTCGTTTATAAACACAACAAAAATATTATTAAAATTTAACTGAATTTACCCTATTTTGACTGAAAATTTGACTCTCGTAACGGTTAATAAACGGCGAAAAAATTACACCATAAAAATCTGCAGCATTTGAAGGCTATAATATCAAAAATCCAGCATGCTGGCTTGATTCAACACATAGCGCCATCTTTAAAAGTTCCATCAATCGTGGCATGGGTGAAATGGATCTTTAAAAAACGATTGAAAAACAAACAAGTTGGATACTAACCCTTGATGACACCTGATGAAGAATGGAGCAATCCTGTTAAGATTATTATTATAAAATCAAACAAAGTGACCAGATTTCGTCCCAAATTTTCAATAATTTCTTAATGAAGAGCTTGACTTAATTAAATTTCAGAAAATTTAGAAAAAACTAGACTTAGACCGATAGTGTGTACTTTCCATTTCCCAGTACAAGTAGGACTCACAATCCCAACAAAGTCTAGCATCAGGGGACACTGACCGACCCGTTTTATTATTTTTTTTTTAATCTAGAAGTTCAGTATAAAGAAGTTTATTCTTTTGCAACGGGGGGCTCCCCTTAAAAATAATAAGAAAAATAATAATAATAATAATAGCCCTTTATGAAGAACACAATTGTCTAGCGGTTACAAACTTTCCATTAATTCAGAAAAGTAGTGGAGCAAACAGTATCAGTATCATATCATGATAAGATTAAGACAAGATAGAGAAAAGTTCGATTACTCAAACACCCCTATAATGATAATAAAATAAAAAACAATAAGATTTAAATTACCCTAATTCAAGTAAGTCCATGTCCATAATTGAAACACTTTTTACTATTCTGATGGCGTTTGGAAACGTTTTTCACTCCTTACAATCGGGCTCGGTCACCGGCAGTGTATCAACTCACGCGTCGGACGGTAGGAGAGAAAGAAAGAGAAAGCGGAAACAAAGGCTTTGCTTTTAAAGATGGCGCTATGTGTTGAATCAAGCCAGCATGCTGGATTTTTGATATTATAGCCTTCAAATGCTGCAGATTTTTATGGTGTAATTTTTTCGCCGTTTATTAACCGTTACGAGAGTCAAATTTTCAGTCAAAAATAGGGTAAATTCAGTTAAATTTTAATAATATTTTTGTTGTGTTTATAAACGAAAAAATTACACCACACGAAAGGGCATTAAAAGGAGATTCTCCCACACTTGATTTCACAGCTGTTGGTCCGTTCAGCTTTTAGCGCGAGCAGATCTTGTGACGAGACCCGAATTTCGGTCGATCGGTACGCAGTTTTCACAGCGAAAATTTGCAATCGGATCTCTTTATGAGGGCGTTTTTGAATAGCTGTTAAAAAGTTCACATAGCTTGAATAGTTTAAATATTTAGCTCATCTTGTAGAGCAGATATTGAAATATAATATTATCCTTTTTTTTATTAAATAAAGTTTAATTCAAGAGAGAGAGAGACAGATATTAACAACCCACTTTTTGATCGATCACGGCAAATTCGCCTGCCACACAGCGGTAGTTTGGGATACCTAATAAAATAAATAAATAAAATAAAATTCCCTTTATTCATCCCCAAGGGGAAATTTGTCTTTAGGGTCTATTCCAAGGGAAGACTGGAATAACCCAGGCGTTAGCCGCAGTGCAGCGCCGCAAAGTGACTCGCTCAAGGCCACACAGCGCAGCGGCGGGTGATTGAAATTGGTACCTTTCGGGTACGAAGCAAAGACTTGACTGAGCCACACTGCCCCTATCTGGTGTTTTCCCTCATTTGATAAAAGGATTAATGTGGGGGGGGGGGGGGGGGAGGAACAATGAGGAAATATTTCTAAAAAACAATACAAAAAACAATTTTAATTCGCTTTTATATAGAACAATATCCACATAATAAGCTCACTATTCTTTAAAACATAAAGGTATTGGGACAAGTTTCCCTTTTGTAACTTTCAATGTGTTTACACAATGTGGAGTAATAGTAATTGTGCTCAAAGTGCATGACACCTTTTTGTAAGATCTTTCAAACCTAAAGGACAATAAATTAAATGAGAAGTCTCTTAGTAAGTGGATTCTAAGTTTTTTGTTTCTCTAACGGATTCTGCTAGCTTGTCCATTTTGAAACAGTACTAGCTGGATTCCAGCACGCTCTTCAATACAGCACGCTAGAGCTGGGTGACCTCATTGTATCTATATAATGAGTCATTATTACCATCCATGACCGTCAGATTCTAACATGCTTTTTGGTCTTTCCTAAGAGTGTGCTCGAATCCAGTGAGAACTTATCTTAAAACAAACAGTATGATTACTAACCTGCAAGACAAACATGGAATCCAACAGCGCTTAGACTCAAGGGGAAGTTGGATACATTCACACCCAATTTCAGCCACTGGAAGGAGTAAAAGGTTTTTAAAAAACATTGTCAAAAATTAACTATGATAATTTCACTTCTTTCACTTTGCTGTGCAGGTATTTCACAGTGCTTTATTTGCAGTGCGCTTAATGTGACAATATGTCACGAGACTGAAGGGACTTGTAGTAAAATCTTCAAAACAAAGTCAAGCTCAGACAAAAACAGCCCATTTAGATAGGCAAGTAGTTTGGAAAGAATTTTAGTTTTCAGGGATATTTTGTTCACAAAAAAATCATAAATGATAGGTTGTTCTATAAATACATGTTACCAATTATCACATAACAGCAATAATAATAATAATAATAATAATAATAATAATAATAATAATAATAATAATAATAATAATAATAATAATAATAATAATAATTAAAATAATAAAAATAATAATAATAATAATAATAATAATAATAATAATAATAATTAAAACAATAAAAATAATAATATTAATAATAATAATAATAATAATAATAATAATAATAATAATAATAATAATAATAATAATAATAATAATAATAATAATAATAATTTAACAATTCTAGCAATAAATGTTAACATCTATCCTTCATGTTGGTGAGAACCAATTCCAAAACGGTATGGGAATCTAACAGGATGACCAGGAGATAGGAGGTGCTTGTATGTCAATGTCACTTACCAAAAGTAGAAGGATGAGGAGAGGAACCAAAACAAGACCGGTGAATGCTAAGGATACAACTTTGGAAGGCCGTTTCTCTGGGACGCTAAATTGATGCTGGAGAGTGGAAATAGAGATGAATGAGAATCAAATAAAATGTACAGTAATCATTGGATCCCACTCTCCCCACCCCCAATTTTTTTTTTTTTTTAATGGCAAAGCTAATTAATTAAAGTTTAAAGTTCTTAACATCAATACTCATCAGCTTTATCCAAAATAAAATTTAAAAAATGTCTTGCCTTTTTCTTCTTTTATATCGACAACGGTCCTGTCTAAAATCAAAAGAAAACTAAAATAAATGAAACAGAAAATATGACCATTTATACAGAGCATGCCAATGATTTACCATGCTCAGTGCACTTCACTCTTACAATATACTTATAGTAATTACCACTCACTTTAATTTCTGGCTTCTTGGAAAACTGCTCTAGGGTTGATGATTTGGTGGGACCACCTTCAGGGAAAGTCAAAGATACTTCAGACTGAAAGAGAGCAAAGACAAATCTGTGTACAACTAGGTATCCCAAACTACCGCTGTGTGGCAGGCGAATTTGCCGTGATCGATCAAAAAGTGGGGTCTTAATATCTGTCTCTCTCTCTCTTGAATTAAACTTTATTTAATAAAAAAAAGGACAATATTATATTTCAATATCTGCTCTATAAGATGAGCTAAATATTTAAACTATTCAAGCTATGTGAACTTTTTAACAGCTATTCAAAAACGCCCTCATAAAGAGATCCGATTGCAAATTTTCGCTGTGAAAACTGCGTGCCGATCGACCGAAATTCGGGTCTCGTCACAAGATCTGCTCGCGCTAAAAGCTGAACGGACCAACAGCTGTGAAATCAAGTGTGGGAGAATCTCCTTTTAATGCCCTTTCGTGTGGTGTAATTTTTTCGTTTATAAACACAACAAAAATATTATTAAAATTTAACTGAATTTGCTCTATTTTTGAGTGAAAATTTGACTCTCTTAACGGTTAATAAACGGCGAAAAAATTACACCATTAAAATCTGCAGCATTTGAAGGCTATAATATCAAAAATCCAGCATGCTGGCTTGATTCAACAAATAGCGCCATCTTTAAAAGCAAAGCCTCTGTTTCCGCTTTCTCTTTCTTTCTCTCCTACTGTCCGACGCGTGAGTTGATAAACTGCCGGTGACCGAGACCGATTGTAAGTTGGAGTAACACAAACGTTTCCAAACATTAAAGCCATCTAGAATAGTCAAACGTATTTCAATTATGGACATGGACTTACTTGAATTATGTGGTAAGTAAATTTTATTGTTTTGTATTTTATTATGATCGGTGTTGGAGTAGATCGAAGCTTTTCTCTATCTTGTCTTATTCATGATACTGTTTGAGTTTGAGTTTGCTCCACTCACTTTTCTGAATTAATGGATAATGTTTGTAACCGCTAGACAACTCGTGTTCATTCATGAAGGCTATTATTATTATTATTATCGGAGCCCACCGTTCGCTAAGAATGAACGTGTCATTATCACTGCTACTTCTAGATTCAGATGAGAAATAAAATACTGGTCGTGTCAGTGTCAGTGTCCGTCCTGACTACTAGACTGGTGCTTGTGATTGTGAGTCCTACTAGTACTAGGAAATGGAAAGTATCACACTATTGACATCTAAGTCTAGTTGTTTCTGAAATTTAGATTAAACCAAGCTCATTCATTAAGAAATTATTGATAATCTGAGTGCACATTGTTTGATCTAGACGTCTACTAATAATAATAATAATAATAATCTTAACCGGACGGCCCCATTCTTCATCAGGTGTCATCAATGAGTAGTAGGTATCTACTTGTTTGTTTTTCAATCGTTTTTGTAAGATCCAGTTTCAATTATGCCATGATGGAACTATACTATAGTAACTCAAACTCCAGTTTAAATTTAACTTTAACCTTTTACTGTATACTACTTGGTAGAAGGCTTGTTTTGATTTGATGCTATGGGATTGACTTGATTATGGTTGCTTGTTTATGATATGTTAGTATAGTATAAGATATTTTAGATTTATATTAAATTCTTGAATCCTGCCTATTTGAATTTGACAGTTGAGTTTTGATAGATAGTGTTGATGGTAATGAGTAATCATTTAGCGCGTTGAGCTTGTTGAAATACGGGGTAAGGCGGTGTATAGAAACTATTTATTATTATTATCACATCTCAAATAAGTTTGAACATTTTAATTCTCCATTTTCAGATGACGAACAAATGAGTCGTCTCAGGGCTTCATTTTTGATGAAGGGGAAAGGTCGTAGACCTGCACTGCCACTTGTGCAAGTGACAAACAAGCTGTTAGTCCAGCTTTATCATCTGCGCTTTGAAGCCAAAACGACAGTGTCTGAGGTAAGGTTTCTATGAATATATGACACATCTGTTTTTTGTTGTCACAGGCCACCATTATATTTTTTTGGATAAATATTGTAGTTACAAGTGACTGAGTGACATAGACAAGTAAAAGTCGTGTTTATGGCTCTCTTTATGATATTTAAGCATGCCTGCAACAGTCAGCAATTAGCAATGGGCAGTGTGCTGTTGGTATAATTAGCACTTGTTGAAAAGGTCTTTACTAGGTTAGACAAGACTAGATGTTTGCTATGGAATACAATTAAATTCTAAACCATTCCCGTGTTTTTCTCTCTAGCAAAGTATGTTCATTTTTTCATACCTAATCCTTATCTTTTTAAAAACTTATTGGATTCTGGTGTATTATCAAGGGTTATCTTTTTGTATAAGATTCTATTTTTGTTTTTTTTTTGTTCTAATATACTAATGCATTAGTTATAAGCCCTTCAATATTTTTTGGTTATTTTTTCCCTTCTAGGTGGAACAATGGTTCTCCAAGTTGAGTCCAGACTCAAGTTATCCAGTCAACAGTATCTGGCGGAAAATTTTGAAGGTTGTGAAGGCGGCAAAAGGGAAAGATAAAACATTTCTGAATGCACCTGTGGATCTTCACCACATCAGTGATGCCCTCAATGCCATTGGTGTAAACATGACGTTGGAGAAAAACAATTTTAAAAAGACTGTTGTGTCAAATGAAATTGCTGTGGACCTCGGCAATTTTCTCCTGAAACATGGTTATACTTATGGAGACTTCCATAAATTTCTAGAAAACATATCGCCTTCTCCTGTGATTTGCACGAGAGAGAAGTTACGAGGCATGTATCTCGCTGCAGATACAAAGAAGGGGAAGCTGATAAAAAGTATCAGCAGGGACCCAGCAGCACTTCAGGCATGGCTCAGGAAACCCTTCTTTCCCTGTCATCTGACGGAAATTCAATTAAACTCTCCTCCTGCCACAGCCACAAAGCCACCCTCATCATCGCCACCACCACCACCACCCCCACTGTCGTCTACTGTTGACTGGCCAGCACTGAGTCCTCAGCCAACCGTTTTATTTCCTTCATCTGTACTGCCATCATCAAGTCAACCTTCTACTTCTACTAAGATTCTCAGCTCACCACCACCGTCGTCTACTGTTGACTGGCCAGCACTGAGTCCTCAGCCAACCGTTTTATTTCCTTCATCTGTACTACCATCATCAAGTCAACCTTCTACTTCTACTAAGATTCTCAGCTCACCACCACCGTCGTCTACTGTTGACTGGCCAGCACTGAGTCCTCAGCCAACCGTTTTATTTCCTTCATCTGTACTACCATCATCAAGTCAACCTTCTACTTCTACTAAGATTCTCAGCTCACCACCACCAACACCATCGTCCTGCATTTCTATTGTATCTGGTTCTACCCCTCATCCTTCCACGAATATTAATTCTCGGAATGTGTCCACTTCTACTAAGATTCTCAGCTCACCACCACCAACACCATCGTCCTGCATTTCTATTGTATCTGGTTCTACCCCTCATCCCTCCGTGAATATTAATTCTCAGAATGTGTCCACACCAGATTCATGTTCAGCACCACTACCATCATCGTCATTCACTTTTGGATCTGGTTCTACCCCTCTACCCTCTACATCTGTTGCTACTCAGAATCCAGCCAAACCTGAATGTACCCCTGCACCTATCACTTCTGTTTTATTGCCAGAATCTTTTTCAGAGTCCCACATCCCACTTCCTTCCACAATTGTTAATGTTGACCATGCTAAAAAATTATCAAAGTCTGTCTCTTCTAAAAAATTGTTTTCATCTAAAAAGTCTAAAGTCGTTTCATCAGAATGTAGTATTTTAAAGAGAGAAATTTTTAATTTAAAATTAAAGAACAAAACTTTGTCACAGGATCTTGTTAAATTTAAAAAATCCAAAACTTATAAGAACAATTGTTCCCTGAGGAAAATTAATTCAGATTTAACAACAAAAATTGCGGACTTGGAAATGAAAAATTCTGTCCTTAAAAAAGAATGTGATGATTTACAGAAAGTCAAGTTGTCTTTACAAAAAAATTTGTCTAAGTCAAAGAAAAGATGTTTGTTGTTGAATGAAAAGTCTGAGTCTCTGCATTACACATTAAACATGGTTAACAATCTTGATAAAGATGACAGTAAATTCAAATTGAAATGTGACAAATATAATAAATTTAAAAATTCTGTCCTTATTGCATATATGGCTCTCCAAGGGGAAGCGAATGTGTCTGCAACTAATTGCTCAAAAGTTGTACAAATAGTTGCCAAACATTTGTTTGGACATTCGTTTTCTCTTGAAGAATTACCTTCCTCTTCTACTGCTCTAAATATAATGTTTGAAGGCAATCATGTAGCAAAATGTCAAATTGTTGATGAAATTAAAAATACTGATTGTTTTACTTTTGCATCAGATGGTACTTCAAGACAAAAGAAACATTACATGGAAAAACATATTGTTCTTAGTAGTGGAAAAGCAATTAGCTTGGGTTTTCAGACTATAGCCTCAGATGATGCAAATAGTATGTTAGAACAAATAATTAAAGTTTTTGATGATTTAATTCAAATTAATAGTGACCTAAAGGAAGAAGAAAGAGATGAGCTTTTAAAAGAAATTGTTTATAAAATGAATTCTGTTATGTCCGATAGAGCGGCAAATATGAAACTTTTAAATAAAAAAATTCATGAATGGCGTAAGAGTGTTTTGCATGATGAGGATATATGTACACATTTTTTGTATTGTAACGCTCATTTTTGCTTGGTTTATCTAAAGCTGTTGAGAGTGCTGTGTTAGAATTTGAGAGGGATGTAATTAAAGAGGGGGGTTCACTTGGGAGGGACAGTCAGCAAAAGTTTAATCATTTTCAGTCTAGTATTGGTAAAGAAAGTGCAGCCTTACGTGCTATAAGACTAACTGCAGAAGTATTGGGACCTCGGGGGGATGAGAAAAATGGGCAAGGGAAGAATGGCTAAATTATTGTGAAGTTAATAATATTAAGTCTCAGTTTTGCAGTTTTAGAAGTAATCGTTTCAATAATATATTTGAAAATGCTCATGCTCTTTTGTACCATCATAAACATGTTCTTGATTTTTTAGAAAATGAAGTTTCAGGTGACAATTTAAAGCTTCAAAGTATTGTTGCAGATTTGAGGGATAGTAGGGTAATTTCTTTAGTTGCTGCTATTTCACTGTTTAATCTGACTATCACTGGGCCATACTGGGAGTTGATGAAAAGTAAAATTCCTTATGGGTCATTCTCCTCTTATGTCAAAAAGATTGATGTTATTTTTGAGAAATTTATGTCCATGATTTCATTTGATGAACATGAATTTTGTTCCGTGTTTGATGATTTTTGTTTTGATGACATGTGTACTTTAGATTTTGTGAAGCATGAATGCCAAATTGATTTAGTGTTGTCGGCTTTTAAAGATTTTGTACGGAATTGTATATTGGTTTTAAGGAGGCAATTACATGACTTTCTTGACGGTGGTGTGTATGGTGGTGATATTGCTGTTGATGTTAGGAATATTTTAGATAGATGTCCATTGACCAATTTGACTGGGGAAAGGTTATTTGGGGATTTAGATTATGATCTCAATAAACGAAAAAGGGCCTCCTTGCATTTACGCTCCACACTTAATATGTGGAAGCATAATAAGACAGTTTCTTGGTTTTGTGCATTAAGCGAATTTAAACAAAATGAAATTTTAGAGGAAGCTAAAAGGAATTCTGAAAACCTGCAGTCTATTAGTAAGGAAGATGAAGCTAATGTACGTGTAAAAGTTAAGGAAAAGATGAGTGAAAATAAAAGAAAAAGATGTGATAAAATAATAAAAGATAGGCAACAGAAATCTGATATATTAGATGCTGTAATTTCAGATGGTGGGATATGTAAAACTAAAGATCAGTTAGATAGACTTCTGAATATTGGCACAGCTGAAAGTTAAGAAATCAAATAAGATATAGAAAGGTATTTTTGGTGAAAAGAATTTAAAGATAATGGGGACCATTAGCACTCTTTATGATTCTTTGTTAAGGTTGATTAATGATGATGAAGCAGATGCATCTTTTTTGTCAACTGCTGTCAAACGAAGTAGGGTTTCAGATGTTGATTAAATAACACTATGAGATTAAATTCAAGCTTCAGTTTAATTACAAAAACAGATAGAATGGACGTTTCAGGTTTCTCATTTGTCAACAAACAGGATGAACCAAACACTATAGATGATGAATGAGATGATGTGGTAGTGCCGTTAAGTTGAATGTGTTTGTTGGTAAAGGGAAACACGAAACATCCATTCTTCTATCTGTTTTTATAATTAAATTGAAGCTTACATTCAATTTCACATTGTTGTTTATCGCTTCGAGTAGCAACATTTACATTATATTGATTCATGAAATTATGTATCTATTTCCATCACTTTACATTTGATCAGTGACATGCTTTGTTTAAACCATTGTTGTTTCTCATAATTATGTACCTATCATGTAGCTTTTCTGATTATTACATTTGTTTTATTTACTCACCATGTTTAGCGTCAAGCAAGACGGCTTTCTCTATTATTTCAACATTTTTAACACGTCTGAGTGTACTTAAACACTTTAATATGTTTTTTTTACCTGGAAGTTCATATTCATACAGGGAGTCCAATATAATATCTATTTCTATTTAAACATTTTATAAATGCATTTAAAATGTGTATAGTGGAGAGCCAATGATAACCCTTATACTCATACTGATGTTGGGCTATTCGACCATAAGAGCAATATTATAGTCCGTGTTTAAATTAATCTTTATAATTTATAGGCTATGTGGATATGATCAGCTTCCAGAGTCCGCGTATGTATAATCTGTTATTCGATATTATATTGGACTCCCTGTGTGAATACGAACTTCCGGGTAAAAAAAACATATTAAAGTGTTTAAGTACACTCAGGCGTGTTAAAAATGTTGAAATAATAGAAAGCCATCTTGCTTGCTCGCAACATGATGAGTAACAAGAGCGCTAAGATAGGTTTGCCCGGCGTCTGTGCATTTATATGCATTAAAGCGTGTCCTTATACCGTTGCCTTAGATATATAAACTAATATGTGTTAGGGCAGGGCGTTGAATTTTAGGCTGATTGTCTCAGAATATGTACGTATGGATAGGTATAAATTTTTCATGTTCATGGGTTGCATTGGATATTGTATGCTTTTGTGTACTGACTTTTTTGTCTAATTTTTTTATTTATTTATTTTATTTGATCGACTGTGCACCACCAGTAGGTGCAGCATTAACTTCCATTATTGTGTTAGATCGTGGTATGAATTTTTGACTTTTCCCCCCTTTTTGACATATATTTCTGTTGATTTTCGAGAGTTTAAATCTTGATTTCTTTTCATAACTCTGTTTTTGTCATTCTTATTGTGAAAAGGACGTAAAATTTGGATTCCCCATCCCTCAAATGTGAAGTTTCATAGCTATATCTCATCATTTAAATTTTTTGTAGCGGAAACACTGTTTTTTTCTCAAAATGTCTTCCTTTGGCGATTTCGGCCTTTTTTCGAATTTTGAGACGTAAAATCTCAGTAATTATTGCCTCTATCTCTCTGAAAAAAATTGGGCTTACTGTATGGTGCCAGTTCTAAGGCTCAGATAAGTTTCATGCCTTAATTTAGATTACTGACGAGTCTGCAAAGTGCCGAAGATGGTACATCTGGCGATTTCGGTGAAATTATTTTTACGCGCGTCATGTTTTTTCTTGATTTTGATGCTGTATAGCAACTGAATTATACTAGGTGAATATTTGTTTGAGTACTTTTCTTATTCTCTATGTCCATGGCTTGCGATTGCTTGCAAATTATTCAATTTTGTTATTATTTGTTTGTTTTGATGCACCTTAAACTTGCTGTTTGGTAGCATGTTCTGTTGGTGTACGAAAATTACAAGTTATTAAATAAATAAAAAATTCGTAACTTTTTTATTTGTTGTCCGATTTTAATCATTTAAAGACTGTTGTTCATGGTTTGACAATCTGTATTTGTTCAATTCAAAATAACAGCAGTTTTCTGCAGTTGAAATTTTAGTTTGGGATACCTAGTACAACTGGTTTGTGTTTTGTCCATGTTCCTCTATTTCTTTTTATTAAAAAAAAAATCAAAATCAAATTATAGTTTTAAAAGAAACGAAATACAATGAAATACTCTATATTCATTTAATCAAAAGCTCTTTTAACGCAGTAAGATTATAAGACTCTGATTAAAATGGTTTAAGAAAAGCAAACAAACCAACAAACACGTACAATACAAAACAACTTGACATAATTCTTTTCAGAGGAAAAAGGTGAGTAAGTTTTAAAAAATTTAATTAAAATTTAGCTTTATATAGCGCAATATCCACTAAATGTGCCCAAAGCGCTTTACAAGGGGTCCCTGGCCAACAGCAACATTTAACATGAATGACAGGAAATGACGCCTGTTAGGCGATATTACAATTTTTTGGACAAAGACAACGCTGTTAACGGCCAGGTACTCATTTTACACCTGAGTACGTGAGAGAATGTGAGTAAAGTGCCTTTTCCAAGGACTCAACTATGCACCGAGCACGAGGCTCGAACTCAGGACCTTCCGATCCGAAAGCGAGTGTCATACCATTAGACCACATAGCCGCACCATGTTGAGTTGAGTCTTACAGACTGAAAGAGTTGTCAAAGCAAAGGAACTTGGGCTTCCATAAGGCCTGAATGACAAGAACTGTCCCTTTATTTTAAGATCCCTTTTGTTATAAACGCTAAAATTGGTGTTGGGATGGATGGACTAAAATTAGACCCCACCTCTAAAGGTTAAATGAGTATTGCAATATGACAAAGTGACTGTACTACCAGACTGAGAGATGGAGCGAATCTAAAATAAAAGCTTACCACAAGCCAGGCAAATGGGTTTTCAATGACAGCGTCTCCAATGATCAGCTCCATGTTGTATTTCCCTGAGGCTGAGCCAAACAATTTGGCACTGGCACCGACATCCTGTAATGACAAAAATTGACGTGACTTGAGAGTGGGACACGGCTTTGTTTGGTTGTTTTTAAGGGTTTTACAGCGCTTGCGACACATTGAGGTCATATAGTTTTGTTTTGTTTTTAAGGGTTTTACAGCGCTTGCGACACATTGAGGTCATATCGTTTTGTTTTGTTTTTAAGGGTTTTACACCACAGATGAATGAGATGATGACATCTCATTCATCTGTGGTGTTTCAATCATCCTGTTTTGTTGATAAAGGGGAAACCCGAAACATTCATTTGATCTGTTTTTGTAATTAAATTGAAGCTTACATTCAACTTCACGTTATTATTCATTACCTATTTGGATAGGAAATTATAGAAAGAAAATTTGTTATCTCACCAAATCAAACTTGAGTGTATTCGATGAGTCTGCCTCTGTGACGAAGATGATTTCTTGCTTGGTCTGTTTGTTGGTAAGTCTGACAAACGCCTGGTGTGAGGTCATCAGTTGGTTGTTGGACTTGTCCTTCAGCTGGAATTTCATGGTGATCTTCTGGTGGTAGTCAGCTTCTACGGTGCTAGCAGCCTTGTTGGGATAGTTCAACCTAATAAAAAGATTCAAGGTTAAAATTGACTCAATGAATCCTTGATTTGGCTATGAATTATTATTATTATTTTTATTTTTATTTTTTTTTTTTTCACTTAAAATTGATAATTTATATTGTAAAGTGCCCAGAGCTTGTGTTTTACACGAGAATGAGCGCTGTATAAATGTGTATTATTATTATTATTATTATTAAAATGAATAATTAGGGTACAAAATATAATCACAATTTTTAAGATGTGTCATCGTTATATGAGTCTTTTCATATTGCTTTTAGGGATTGCAAATGTTTAATCTTATAAAATTGGACAAATTGTAAAGCGCTTTGAGCAAATTTAGTGGATATTGCGCTATATAAAGCTCAATTATATATATTTATAAATGACATTGAAATTGCATGGTTTGAATAGGCTCTAAAACCACTGAAAAGATAGCAACCAAATTTGTCAAGACACAATCTGTAATAGCCTTTGTTTTAAAAGACATATTATTTACAAGCACAGGCCCTTATTTTTTTCTACCTCAATCACGAGTGCTTCATGATGGAAAAGATTCACATATTCAACTGCAACTTGGAATCGAGCAATATTAATTTCATTATAATATACGATATAATTGAGCATTTATATAGCGCAATATCTACTTAGCGTGCTCAAAGTGCTTTACAAGATGTCCACAGCCAACAGCAACACTTAACATGTAGGACGAGACATGACGCCTGTTAGGTGATATTACAATTTTTTTCGGACAGAGACAGCTCTGTTAATGGCCAGGTACTCATTTTACAACTGAGTATGGTGAGTAAAGAGCCTTTTCCAAGGACTCAAACCCAGGACCTTCCGATCCGAAAGTGAGTGTCAAACCACAAGACCACATCGCCGCACCATCTAATCATGACAATCCTCTGTTAGATCATTTTTTCAATATCAAACGTGGACTGCATCAACGACGGACTGGCATGTTTTTATATATAATATCAAACGTGGACTGCATCAACGACGGACTGGCATGTTTTTATATATAATATCAAACGTGGACTGCATCAACGACGGACTGGCATGTTTTTATATATAATATCAAACGTGGACTGCATCAACGACGGACTGGCATGTTTTTATATATAATATCAAACGTGGACTGCATCAACGACGGACTGGCATGTTTTTATATATAATATCAAACGTGGACTGCATCAACGACGGACTGGCATGTTTTTATATATAATATCAAACGTGGACTGCATCAACGACGGACTTTCATGTTTTTCTATATTAAGACAGTGATATGATTATTAGACAAGCCAACAACGTACTTAGTGACCCTGGCAGCAGTAGACTGGTCTTTATCAGCCACCCCAATCTCAACATTTTCCACAGACACCTTGGTGGTTACTTTCACCTCCACCTATAGGGAGAAACAAAAATGCACATTAAACGGAGCTAGAATGAATCAACAAGAACCATAATTAATTTGAAAAAAGACATTTCATTTGACATCACATCAAAATACAAAACATAGAGAAGATGCCTCATGTTTCCCAAACAGAAATGGATAAAATCGATCTAAAATCAAAATAATGAACAACTGAGCAATCTGTGCCCAAGACATTACTGCTGTGAAATTCATCTTCTTCTTCATATAAATCAAGAGACTTAATCAAATTTAAAGCTATCTATGCACAATTTGATAAGGAGAAAAAAAAAAGAAGAAATCTAACGTAGTATTTCAGCTCTAATTGATATGAATCGGTGAAAGAGTCTATGATGAGTCTATGATGAACCAAAAAAGAACGACCTCAAATTGAAAACATCCCGCTGTCGAGTGAAGGCTGGTGAACGCGCATTGCTTTCAGCATTCTGGTCCAAGGTTGTGGAATTTGCTACCACCAGAGATATGAAGTGAGTAGAAAAGTGCCAGAAGACAATAGAGAATAAAAAATTTTTCGCGGCGGTGGTGGGGTTTGAACCTGCAACCTTATTGGTACGACAACTCCGCCTGGCAGGTGAGAGCGTGGCTCTACCGTGTGAGCTATCCACGAACACAAAAATATTCGTTTCAAACCCAAGTAATTTCTAGATCCCTCTCTCACCCACTTCTTGAGACCGCCGATTCGTTTGCACACCACCATCGCGAAGTAATTTTGACCAGCAGTTAAGCTTAATAGCCAATATTCTCAACACAAACATATAACATAGAAACGATTGAGACATTGAGTATGCTCCGGTGAATAAAAATTTTTTTTCTCTATTGTCTTCTGGCACTTTTCTACTCACTTCATATCTTGTTGTTACCAACATAAGTGCCTGCTCCACTCACTTTTCTGAATTAAAAAAATTCACCCCATACACCGGAGCATACTCAATGTCTCAATCGTTTCTATGTTATATGTTTGTGTTGAGAATATTGGCTATTAAGCTTAACTGCTGGTCAAAATTACTTCGCGAGAGACAATGCCTGGGAATTGTAGAAAAGAAAGAGTGAAAATAGAAATGATTCCGTCAAAAGTGGAAGGGTTGGCAGGTAGGTAAAATTAGCTATGGAATTAAGGAATGTTTGCCTGGATAGTCAAGGGACAGAATGAGCTAAATGGCAGGAATTAGACTGATTGGTCAATGCTTAGTAACAGTCGAACCATCAATTGGCAAAGATGCCCTTACCTCAGCTCCTGAAGTTCCAATAAATCTGGCATCAGCTTTCTTAGGGGCCACACTGATGGTCAATTTGTAGAAACCTTTTGCAGGCTTTGCTTGCAAGAAATTGAGCTCAAACAGAGACCTGAAAAAATTCCAATTATTACACTAAGAGTTTGCTTTAAAATGTTTTTAAAAGATTCTTATTTATTAAATGTGATAAAATAATGGTGTTTGCTTGAACGAAGTGGGCAAAGTCATGAAGCTAGAATTTTCTTAGGATATCAAAACTAATCTGTACAACTTTAAATTTTACAGTTATGGATGAAACAGGAATGTCCTTGGCAAAAACAAATATGCCTCAATTTTTTTCCGCGTAAAGACCATAATAAAATATTTAGTTCAAAACTTATCTTCATCAAATGGTATTACCCATAAATCATAAAAAAGGATTTATATCCATCTAGCTCACCCTTAACTGTTGCCTTTAAACAACTTATTTCATCTTTAAAGAAGAAGATAAAAGCCCAACAAAACAACAGTTCAAGTCTCTAGCAATAAAACACGACAGATTGAAAGACAGAAGATTTCAAAAAGTCATTTTTTTCCAGCTTTAAGGACATCCCTGATAAAAGATTCGATTCATTCAGTCCTCTGAGCTCAATATCTTTTTTTTCCCAGACCAAACGGTGAGCTTTTTTCTACAGTAGAATCGTTTTTCATTACCATTATTCCATATCAAACCAACCCCCCCCCCCCCCCCCCCCCCCCCCCCCCCCAAAAAAAAGACAGATTTAAGCAGTCTGCGTATAACTTGTCATAAAATATCTTGTCAAGTGAAAAAATGCAACTGTTTTTGATACCAGGTAGTGCTTCAGAGTCATAAAGCCGAAGATTATACCACTTTCTATAGCAATAAAATAGGCACTAGCAACTGCTTACTTCGTCTATTGCAAAGTACTTTCCCTCAGATTTATCAGACCCAGCAACCCAATCACTGCTGGGTAGACAGGGGGGTTTGAAAAAAAATCTTGCCTGCAACCAGGATCAACATCAGTCCCTTTGGTTGAGAAACGAGTGCTCTGCCAACTGTGCTATATTACAAAGCCCCGTTGTTGATAACACCCATCTACTTATTGTTTATATTAGTCAAAATACTTTACTTTAAACTTTTGAGAAGTGTAATCAAGTGTTTCATTCTTGAAGAGCAGCAACTGAAGCTATCAAAGATTAGTAGCTCCTTACTTGTCAGAAGCAACAGGGTTCATCTGTTTCTTGCTGAGGACAACAGCGTCATCTCCTAGGTGCCTTGCGCTGTCAGCTGTTACTGTCATATCACCGAGACTATCGCCCAACAGATTGGTCACACGTACCTGACAGGGATAAAATGCAAATGTTATCACAGAAAACAAGGGGGGGGGGGGGGGGGGGGGGGGGGGGGGGGGGGGGGGGGGTGGGGGGGGGGGGGGGAGGAGAGGAGGAGACTAGAAAGAAACAAAAAGAAGATTTAAAAAATTGAAAAAGAAGTATAAGCAGGGAGGCCAATTCAGAAAGCAAAATTTTACTGGACTTTTACACAAACACATTGACTGACTGGCCCCTTTCTGAGAGCTGAACTCCAGTAAAAAGACTTTTTGTACTTACTTTTTCTGTCTAAATGGTGATTGGAAAATATACTGAGGCTTTATAGCATACTGAATTCCGTAAATATATGGAAAATTGACAACCTTGTAAAAGATAAAAAAATTGAAAAAAAAAAAAAAAAGAACTAAAAGAGAAGATGAGGAATATAAAAAAAAAAAAGAAAAAAAAAAGGGAAGAAACTAATAATATGGTGATGATAATGAATTGGACAGTATTATAAGTTTACTTTCTCACTTATTCATAAAAGTCCATAGACAAGTTTCATTCAGCAAACGATGTCAGTGCTTCATGTTGATTTTTTAACTCTCTCGATTTCATATGAATGGAAAATACAACAAATTTGTTCCAATATTCAATCACGGCGAACTCAAAGAGTTAATCTTTTCTTTAAAAATGTATGGCACACCTGCCAAATTGAAAACTTCCAATTTTGTCATGTTTATGTCAATTTTAGTAATTTGACAAGGAAATTAGTCATTTCTGAAATCGTGTACAAACAACCACAATTTGACATTGATGATAGCCCACATGTCATCAAAACATACCAATTGTCATGTGTACATACAGTTAGATATAAAACGACAATTTTAAAAATGCTCACCTTAACATTGGGTTCTGATTGAGTGACAGCAACTGGGCTGGCAAGGGACACAGTGACTGGCACAAAGAACTGGAAGAAAGAAGGACATACAATACTATTAGTTTTGGCCGCGGGCCGGAGTTGATCCCGGTTTCTATAGCATGAAACAGACCAAAGCAATTGCTTGCTACCCTTGGGATAGGACGCTAGTCTATCGCAAAGTACTTTCCACCAGA
>NC_088370.1:3397679-3420179 GCF_034508935.2 Berghia stephanieae
AAAAATCACTGGTGACATGGAAATTTTAGCTCCAATCTGGAACACATCCGTGCCAAATCCGAATTTTTGTTATGTAAACGAATGTTGCTTACCTTACAGTTCCCTAATGTTTTAGCAGCTTCAGAGGCATGGTAGATAGAGGCCACTGAGGTGCCATCAATTAACTTTGAAATACTCTTGCAAGCATTCTGTGCAATAAAAGCAAAACCAAGAATTACTGAAGTTGAAGAAAAAGAAAAAAAAGAAAAGGAAAGAAACAAAACAAAACAACCCCTACAAAAACATTCCTGTTCAAGAAGCTGTAGGAAAATAGACCTACTAAAAGAAAACAAAATGGGAACAATAATAAAGCAATCTTGTTTCTCTAGGAGCAAAATAAAAATCAGCCATTAGATAGGAAATACTTGAAAAATGTCCATTTTCCACTCCGCCATTTAAGTTACAAATCTGTCAAAGTCAAACTTTTGTTTTTTCAACTGGATCTGGAAGAAAAATTTTTTAAAACAAACAATAAAAAAAAAAAGAGAGACAGCGGTACAAGAAAATAATAACAATTATTGAGGAAAACTTCTTGTTTTCATCCAATTACCTGAGCATCTGGTGCAGTTTCCCCTAACAGCTTTAATCCAGCGATAGAGAAGTGAGCTGACTGAACATCTGTATATGGTGAGGCAGAATTGAAAACACCTTTCAGTCTGTCATGATCCAACGATGTCAGATACGATGATGGTGTCAGTGCCTGACACACAACAGCTATGACAAAGAAGCCCAGAATGGATAATGCTGGAAAGAGAAGAGAATCAAAGTTTTTAAAATATTACGTCGGCCCATAAAACATTTATTGGACATTATGGAAGGACTTCCGTTGTTTCACAGCAGGCCGAACGAAGAATATGAGGAGTAACGAGGAGCACTCTTTTAGTAAAAATGTAATTCCTCTTGGGATTTATATTTTTTAAAAACAACATGTCCATGAAATTGGTTTTGCGTATAATCTGGGTTTTATGAGATGAACCCTGTCAAGCCATTGACTGATGCCACATGGATGGACTTGGGGAAATTGGCAGATGGACATTGTGATTTGAAAATATGAATAAAAATACTTTTACATTCCGCACTGTCAAGCTAAGCTAATGTATGAAATTTCTAAAATATACAGTGCAATCTCTTGATAATGACACCTCCTGAATAGCGACATTGACCTCTGGTCCTGATTTTTTTGCTATATGTCATTAGTAGTAAAAACCCCAAAATAGTGACATACAATTTAGTAAAACCCCTGTTTAGCAACATCATTATAACAATAATTGGCAGTTGATACCGATGCTTGGTACCCGACCATCGTCATCTCGTACTCTTAACCAATAAAAAACGCTTTTTTCCCTCCCAATGAGATCGCTTTGTTACCGATCAATCAGAACATATGTTTACGCTAGAGCATATTATGCTAATGGAACCAGAGCGAAAGAAGTATATCAGTGGATGGAACTCTCAAGAGTCCATTAACCTTCCATGTTAGCTACCCGTCTGAGGTCAGTGGAGGTTAACTGATATCAGGCAGTGCTGTGTCCACTGGGGGCAATTATGGATGTTTATGGTTATAATTTGTTGGAATAGCAAGGGGAAAAAAAACATCTTTCACTTTATTATTTTCAATTGAACAATCCGTTGTTTATCTAAACATCAGTCCAAATATGATATTATTGTATAGTTAACTCCTAGTTTGTTTTATTATTTTTATTTTTTTTTTTGGTATCGCAAGATGTTAATCTACTAATTTTAAGTGCTTGCAAATTTTGGTGCACCTAAATAAAGAATTTGGTATTCAAATTTCATCAGCAGATGCATGGATTTTAATTAAAATCAAAACTAGATGTGTGCACCTATGCCCTAGTGCGGTATAATCACATTGACACTTGATTTTCTTGATTTATTCTACTTAAATCTTATCAAATGGCGTCTGAGTACTATTTACAATCAAAACAATGACAATACACATTAAAGAGTGAAAGTATAACTGGTATACCCTTTGTAAACAGGAGAAATACACGTTCTAACGTTGTTGGGATGTGTCTCAGTTTCTTCTCTCAGGCACTGTCCGCAATGTTATGAGTTCACTGGTCTCACCATGCCCCATATTTCCACCATCTTGAAAACCCCAAACAACAACAGCCCTGGGTACGACATAATTTTCCGATCCTAGGCAATGTCTCACGACATAATTTTCCGATCCTAGGCAATGTCATTATCCAGGAGTTGAACTGCGTGCATTCCTTCCCCTCATTTCCCTCTTTTTGCCAAGATGCCAACCTAGTCTCCGGTACACAAAGCAAGTTTCTCTGAATTTTTTTTAATAGGATGGCGTTTCAAGTTTCAAGCTTCCACAGTTCAAACTAAGTGATGAAGATGTTACCAGCCAAAACTACTGAGGTGACAAGACAATAAGTGATGCGCTAGATATAACATTCATATTCATTACCAACAGGAGAAAAGAGAAGGATCTTGGACTTTGAATTTGAAATCGAAAGCAGGAAAGGAAAGCCCGAGTCTCAAGCAGAAGAATAAGAGGAGACTTGGAGCTCAATTTAGGAATAAAGACTTTTTTCCTGCCTTATGCGTTCACTCTATAGGTTACACTTCTGACAACAGACATATAATAATAAAGTTAAAGACAGATGATATGAAATAAATTAGATAAAACAAGGAATGACAGCAAAGACGACATCATAAATTTCAGAAGACGGACGACGATGGAGGGGGACGTGGCTACTTTCTCTCGATAGTTTGTAGTTTTTGTCAACAGCATCTGGTGCAAGTGCAAAATCTTACACAAACTATGGTTCAAAAACCTGCTTGCTTCACGTAAACGACTATGTGAGTAGAGCTGATTGTATAATTTCAAAGATAACACATAAAAAGTGGTTCTATTGTGACAACATAGCAGACTTACCCTTCGCCATTTTTAATCAAAAGTAGTCGATTTTTATTGTAAATTAGTATTTTTCCGATACCAACTAAAACCGTGAAGAAAATATCGATATCCGATTACAGTCGAGTTTGTTAAACGATACCAAAACGATACTCTTGCTGTGTTTTCGGTACCGGTTAGAAGCTGACACGTTTTCATGCAGAAGTGGTTCATAATGGTAGTCTGGGTGGGCATAAGACACAAGTATTCTGTAGCCTTTATAAGATTGATTAACTTGTGTTATTTCCATATTAGCTTTCAGGATACAATAAGAAACAACATAAGAATTCAAAATTTAGTTATCTAGATATTATACAACAATAAAGTGTATGCACGTCATAACATACACCAAAAAACCCAAACATAATAAGAGTAATTCTTATACAATTTACGGTTCCTCTGTGACCTCTTGTTGCTATGCCTGTCAAGCTATTGACGTGGATGCTTTTTTAAAAAACTATTATCTTATAATATGAACCTTCAGTTCTTCAATCAACAAATAGTGAATAAACTTTTGAAAATTACGTCAGCTATCGTATATTGTATTAAAATTAGTTGAATAAACATTTAAGTTGTCTATATTTTACTAAAAACTTTAACACAAATATATTTTAGCCCCAAAATCAACCGATGACCATAAACCAAAGACACATAGTCACCTTATGTGCTTTCCTATCACCCGGAGTAAACAGCCCACGGGTTACCCCATGGATCAGTTTTGGGTCCATTTCTGTTCACTGTCTACGCCAAATCTCTTACTAGAATCATTCAATCCTACAGCATCAGTCACCATCTTTACGCCGATAATACACAGCTATATTTCCCAATTTCTTCTTCCAACTTAATTTCAAACAAGACAAACATCTTTAACTGTGTCTCTCACATCAAACTCTGGATACCCCAAACAAGCTAAAATTCAATGATGATAAAACTGAATTCATCGATTTTGTAAAGCGCTTTGAGCATATTTAGTGGATATTGCACTATATAAAAAAGCTCAATTTTAGAAAACAAGGAAAGACCATTCTAACGGAAGAACTTTTGATTTGTGACTCTGTCATTTCCAGATTTTGAATTGTAAAAAACCTTGGTTTTTATTTTGATGAGCTTCTGAATAATTATATAATATCATACAACAAAACTCTGTCAAAATCTACATTTTATTTTAAGGTCTATTAGTCATATCCGCAATCTTTTAGATGAAGAAATCTGTAAGATGCTCATTAATTCACTTTTTGCTAGCAGGCTAGACTATTACATCTCCCTTCTTTCAAAGAGATTGGTCGCAAGACTGCAGTTGTTACAAAACAGGGCAGCACGAATTGTCACCCAGACAAAAAAGAATGAGTATATAACTCCCGTTTTGGAATACCTTCTTTAGCTGCCCGTGGAGAGGAGATTTGATTATAAACTAGCATGCCTTGCCTGTAAATGTCTTCACAACACTGCTCCAGATTACTTAAAATCACTTCGTACAGTCCATATACCAAGTCGCTCCCTCGGGTCTTCTTACTCAATATTATTTGAAAGAAATATCCCTTAAACTAAATTCTCTGTACGTTCTTTTGCCTTTTCTGCTCCAGCTGTGTGGAACGAATTAAATATTTATACAAGGAACTGTCAGACCTTTGATATCTTTAAAAAGATATATCTCAAAACCCGAGTTATTTAGATCTTCCTATCAAATAAATCATTTATATATATATATATATATATATATATATATATATATATATATATATATATATATATTATATATATATATATATATTATATATATACGTGTGTGTGTGTATATGTATATGTTTATGTGTATATTTGTGTATGCACATTTGTCAATATATGTGTAAATGTGCATACATGTATATATTTGTGTGTGTCTATGTGCATGCATATGTATACATTTGTATGTATACTTATATATTACATAAATGTGTGTACGTATATATATATATATATATATATATATATATATATATATATATATATATATATATATATATATATATATATATATATATATATATACATTCCCATTACATTACACCATGAGCATCACTCACAATTTTAACACAGATGATTGAAACAAAAAATGCATCGTGTCGTCAAGTTTTTCTTTTCGATGCAATTCCTTTATCAGTGTGTCAAAATGTTGTGAGAAATACTCACTAACTGGGCCTGAGCTATTTGTGTGTTTGACATGTACTAAGGGTATCTCACGCCTTTTCATACAGGAAATAAATAGTCAATAGGGCAAAATGAGGTAAATGGCAGGGAATACTTCTATACTGGTTAATGTTTAGCAAAGAGCGAACTATTGACAAAGACGCTCGTTAAAATATTAGTCAGATATAAAAATATTTTTATTGCCGATAAAATACGCGAAACTAAACGTTTCGAGCTTAACTCTCTCTTCAGCCAACATGATAAACAACAATGTATGCTTAGATACAATTCCTTCAGTATGGAGAGTCGAGAGCTGTGATGTATTGAGCACTTTGGAGGGGGAGAGGGGGATTCATTGTGCCCAACATAACATCATGATGTGTTTGTGTGTGTGTGTGTGTGTGTGTGTGTGTGTGTGTGTGTGTGTGCTTATGTGTTCTCTATCACACGAAGAATAAGAAGGCAGAATAATAAATCGTATCACAGGGACATCATAAAGAGACGGTTCAGGTCCATTTAAAAAAAAAAAAATCTAGACGGAACACCCTCTAAGAGACACAATGGTCAAAACTAATGTTGGAAAATCAGCCACAAGTAATCATTAATTAGCATCAGAAAAACGGTAAGAAGTTTTACTATGGCATCGACTTTATATGGGAAAAAAAGCGCAGAGAGAAAAAAAAACTAAAATAGATCAAAATCCTCACAATTCATAGCCTCGGGATCTAAGTCAACAAAACACAGCTCAGGAAAGATGACAAAAAAAAATGAAGAGAAAAAAATGTTGAATCTCTTCTGGAGGAAAAAAAAAAAGATAAAGGACACAAAAAGTAAAGAAATTATATTGTTTATTTTTTTTAACATGGAAACTTATGTATTTCAAGAATAGAAAACAACAACAACAACAACAAATATACAATCACAACTAGAAAAGTCATGGTATACTTAAAAAAAATAAAATTATCGTCCGTCTTTTTCTTGTCTTTCCAAAGCGTTCGCCATTCCTTCTTTTTCTTAATCTTTTCTGATTGTCATTATTATTATTATTATTATTATTATTATTATTATTATTATTATTATTATTATTATTATTATTATTATTATTATTATTATTATTGTTGTTGTTGTTGATGATGTCGTTGCTGTTGTTATTGCTGTATCATCATCACCAATAATGGATTGGATTATCATCATTTATTCTAGGATCTTTAATTCCAAAATCGCTCAAAATTTCGTCCCAAGATTCATGCCTTATTTTTACACCCTATTTCAATAGAACTGATTTTCTGACATTTCAAATACCTTGAAATTATAATAAATTGTTGGATTAAAAATTTGGAAAACATGCTGGGTTTTCCCGCTGTTGGAAAATCACCAGCCGCCACTGCTAACGAACGACATTAGGAATCTCTCTCTTTCCCCTCCAGTCATTGACAAGACAATCCTAGTGGTAGTTTTTTTTAGCTCAAAAAATAACTACGCCGAGGAAAATGATCGTCTTCCAAAACTGAACATTAAGTATGTAACCTATAATTACAAAATATTACAATGAGAATCATTTAATAATACTACAATAAGAATATCACTCAAATTTGGTGGTAACTGTCAAATACTTTCTAACAAAAATAAAGAACTATTTGGCTTGCGGAGAAATACTATGTGATTAGTCAACAATAATAATCATTGAACTCGAGAAAGAGGAAGACAAGAGAATGAATCTATAAAAAACGAGTGTTGCTGAACATTCCGTGTAGATATGGTGTAATTTTTGTCGTAAAACGTGGTTATTTTTAAGTTTGGATAGTTACCTTCAGTTTTCGTTTTCGTAAATTACAATTTCATTTACATTTCTGCAAATTACAAGGACAAGAATGCATCAGAGTACCTTATTTTTGTCAGTTTTGCTGGCATGTTTATTCGGATTATCACAACAAACGGTGAGTCTCTCTCACTTTTCAAGTTTTTAAAGTTTCTGTTCGGGATTATTACTCGAGTACTATTTTGTTTGTTTGTTTGTTTTGTTTTGTATCATGTATGAAAAGTTAGCCTATTATTTTGGTTATATACATTAGATTATTTAATTCGGATTGTTTTACTGACACTGACTTGCCCGTGCCAAAACTCACAGAAGTAAAGGCAAAGGCTGAATGAATGAAATGAATGATTCATCCAATCAAAATTCCTTTTACTTTTACTTTTATTATTAATTATATAATTTGTTTTTATTTTACACTGCTAGTTCATTCATTGTCACTTGAGTGAATGAGAATGAGAGAATAATCGTCCTCTCTACTCTTCAGCACCCCTTACTTCAAGTCCTACTGATGTGCCTCTTCTTACTCTTACTCTTTCTCCTTTTCATCGTCACATCCATCTCAATCTCATTGTCATTGATTTTGAAACCTATTCATAGCCTAGTAGTACTCTCTGAATGGTCTAAATGAACTTGAACTCAACTACCATTTCTCCGAATGCTCAGGAAATAAACTTGACCTCTTACTCTTATTTCTCCAAACCTGTGCTCGAAGCGCTCGGGGAAATATACCTGAACTCTGTTTCTCCTAACACTGTGCTTCGAACGCCCGGGGAAATAAACTTGAACTCTATAATTCAAAATTCTCGAATACTCAGCAAAATAATGCTGAACTCTATTTTCCCGAATACTCTGTAAAATAAGGTTATGGTTATACAGACTCCAATCCGAATAGCCTTTATGTTGAAGGGGAAGTTTTTTCTTCATCGTCATTTTTTGTTTGTATTTATTTGTTTTTGTTGTTATTAAGAAAAGACAAGATAGATTGCAAGTTGTCAGCTGTCCAATACAAAAAATTATTTTTATTTTATTTTTGTTTCAATTTTCATTTTTAAAAATATTTTTTTTTAATTCTTCAATTTTCTCCTACTCTTTGTTTCAAAGATTTACTGTTTTTTGGGGGGTTTTTTGCGGGGGGAGGGGGGGGGGAGTATTATCTAGCTCTAAAACATGCTTCCTACCAGTCTTCGTATGAGTTGCAGAATGATGAAAGATGTCACAAATGGAAACAAAGAATCTCGAGGGCGGAAACTGTTTGGAGAAATAGAGAGTTCAAATTTATAATTTCCCCGAGCGTTTGGAGAAATAGTCACTTGTAATTATAATGTGATAGAATACAAGTACCTACATCTTTTCCTTTACAGCGACTCTTGAACGTTTTGAATCGATTGTGTGAAATAGGATGTGAATCGTGCAGTGTTATGATAATCAGGGTTGTTGGGGGGGGGTTAGATATTTCATATTGTGAATATAATAAGACAACATGAATAGCCAATCGGGTAATGATGATAAAGATGTTCCTTACCACTACAGGGAAATGGCTGACGATGTTGATGATGATGATGGTTAACTAGTAGTGGGAAATGGAATTTATGAAATTCTAATCAGATATTATTTATAGTTACAAGCCGCTTAATTAGACCAGGATCGTTACGCAGAAATTAACTGATTCCACGAGTGGCTGTCATAAGCTGAAGAATTTATTTATCGAGTGTATTGTGCTAAATAACAATAGTATTACAATTTGTCCCTTCAGCTTTTTTGTCTAATGTTTTGTCAATTTTTAAATAGAATTTAATAGAGCATGTGTGTGGGCATAATGATATAGATATAAGACGAGTGATCTTATCTGATGATCACAATATGCATAATGCACCGTCAACACTCTTTTCCTGAATACAGGCCAAATAAATCGACAGACACATGAATCAGCATGTGTTTCACCATAACGTACCAACACATTGTACAGTTTTAATCAACGCTGCATTGACAGCACATTAATCAATGCATTATTATTTGAAAGCTCTCATTAATTATTTGTTGTTCTCTCTTACACGGCTGAACGGGTGAAATATGATATTGTCATATGTATGTGAGGGAATTGTTGGTGATAGGCTTGAATTGATGTCATTGTTGATTAACCCTCTCCTTACCAACCATAGGAAAATCGTCACATTCATTACGATGTGACCAATATCTTTACCATTCTGATTTCTATTGTACACAGAAAAATTTCAAGAATTATTTTTTTTTTATTATAGCTAAAAAAGAAAGAACTTGACACTGGGTTGTACAGCTTATTTTGCTGAACAGAATTTATAGAATGTACTTGTTTCAGTGAGAAAATTATGTTTTTGTGTTAGGTGGGTATGAAGATTTGGGGATAACTCTGAAAATGGCTGGGAAGGAGAGAGTTAACACACCTGCTTGTTTATTTCAAGACACGGTTGGTTGATTCCAGTAATATCAATAGGAAGATTTATGATTTCTGGGAAAGAATTTTTTTTTTTTTTTTGTCACAGCGTTCTGGAGGTCTGAAATCATTCCAATTAGCCAGTAGAAATTATATAGCGGCAAATATTCCTTCATTGTCATATATTTCATTCCGACTTATAAATATTACTGTTTTGAGTTGATGTGTCACATTTTGCTTAAAGCATGTGTTGTATTTATCGTCTTCTTCTGTTGTATTTGTCAATAACAAGAATAAGGACTTTTCAGGGATGAAATTTTATTAGTTTTCCCGCTGACCTTGTTCCCTGTTGGTGAATTATTTTTAAAAAGATGAAAGCATTTGTTGTTTGAAATGAGTTGAGGGAGTTGAGATGATAGCTTTACATTAAGAATTAATCAACAAGAAACATCACTAGTATAACATTGAGTACAACATCTGAAACAACACATAAATAAAGAACAGTTAGATACAAACAACATATGGCATAACATAATGTGGACGTAAACTAAAATATACAACATTGTTTAAAGGTAACAGTTAAGGGGAAGCTAGATGGATATGTGGGGGTCCCGATAGCTCAGTTGGTAGAACACTCACTTCACAAGTTAAGGGACTGAGATCGATCCCGGGTGCAGTCGAGATTTATTTTCTTTCTGACCCCCCCCCCCCCTTGTCCACCCAGCAGTGATTGGGTAGCTGGGTCTCTTAGATCTGGTGGAAGTACATTGCGATAGACTATCATCCTATCCGTAGGGTAGCAAGCAATTCTAAGTGTTCGTTTCATGCTATAGAAACCTGTATAAACTCCAGCTCAATGGGCCTGGTGGCTTCGAAGGACTACTTTAGATGGATATGTTTCCTTTTCTATGATTTAAGGGTGAAACTATTAGACAAGGTTGACAATTTTTCGTCTATTTACGGAATTCAGTTTGTTGTAAACGCTCAGTTTATTTTCCAATCATCTGTTCATAAATGCCGAATCTTACGAATTTTTCGTAATTTTACGAATTTTAGACAAATTTAATGGCCAAATACTAAATTTTATGGAAAATTGCGAATTTTTAATTCTTAGTAATACTTAATAATAATTGTATTAATAATAATAATAATAATATTAATAATAATTGTATTAATAATAATAATAATTGTATTAATAATAATAATAATAATAATAATAATAATAATATTAATAATAATTGTATTAATAATAATAATAATAATAATAATATTAATAATAATAATAATAATAATATTAATAATAATAATAAGAAGAAGAAGAAGAAGAGGAAGAAGAAAAACAAGTACTACTACTACTACTACTACTACTACTACTACTATGATAATAATAATAAGAAGAAGAACTACAACTATGTACTACTACTACTATTACTACTATAATAATGATAATAATAATAATAATAATAATAATAATAATAATAATAATAATAATAATAATAATAATAATAATAATAATAATAATAATACTATGGTTGTTCGTACACAATTTTCAGAAATTACGAATTTCCTTGTCAAATTACTAAAATTTGACATAAAAATTACTAAATTTGATGTTTACAATTTGGCATGTCTGCCGCTAGATAGAATAAAAGTAAGTATAAAATGTCTTTTTACAGCAGGAGTTCAGCACTCAGAAAAGGGCCTGTCAATGTGTTTATGTCAAATTTCAGTAAATTTTTGCCTCCTGAATTGGCAATCTTGATTTCATGAGGAGAAGCTTTTCATGAAATATTTTCATATATATATATTATATGCACATCCCTGCAATAAAGCCCGATACAGTACCTACTTCCTGCATCCCCTTGGGTATCATTAAATTTATAGTATAGTGATTTCAGCCATGACAACTCTCCAGTGTGTTTTTTTTTTCTTTCTTATGTTAATGATAGGTTTTCACCGTAATAACTGGTATGGGCTTCTCTCTAGTTCCATTTAACGCTAATGGGGGGGGGGGGGGATACCGCCGTACAATAACAAACTTTTTTGTTAGTGTTGATGTTGTTGTTACACATTAGTTATAATATTCATAGATGAAAATTACCTCTCCCCCTCCCCCCCTTCCCAACTCGCATACTTCTAGGAATTTCTGTGTTTTACACGTTGTGACAATTAGAGGGGCTTTTTTAATCGGAGAGGGTATTTCTCAAGGTCGCCAATTTTCCGTGTATTTACGGAATTCCGTATGTCATTCATTAACTCTCAGTAATTTTCCAATCAACTGCTAAACGGAACAGTAGGTACAAAGTGTCTTTTTTTTTCTCTGGAGTTAGCACTCGGAAAGTGGTTGTTGATCAATGTGTTTGCGTAAACGTTCAGTAAATCTTTGGTAACAACAAGAGATGAAGTGAGTAGAAAAGTGCCAGAAGACAATAGAGAATTTAAAAAAATTTGCGGCGGTGATGGGGTTTGAACCTGCGACCTTATTGGTACGACAACTCCGCCTGACCGGTGAGAGCGTGAATCCCCGAGTCCAAGTAAATCTTTGCTTCCTGAATTGACAACCCTGATTTCTGATCAATTGATCTCTCTGAAGAAAAAAAGTTCTCTCTAGTCTAATCGGTAAGCGGATAAGGGGGATAAATAAGCGTCTAGTTAGCTGTGACGGTGACGAAAAGGCCGTATTATTATTAATGTCTATTTGTTGCCCGCTATGACAGGCAGCGCCTTGCTCGTAACGCTTTACGCGCGGTATAAATGTAGATAAAAAGCTGAGATAATGATGATAATAACAATAGACAGTTTGCTCCTTTTTCCGCTTTAGATTTCCTTTAATCTGTGTGGTAGTAACAGCCACTCCTCTCTCTCTCTCTCTCTCTCTCTCTCTCTCTCTCTCTCTCTCTCTCTCACACACACACACACACACACACACACACACACACACACACGCCAATCCCCGTTCTGTTCTGTTACCTTTGATTCAAACTACAATAAAAAGATATGACGATCATCAATTCACGTCAAACGGTGTTTTTTCTTCTTGCTTTTCTTTTCTAACCGACTCTCCTTTTTAAAACCCTCTCGTTTCATTCACACAACACCCCGTCTTCTCCTCGCTCCTTGCCCGCTCCCTATCGTTGCCGATTCGTCTATAAACACCATTCTCCTCGCTCCTCTGTTATTACGACACGTTATTATTACATTGTAGCAGATACGGCATAATAATTATTATTATCACGGTATAGTTAGGGGAGCTGCTTCCTGTCGATAAAAGCCTAACGGTATCCTATACTATAATATGTTACACATTGTCTCGAAACGGTATCATATCGATGAGACTCTGGTTCCAGAAGAATGCGAGCACGTCTGACCGGTAATCTGAAGGTCCGTGGTTCGATCCCCAGTAGAGGTGGACTGATTTTTTGGGATGGTTTTTTCTTTTTTCTTTCTTGCTTTGTCTGGCACCTTTCATACACACTTGTACAGTTCTTTATTTTACACCGGTGCACTTTGCTTAATTTCTTTCACGGTTACTTCCTGTTGACATTAGTCATTAGACATCCTGTTTGGTGGATTATATATATATATATATATATATATATATATATATATATATATATATATAAATTCCTTCATCTAATGGTGCCGTTGCGAGAGGGCGATTTTTAAATATTTTTTTTTTTTATTTTAAAGTATAGGTGAAATTGACCCGAGATTAAAATTTTATATTTTTTAACGAGAGATTACATAGTGACCAACTTTCCTTATAAAATCCGTACTGTTCCGATTTGGCAATCTAGAAAAAGGGATTTTAAAAAATGTGAAAATCTGTTTTTTTATGTATATGGAATTGACTCTTTCACGACCCAAGATTATGTTGTTGTTTTTTTTTACTATCAAATTGAAACAGGGAAGAGAGAAATCTCTAAATATAGATTATACTGTGTATGTAATAGTAATAATAAAAGTTCATGGTTACACAGAGTTTTCTGTGTGTTGGTCCGTCATACTTCCTGATGGCAATATTGTTTGCTTCTTAGGATATATAGTATAACATATTTCCTTTTCTTGTTTAGCTGAAGAAGGCCAAAGGCCGAAACGTCCTTTACTTTGTTCTGTATCTTTTATAAGAGTCATTTTTACTCCTTTTGTTTTACTATACATTTTATTGACTCATTTTGGCACCTGTAGACTTTGGTGATACCATAATATAATAATATAACCTTTTAACATCTGAACGAACCCAACATAATACCGTTCTGAATCGATAGGTAACAAGTGTATTGTGCATGCATGTACTAGCTCGAGGCGCTTGGTGACGTAAGAGAGGGGGGGGGGGGTTATCGTGCATGTCTTGTTTGCCTTCTGCTGCGAAGTTGTTCCATTTTCTTTCATTTCACCAGGCATGCAGTTCTAGGTGTTTCGAATCCATCGAGTTTATTGTGTCAACATAACAACGCAACGCTGGTAGAAGCTGTGTGTGGACTGTAAACAGTAATAGATAGAATGCGCTTGACCAAGGAGTTCACAACATTGCCATCCGGAAGTATAACGGACCAACACACAAACTCTGTGTAACCATGAACTTTTATAGTCTGGTTAATACAGTTTAGTGAGAACAACTCACAAACGCGGATGGCAAAAACAATAACAAAGGCCTGCGTGACGTCATCTGCATACTATCTATAGACAAAGATGAATATAACCACTTCAACAACAAACAAAGAAATAAAAGAGCAAAATATCAAACACGTAGCGTGTAGGTTTCAAACCCCTTCTTCAGCCACCAACAAAAACTACCATGAAAACGTAAATCCATTACTAAAAAGCAGATCGACGACAAATACAAGTTCACGTTCTCTCTGTATCAATAAATGTCTTGGAATACAAAGAGGACGTACCGAAGTTGTTTTTTCACTTTTTGTTTATTACAAGTTATTGTATAGATAGTTCGAAGATGACGTCACTCAGGTCTTTGTTATTGTTTTTTTTTTTTTTTGCCATCCGCGTTTATGAGTAATGCTCACTGAACTGTATTAACCCGATTATAAACGTTCATGGATACACACAGTTTTGTGTGTTGGTCCATTAACTTCCGGATGGCAATGTTATGAGCTTCTTAGTCAAGCGCATACTATCTATACATTTTCATTGGACTAGAGACTGTTTCATATCTGCCTACTTGAACATTTAGGAGATAAATATTGTAGTCGCTATAGATAGTTCGAAGATGACGTCACTCAGGTCTTTGTTATTGTTTTTTGCCATCCGCGTTTATGAATAATGCTCACTGAACTGTATTAACCTGACTACAAACGTTCATGGATACACACAGTTTTGTGTGTTGGCCCGTTATACTTCCGGATGGCAATGTTTTGAGCTTCTTAGCCAAGAGCATACTATCTATAAGTCACTTTGAAAATCAACAGTTTACCATCACAAGGATTAAGTAAGGCTTCGAAATCCTTAATATTATGTCGTCAGGCATCAACTTTTATTTTCAATAAGTTATAATGACTTGGATGTTCTCACGAAGTTCTGAAATTAGAGCCAAATTTGCGCAATAATGGACATGTCTGCTGTTTTATTCTTCTTTGATTCATCAATGGGAGCGATCTATGTTCGTGTTTTCGTCCAACCAGGTCATCAATCACATGATTTGTTGCTGTACAAAGATTGGATATTTCTTTTAAAAATGTAAACACGCTGCTTTGTTTACAAATGTTATAAACATACCCATGTGTCAAACTGAATCAAATGACCAATCGTTATGTTAGATATTTAAAAAGCTGTGAACACTTTTCTCTAAGTGGGTCATTTGAGCACATTTTGCAATGTGACCAATGACCTCGAGCACATGGAAAGTTAATATAGATAGAATGCGCTTGGCCAAGGAGTTCACAACATTGCCATCCGGAAGTATATCGGACCAACACACAAACTCTGTGTAACCATGAAATATTATAGTCTTGTTAATACAGTTTAGTGAGAACAACTCACAAACGCGGATGGCAAAAACAATAACAAAGGCCTGAGTGACGTCATCTGCATACTATCTCTAGATCATGCCCATTGTCTTTTTTGTCTCCTGATTAAAGTCTAAAAGGCCAACCGAGACGTTGTGAGTCACATTCATTCGGTTCTATTTTCCCCTCTATCGTGTAGTTCACGTGCACATCCATATTTGCAAGTCTGATGCCCGAACGCAATGGACATGACATGATCTAAATTAACTTTCCATGTGCTTGAGGTCATTGGTCACATTGCAAAATGTGCTCAAAGTGTCCTACATGGTGAAAAGTGTTCACAGATTTTGAACTATATTCATGTAAGGATTCGACCTCGAACACATGGAAAGTTAATATTGATCATGCCCATTAAGATTAGATTCCTTAGTATTCTCGGTCGTATTCAATCCATTCTTTCAAATTGCCAATGGAATTCCGTACGTTTACATTTGGATGAATAGATAATATGCGTCTTATTTCATTTGAATGGGATACACTATACTATCTACTCGTTTGTATTTGTCCAATTTCAGGCATAACTCTCACAAAACACGTCATTTCCTTTCATTTCAACCAACATTCTCAAGTAAGGCACGCCTTTTGAAATTCATTTAAATGAAAGGATTAGAGGTGCAATGGAGGATATATATCCCAGTACACAGCGAAACATCTGTGTACTAGGTCTGAATTCCTGTTCACGCATCCATGGTTTATTATTTTTTTTCTTTCAACGTCCGGCAGGTCTTTCAGTTTCATGTGTTTGTTTGCCCGCATGTCGTAGTTTATTGGGATAGTAGGTGGAATGGGGATGTATCATGATAAAGAACTGAACAAGTGTGTGTGAAAGGTGCCGCAGACAAAGCAAGAAAGAAAACTACTGTATAGGAAATGAGATTAGCGGATACAGTACAATAGTTCTACCTCGCTCTCTTGAATATTTCGCAATTGTATTCTGTTCTATGCTTGCAAGGTCGTTATTAATTCGGGTTTGAACCCCCCCCCCCCCACCATTAACCCCGTTTTGTTTTTGTTTTTTGTTTGTTTGGTTTTGTTTTTGTTTTTGTTTTTTTCACACCCACACGCGATGCGCTCCGGTAATTCTTAAACGACTTATTGTCGTTCTTGTTCGTTCATTGGACCGGAAGTTGGTGTAATTCCTGTATGTATAAAGAATGAAGAATTCCCAATGTGAGTTTTCGGTGTTGAGTGAGAATTTGGAAGGGGATCTCCCCAACCTTTCCATAATCATTATTAAGAGAACAATGAATTTGTTGGGGTTTTTAACAGAAAAAAAAAATGAGAGAAATAGTCGCACGATTATCTGCCCCATGGAAAATTGCATGGTAAAACGCGGGGGTTTCCTTTTGATGGTGTGCGCTTGTCAAAGAAGCTCATGACATTGCCATCCGGAAGTATAACGGACCAACACACAAAACTATGTGTAACCTTGAACTTTTATAGTCTGGTTAATACAGTTTAGTGAGAATTACTCATAAACGCGGACGGCAAAAAATAATCAAACCCAAAACAAACAAACAAACAACAAAGACCCAGGGTGTTGGGATTTTGTACCGACGTTGAATAAGAAGATATTGTTCTTGACTCGGTGGGGTCTTTATGTGTGTGTGGATTGGTGTGTGGGTATTGCCTGTAATATACGTATGGTGTGTTATTTTTAGGAGATTGGCTCCAAGATTGGGGGATTTTGGGGGGTGAGAATAATGAATGGGTCCGATTGTTTGCTTGTCATACTGTGATTTCTCTCTCTCTCTCTCTCTCTCTCTCTCTCTCTCTCTCTCTCTCTCTCTCTCTCTCTCTCTCTCTCTCTGTGTGTGTGTGTGTGTCTCTCTCTCTGTGTGTCTCTTGTGTGTGTGTGTGTGTGTTTGTCTCTCTCTCTCTCTCTCTCTCTCTCTCTCTCTCTCTCTCTCTCTCTCTCTCTCTCTCCGTGTGTGTGTGTGTGTGCATGCGCGGGCATGTGGTTTATTTTAATTATGGGGGGAAAAAGAGGTACTTGGGTGTTTTTAATTTCTAATAATTACTTGCAATCACGCCCCCATTCCAGGTAGATACAGACGTACGTATGGTTATGGGTTAAATAAATCATCGTTGTCTGTATTAAAGAGACTTTTCTTTTTTCTTTTTTTTTTTTTTCTTTTTAAAAAAAAAGATCAGTGCAGTTTAGATTTTTGACAAAGTTGTAGACGTCTATTTATGAAGAATGAATTTATCTTCCGTCGTTTAAAAATTTTTTTTACTACAGTCTTTGTCATTTGTTCGTCTGTAATTTGCGAAAAGCTTAATTGACGGTATATAAATGATATCTTTTATTTACAATTGAAAATGGGGGGATAACAATGATTTCTTTTATTTACAATTGAAAATGGGGGGATAACAGTGATTTCTTTTATTTACAATTGAAAATGGGGGGATAACAATGATTTCTTTTATTTACAATTGAAAATGGGGGGATAACAATGATATCTTTTATTTACAATTGAAAATGGGGGGGGGGGGGGGGGCTACAAATTATTTCTTTTATTTACAATAGAAAATGGGGGGGGGGGGGGGTCAGACAATACTCGCATAGTATATTTACACGTATTATTATTTTTCTCCGTCTTATTATTTTTCTCCGCGTGTATTCATAGAAATGATGGCATGAACAAGTCTTATAATATTATGGTGTAGCGAGCGCAGATAGGATACTTCCTTGATGGGGTGGAAGAAGACTACTGACTCCTCTACCTGTCTTTCTGCATTGAGCTCGATTTCAAATCACAAGACTTTTACCTTTAATTTTTATCTGCGTTTTATCCCAGACGTCTGATGAATGAGCACTTGGTGCGCTCAATAGGGAATTAGCGGAAGAGTAGCGTCTCTTGATTGGACGTCACCCATAGTCTGTGACGTCACCGGCTGAAAAGTTATGAGAGAGAGAACGTCATGTTGGTTGTACGCATGCGTCTCGTCCTTTTATGAGAGAGTAGGCTGGAGATGAAAGGATGGGAGGGGGGTCTTGCTGTTGATATTGAAACGCATAGCAGTCTCGAATTTTTCCTTTTTATATATACCCATATTTTAAAAAATTTTCCTCTCATCCCGTGTACAGCACCTGTGATTTATTTATAATATGAACGCTGAGCCTCACATGTTCTTCTTGAAATGTACCGCGTTTTTTGTTTTTACTAGATAAATTCTTTCTTTCATGTTGTTCGTTTGATCCCTGTGTCGGAAATATTATGGGTTTTTCTTTAGTTGTCAATTTTGGTTTAATTCGGATTTTCGCATTCAACTCCTTATTTTTAATCCACACTTTTGTACTACTACTACTACTACTACTACTACTACTACTACTACTACTACTACTACTACTACTACTACTACTACTACTACTACTACTTCTAATACTAATACTACTACTACTAATACTACTACTACGACTACTACTACTACTACTACTACTACTACTACTACTACTACTACTACTACTACTACTACTACTACTATACTACTACTACTACTACTACTACTACTACTACTACTACTACTACTACTACTACTACTACTACTTCTACTACTACTACTACTTCTACTACTACTACTACTCTTTCTGTTTTTGTTTTTTTAAAGGTGAGGTTGGAAGATATGAATGATGCGTTGTTTGTTGAGCTGATTGCTGTTCACACTCAATGCTTTTGTTTTTTGTTTATTTAAAGTCTCAAGTGGTGAAAGCTTGACGTTGTTGGTAATTTTTTGTTTGTTTGTTGGTTGTTTAATTCTGGTATAGGTCATCTGATTGACTGTGCTATTTGTCATTATTATTATTATTATTATTATTATTATTATTATTATTATTATTATTATTATTATTATTATTATTATTATTATTATTGTTATTATTATTATTATTATTATTATTATTATTATTATTATTATTATTATTATTATTATTGTATTTTTTTTTGGGGGGGGGGGGGGGGGTGTTGAATCTTTTCGTTATTATCGGTATCGTGGTCGTTGTTGATGTTGTATCACATGACACAGCATGTGCCAATCGCATGGAATCAGTCGTGCTTGCCCCCGTTTGGCACATGTCACTGTAGCTGCTGGTTGCTGTTTTATTTTTAATTGCATTAAAACAATATTTTCAATGGATCGGTGACTCAGGCGTTTTTATTGTTTCAGTGATAGTCATTCCACGTGCTAGAGAATAAGGGGGGAGGGGGGGGGTGTGTCTGCACCTTCTCATTGGAAGATATTATTACAGTGGAATCCTGATGAAGCCAACGTCGCTGGACCAGAAATATTGAAGCAATGTGCACTTTTATCCGTTACCAATAAGACATAAGAAATTTGAGACCAGCAAGGCCACAATAATGATGATGATGATCATGCTGATAATAATGATATCGATCATCATATTCGTCATCAATAATAATATTAATAATAATAATAACAATGATTATAATGGAGGTGTTGACTCCCAGCCTATTGAGTATTGGCTTTATGCAGATTCCACTGTGTTAGTTCCTATTGATGTTGAAATTGCCGGGGGTGCCAGGTTCAGAGGAAACGATCTGGTCTTCATTGGAAGCAGTGAACCTAAAGTCCGGAGAGAGAGAGAGAGAGAGAGAGAGAGAGAGAGAGATGCTCTGTGATTAATATCATGAATAATGTAATGTGTGTGGGTTGTAGATGGTAGCTCTTGTCTTGTTTTATCATTGAAATAACTCTCTCTCTCTCTCTCTCTCTCTCTCTCTCTCTCTCTCTCTCTCTCTCTCTCTCTCTCTCTATCTATCTATCTATCTCTCTCCCTCTCTCTCCATTGCACTCATCCTCTTTTTAATTATCACTGCCCACTATTATTATTATTATTATTATTATTATTATTATTATTATTATTATTATTATTATTATTATTATTATTATTATTATTAGTATTATTATTAGTATTATTATTATTATTAGTATTATTATTAGTATTATTATTATTATTATTATTATTATTATATTGTTTATTATAATTGTTGTGATTTGTAAGTAGTAGTTGTATTTGTAATGGGTGATTGTGTATGATGATGATGATGATGATGGTATTGTTGATCCAAGCACTTCACTCTCACGACCAACAACGACGACGACGACAACAACAACACCGATACCACTTCAAACTACTTTCAGTTTACCGACCTCATCTTTATCTAGCCACACCACGTGACTGTATGTGTGATGTTTACTAGTAATTAAAAAAGTAAGTATAAAAGTCTTTTTAATAATAATGATAATAATAATAATAATAATAATAATAATAATAATAAATATAATAATAATAATAATAATAATAGTTCTTTATTGTCCATAAATATGGCAATTTGTCATTTAGTTACACTTGACATAGGTGTAACTGTGAGTCGCAATTCAGCGCCGCCATTTTGAAAATTTACTCGAGTTCAACGCTCAGAAATGGGTCACTCAATGTGTTTCTGTCAGATCTAATAGACCCAGGTACCCAGTCACTGCTGGATTTACAGGGGGTTGGTTGGCGGGTTAAAAAAAATCTCGACTGCACTCAGGATCGATCTCGGTTCTTTTGAATGTGAAGCGAGTGCTCTACCAACTGAGCTATCGGGACCTCCATTAATAATTATAATATGTATGTGCAAATGATTTCTGTCTACTCTCCTTTGTCATCCGTGTCGCCTGTCATGTCATAATTCACCACCGAGTCCAGGTACCTTCATGAAGGCCTCCTCTGACGCGTTGACAGTCTGTCAGACACTTGTCCAGCACGATTCTATTGTCAGTCTAAGTACACACACACACACACACACACACACACACACACACAGAGAGAGAGAGAGAGAGAGAGAGAGAGAGAGAGAGAGAGAGCATTCAATCAGACCCACTTGCTGGTGCATATTGGATGGTACATATAATATGCATCCATTGCTTTGACGAAATTTTAATGTAATTAATACAAAATATTTGTTTATCAGAACCATTCAAAGAAGAGAGAGAAAAAACCCAATAAAGTAATTTTTAAAAAAATTATAATATATATATATATATATATATATATATATATATATATATATATATATATATATATATATATATATATATATATATATATATATATATATATATATAAACATTTGACAGATATTAAGATTGTTTAACTTGTACAACATTGTTATCGAGCGTTGCTCTCATCAGGAAGTGGAAGTGAAAGTCTAGATTGTTGTTTTCGTATTTTTATAGATTCGTTTTTATGGAGGTTCGTAATTACATAAAAGGTGTTTGTTTCTATGTCTGCATGAGGAAGTTAGTTCGTTCCTTCTGTTGAGTGTTGTTATATTCGGTTTAGTAATGATGAAGAATTTTTCTTCCAAGCAGAGGGAAAGAGATGGTAACGGTGTTGTTGCTGTCGTCATCGGTGTTGGTGATGGTGGAGTGTTTGGCTCAATACGCATTACCATCATCGTCGTCATCATCATCATCATCATCAATATTAATAATAGTAATAGTAATAATAATAGTAATACTAATAATCATCATTTGTACCGCGCCTATTCCATGTATACAAACAGCTCTAGTCGGCCTAAATTGATGTTGAGGAATCCTAACCTCGGCTGTAAAAGTAAAAGGTTTAATTCTGAAGGCTAGCCTGACAGACTGCGATGAACTGTTGACGTGATGCAAACAAATTAAACTGTAGGTATGATCTACGTCAGGGCGAACGTATTTCATCTTTCTTTAAATATCTGTTTACTTTCTACACTCCTGTTTACAATTACTAACAGTTTTTGATATCTTTTTGATATTTAAATTTCTACCTCATACATACTAAAGAAGAAGAAAATTGTGTGTTCGTGTGTGTGTGTGTGTGTTTATGGTGTACTTTATATTTGTTTTTTAAAATTAGTATTATGTGCAGAGTTTTAGCAAGTTTAAAATGTAAAACCCTACAAACTGTGGAGTGATCCTCGACAATATTGGAGGTTTCCACAAGAAGAAGAAGACCTTCCGAGTGCTACAAAAAATTCGTAGTATTACGGATTTTTGGCTCTCGCAACAGAATTGCATAGGCGTCTTAGATTAATTCACTAAATCATGTTGAACTGGAAAGGTTTCT
>NC_088370.1:3425179-3453237 GCF_034508935.2 Berghia stephanieae
TTTTGTCATCGTGTGATATTGTATTTTTGGCTTCCTTTGTCCTGGTCTGGTGTTTAATGGCCATTATGGGAACGAGAAAGAATGATAATTGGTCATAGCGGGTGTATGTATGGCTGTATGTGTATGTGTGTGTGTGTGTGTGTGTTTGCTTGCTTGCTCTGCCTTTCATTGGAATGTCAACTAGTAAAGTGAACTGGTTGGTTGGTTGGTCTTCGGTTGGGTTTTGTGTGTGTGTGTGTGTGTGTGTGTGTGTGTGTGTGTGTGTGTGTGTGTGTGTGTGTGTTTGGAATGTCGTCTGTCTGCTGAACCAGTCTGTTTGAGAGAGAGACAGAGAGAGAGAGTAACAAGGGGTCTGTGATTTTGTCATTATGCCCGTCGTCTCCATCAAAGTTCTTATGAGATAAGTTTACGAATGTCACAAATGTCTCTCTCTCTCTCTCTCTCTCTCTCTCTCTCTCTCTCTCTCTCTCTCTCTCTCTCTCTCTCTCAAACTGTCTCTAACTCTCTCCTCCTCCTCCTCCCTCTCTAAGGAAGTTTGACCCCCTTGTCGATTTTTCTTTGGACGAGTTTATAATAATTTAATTGTTATAGCATGTAGCAGGAATGTCCGTTCATACACAGTACAGACAGCTGAAAATAGAGGGTCACCGTTTTAAAACCGTAGCCATCGTTAACATATTATTGCCTGACACAAGAACCCTCTCGGACTGGCAGTTTGACGTCCTTTATTTAGATTTAATAATAATAATAATAATAATGAAATAATGAATGAATTTATATAGCGCCTAGATCCACAATGTGCTCAGAGGCGCTTTACAATGCAATTAAAACACAACAATAAATTGATAATTTAAGCATAAAATCTATCATATTGGAATAGCATTTCAACGGATTTGTGTAGCGTCCAGTGAGTTGTCGTTAGTAGAGCTCAAGGAAACAAGTTATTTCATTGGTTGAACTATTGAATACAACTCACGATTTGTTTTCTTTTGTGGCAAAAGACTGGCATTTTGACGTCATTTTTTGGTCAGTGTCAGCGTAGCCATCGTTAAAGCCTGGCACTGAAACCCAAAAAGACTGGCATTTTGACGTCATTATTTGGTTTTTGCACCGCCTAGTGAGTTGTCGTTAGTAGAGCTCATGGAAATAAGTGGTCCCATTGGTTGAACTTTTGAATACAACTCACGATTTGTTTTCTTTTGTGGCCAAAGACTGGCATTTTGACGTCATTTTGTGGTCAGTGTCAGGCTATAACTTTACGATGGCTACAGTGTCAGGCTATAACTTTACGATGGCTACGTTATAACATGTACATACAGGTATCTGTGTTGTGATTAATGGATAGTTTTAAAATTATGATTTATAAATTTTGTTTACGTTCGGTAATTTATCAAGGTACCGTAAACATTTTGTTGTTGATTTTTAAAATTGTTCTTATTTTTCTTATTTCTTCTGAAATGTTAGTCTATACAGTGTTAATTGTTTACGTCTCTCTGTCTCTCTCTCTCTCTCTGTCTCTCTCTCTCTCTCTCTGTCTCTCTCTCTCTCTCTCTGTCTCTCACTCGTCTCTCTCTCTCTTTCTCTCTCTCTCTGTCTCTCACTCTCTCTGTCTCTCCCTCCCTCTCTCTCTCTCTCTCTCTCTCTCTCTCACTCACTCTCTCTCTCACTCTTGAGAACAGTAGGTACTGCCTGAAGCCTGAGATCGTGAAAATACTAACGAAAGAGTGAAAATGGAGAGGCTTCCTATGGGAACAATACGAAGCCTCTCCATTTTCACTCTTTCGTTAGTATTCTCTCTCTCTCTCTCTTTTTTTTTTCTCTTTCTCTCTCTCTCTCTCTCTCTCTCTCTCTCTCTCTCTCTCTCTCTCTTTCTCTTTCTCTTTCTCTCCCCCTGTGATTTTGTTTATCACACAATCTCAACATATATTACGTATGGAATAACGATCGATTCAACACTATTGTTTCGATTCAAAGCTGTTGCGTCGTGATATTTCCTCAAAGCTGTTAAAAGGTGTTGCAAGGGTCGTTGAACTCTTGGTACAGTACGCTTAAAGGACAACAATGCTAATCTCGCACTTTGTCCTCGAGTTAATAATATCTTTTATCAATTTATATATATATAATATATATATATATATATATATATATATATATATATATATATATATATATATATATATATATATATAATTTTTTTTTTGTTTTTTTTTTTTGTTTTTTTTTTTTTTTTAATTTTTTTATTATTATTATTATTATTTTTTTTTTTAATTTTTTTTTTTTTAATACCTTATTTAATTTCCCACCAAACAAACAGCTATGTTGTGGTTGTTGACACGTAGAAAATGAATAGCAAGTTAGCGATGACGCTCCCAACCTACAACGATCGACGAGAACGACGTGGGAGAAAAAACGAAAATGTGTCCTCGTCGTTGCCTAAATTAATCTATAAAATGTATAGTAAAATAAAGGGAGTGAAAAGTGAAAAGGCTCTTGTAAAATATGCAAAACACTAAAGTAAACGACGTTTCGGCATTTGGCCTTTTTCGGGTAAACAAGAAAAGGAAATTGAAAATGTGTTGTATTTCATCGGCATTATAGTTAAAACATTATGGGTAAAAAGTGGTGGTGTGTGCGTGGGTGTGGAAGGGAAAGAGAGACAGAGGGAGAGAGTGTGTGTGTGTGTGTGGGGGGGGGGGGGGGGGGCGACAATGCGATGAATTAATGAGATGAAATGTCAACCAATCTTCGGACAGATCTTCGTTTTGTTCCACGTCGTCCGATTGTCGATCACTGTAGGTTTGGAAGGCAATCGTTAACTTGCTATTTCATGTGTAGTTTGTTTTTTGTGTGAACGGTTTTAATCAGGTTTTCAAGCTTGACGTTTCGATATTACTTAATTAAAGGATTTCTTAGTAGGTTTGACTCATAATATTATTATATTTGATGGAATCCCTTCTTGTCTTGTGTTAATTGAGCTTTCTATAGCGCAATACCCACTAAATGTGCTCAAAGCGCTTTACAAGGGGTCCCTGGTCAACAGCAACATTTAACATGTAGGACGGGACATGACGCCTGTTAGGCGATATTACAATTTTTCGGACAAAGACAACGCTGTTAAAGGCCAGGTACTCATTTTACACCAGAGTACGATGAGAGAATGTGAGTAAAGAGCCTTTTCCAAGGACTCAACTATACGCCAAGCGAGGCTCGAACCCAGGACCTTTCGTTCCGAAAGCGAGTGTCATATCACTTGACCACATAGCCGCACATATGTAAACATTGCCTCATGGAATCCAAATGTGTGTGTGTGTGTGTGTGTGTGTGTCTGTGTTTGTTTGTTTGTTTGTTTGAGTCGGAACAGTTCAGTTTTGGAGCTTAGCGCCTTGAGCGTGTTTAGCAGATGTTGGACTGTGTAAATGCTCGGGTTTTTATTTTTTATTTTTTTTTTTATTATTTTTTTTTTTAATAGAAATAAAGTTATTGGCAAATGCGGTATGATATGTGTGCGTGTCTGTATGTGTAACATACACATACATACACACAGAAAGAGAAGAAAAGAAAGAGAAAATACACACATACACACACACACACACACACACACACACACAGAGAGGGAGAGGGAGAGAGAGAGGGAGAGAGAGAGAGAGAGAGAGAGAGAGAGAGAGAGAGAGAGAGAGAGAGAGAGAGAGAGAGAGAGACGAGGTTGAAAGGAATAATAGTACATAGCATTATTAATCACAGGGTTGTAAAATGGTTCTTCGATGAGACAAAGAAGAAAACTCCTCTATTTGGTTTTACTCTTATTTCTTTTTTCTTTTTTTCTTTTTTAATTGGGCAATTAAATATAATCGGATTAATGAATCCTATAGATAGTATGCGCTTGGCTAAGAAGCTCACAACATTGCCACCCGGAAGTTTAACGGATCAACACACAAAACTATGTGTATCCATGAACGTTTATTGTCGGGTTAATACAGTTCGGTGAGCATTACTCATTAACGCGGATGGCAAAATACAATAACAAAGACCTGAGTGACGTCATCTGCATACTATCTATAAGAAATGACTGTAATGGTTACAGTCCACGTACACATATTTTCGGGTCTGATAAGCCAATTTCTTATGGACTCATTGTTGTTATGGAAATCTTAACAAATGACGCAAATTATCGTCCATTCCATTACAGCAATGTTAAACCAGGCCCGCAATCGGATTCGTCTGTCAGACCTGCATATATGTACACGTCGGTGACAGTCATGGCTTACAGTATTCATTATGATAATATTATCATGTCTGTCTGCTCTCATCAATTTTATAACTTTTTTAAACTGCTGTTTTGATGTAAGGTGCCCGATGAGTCATCGGCCTACCGTCCTTATTAAAGATTGACTAACCTACAGAGTTGTCTGTTTGTTAATTTGTACGGCATACTTTCGCTTTGCATATTTAATCAGCGCTCAGATTTTTCTCATAATCTTTATTCATTTATTATTTCATTCTTTTTTCGTTGTTCCTTCGTGTCTCTCTCTCTCTCTCTCTCTCTCTCTCTCTCTCTCTCTCTCTCTCTCTCCCTCTCTCTCTCTCTCCTATCTCTCTCTCTCTCTCTCTCTCTCCCTCTCTCTCTCTCTCTCTCTCTCTCTCTCTCTCTCTCTCTCTCTCTCTCTCCTCCTCTCTCTCTCCTCTCCTCTCTCTCTCTCTCTCCCTCTCTCTCTCTCCCTCTCTCTCTCTCTCCTTCTCTCTCTCCCTCCCTCTCTCCCTCTCTCTCTCTCTCTCTCTCTCTCCCTTCTCCCTCTCCCATTCTTTCTTTCCTATTTCAATTTGCCACGACTTCATTGATCATTATTTTGCTTAAAGGAAAAAAAGCAGAAAGAAGATGAAAGAACGAAAACCGCATCAGGTGTTGATAATATAATATCGTGTCTACATAGTTAACCCAGATAAATATTATACGTACGTACGTCAGTATAAAATGGACGTATAAAATAACCCGTAACTTGAACTGACTGTAACTTACCCCAACCGTGTATATGATGATGTACACTCACAAACATTAATCGCTTCGGCATTTTTAATTATTTTTTTTTACAACTCACCCCGTCTGGCACCCTTAACCAGTCAACTGTCGCATTATGGAAAAAAACACGTATTTAAAAATTTGGCCAGAAAACTCGTCCTTCAAATATCGATCGATTTGAGTGACCCTCGTCTTGGCTACAACACTCAAACCCGGGACTTCGCGAAGCCTTCTTCATACGTCCAAGGTTTTGAGAGTTTTTGTCGATATGAGGGTCATTTAAATCGATCGATATTTGAAGGACGAGTTTTCTGGCCAAATTTTTAAATACGTGTTTGGGCTGTTTTTTTTTTTCAGAGTACGAGTGCGGCAGACACTGGTTAATATGATTTTTATTATTGATTTAATTATAACACCTTTTTGATCTTTAATCACACAATCTATCTTCGCTTTTACGCTGGTTCTGTGATGGTCTGGCGTGAGGCTTTGACAAATTAATGGATAAATGAAATGAAATGAACAAACAAACAAAAAATGGCGTTATTTTTGTTTTATTATTTGTTTTTATTAAAGAGGGGGGGGGGGGGGGGGGTATTTTTGTATTATAATTGGTGGGTTTTTTTTTTTTCTCTTTTTTTTTTTAGAGGGGGGAGGATATTTTTGTTTTATTATTGTTGGTGTTTTCTTTTCTTTTTTTCTTTTCTTTTTTTTTTTTTTTTGAGGGGTGGGGTGGGGGGGGGGGGGGCGTAACTTTGTTTAAATGTAATTAATAAATAGATTAACATGAACACGTATACAAAGCATTTCAAGGGATTAACCGTGCTGTGTAGATCTCACCATCGTCGGGCAGCCTTATTTTATAATATTATGATATGAATTTATGAACGATTTAATTATAACACCTTTTTGATCTTTCATTATCTACGCCTCCGACTCGCACAATCTGTCTTGTACACCTTGATCCTCCGATTATCTCACATCAAGCCTACGCTACGCACACATATCAAAAACAAAAAAACAAAACAAAACAAAATAAGACAAAAACAAATGTATTTTTTGAAGTTCGGTGAAATATTATGATATCAAAAGTGATAAGCATGAACATTTTATCAGGGATGTCCCGTTTGCGGCTAAAGCCGGTATTGGCGAGTTGATTGTTTGACCCACTCCTGACCACCGACAGCAAAATCGTCACATTTGTTACGACACAATATACATTTGTTCTTATTTAGATTTATTTTGTACATCACAAACTTTGAAGAATGATCTTTGTTTAATTAATAAGAACATAAAGTTGTTTTGTCGAGAGTTTGTTCGAGTGTTAAAATCCATTTTTCTGTTGGGTAAGCCTATCATTTTTTGGGAAAATACTGAAAATGATCGGTAAGGAGAGAGTTAAAAGATGAAAGCATTGATTGTTTAACTCACTCAACCCTAACACCGACTATATCCGTAGTTTACTCGGGGTTACTTTTACACCATGCCTATTGATTACATTTGTATGAGAAATTATAGGCGTGATATCAAAGCTATTGTTTTTAGTTTTTACAAGTTAATGATAGTTGAATAAAACTATCTATGTACATGCTCATTTTCAATACATTTTTTTTTTTCAATTTTGAATAGTAGCAAAAATCTCTAGGATTGAGTGAGTTAAAGGAACAGTTGAGGGGAAGCTAGACCTAGATGGATTTGTGTCCTTTTCTATGGCCTATGATTTGATGATAACCCCTTTTTGATATTTGATTACGCCATCAACGCTCACAATCCACCTTTACACATTGGGTTTCCGATAGCCTGACTTGGAGCCGATGCGAAAAAAAATATCTTTCTTTTTTTTTTTTTTTTTGAAGTTCGTTGAAATATTATTATATAAAAATGATGACTATGAACCTTATCTCTCTCTCTCTCTCTCTCTCTCTCTCTCTCTCTCTCCCCCTCTCCCTCTCCCTCTCTCTCTCTCCTTCTCTCTCTCCCTCTCTCTATCTATCTCCCTCCCTCTCTCTCTCCCTCTCTCTCTCTCTCTACCTATCTATCTATCTATCTATCTATCTATCTATCTATCTATCTATCTATCTATCTATCTATCTCTCTCTCACACACACACACACACACACACACACACTCGACCTCAATGTGGAGACATTAAAAAGAGAAAGTATGACATAATGGTGTTTGGTATGACTCCGTATTAGCCACAGAGACAATAGACGTTGACTGTTTGTCTGTGTCAAACACAGGACGACAACGTCAACATCGACCATGAATGAGACTTTTACATTTTTTTATGCTACACGAGTTCTATTATTAATACCTTTGAGGCATTCATTTATTATTGGGTTTGTGTGTGTGTATGTGTGTGTGTGTGTGTGTGTGTGTGTGTGTGTGTGTGTAGGTGTGTAGGATATGTAGATGGATATATATATGGCAAAAATCTCTCAAACCTTGGACTTCAGGAAGTCTTCTCGAGATCCCAGGTTTGAGAGTTTTTGCCAAGATGAGGGTCATTTTTAAATCGATAGATATTGAAGGACGAGTTTTCTGGCCAAATTTTAAAATACGTGTTTTTACACAGTGCGATAGTTAACTGGTAATAAAATATCACTTTACTGACACTGCCGTACGATGAAATATACGCGACGCAATTAAAAAAAAAAAAATTTGGCCAGAAAATTCGTCTTTCAAATTTCGATGTATTAAGATAACCCTCTCATCTTATCATACACCCTCAAACCTGGGACCTGGGACTCCCTGAAAAGTCCCAGGTTTGAGAGGTTTTAACCAGATGGGCGGCAATCTCATCGATTTATATGTGAAGGAAGAGTCTTTTGGCTAAAATTTTGAATTTTCTATATTTGGGGGGGGGGGGGGGGGGGGGGGGTAGTTATTTATTTATGATTTGGGGGGGGGGGGGTTCTTTGTTGTTGGTTTTTTTTTTTTTGGGGGGGGGGGGGGTTGTTTTTTGTTTTGTTTTTTTACTGAATTCTGCAGTATAAACGTAGTGGTCGTGCTCAGAGCCGAGCTCCACGATTCGCAATACGTGCAAGAATTATGAAATGGCAAACGAACGTTTACATTGCGACATGCCTAATATTTACACGAGTTACGCGACACGGAGTCAAAACAACAGATGAGTGATAAACATCTTGGAAATGATATGACATCCTGTATTAATTTACCATTTATTTGTCTTATCTTTCCACCCCTCCATCCGTTGTCCATCCTTCCATCCATCCATCTATCCATCCATCCATCCATCCATCCATCCATCCATTCATTCATTCATCCATTCATTCATTCATTCATTCATTCATTCGTTCATTCATTCGTTCCTTCATTCATTCATTCATTCATTCATCCATCCATCCATCCATCCATCCATCATCCATCCTTCCATCATCCATCCTTCCATCATCCATCCATTCATCATCCTCCATTCATTCATCCAACCATACATCCATCCATCATCCATCCTTCCATCATCCATCCATCCATCCATCCATCCATCCATCCATCCATCCATCCATCCATCCATCCACTCATCCATCCATCCATCCATCCATCTATCCATCCATCCATCCATCCATCCATCCATCCATCCACCCGTCCTTCATTCCGTCCGTCATCCATCCATCCATCCACCAATCCGTCCGACCGTCGTCCATCCATCCATCCACCCGTCATTCCATCCATCTATTTGTTTGTCTGTCTGTCTCCATTTGCTCCTTTCCACCCTGGCATACACATACGACTTTTCCTCTTTTCTCCACATACTGTGTGCCCTGTCCTATACTCATTCATTCATTCATTCATTCATTCATTCATTCATTCATTCATTCATTCATTCATTCATTCATTCATTCATTCATACATACATATATACATACATTCATTCATTCATTCATTCATTCATACAATCAGTAATTCTTCCTTCTTTCGTTCATTCGTTCTTTCCCCTCTCTTCTATTTTGTCCCATTTTTCTCCCCCCCCCCCCCCCCCCCCCCCCCCCCCCCCCCCCCCCCCCCCCCCCCCTCCTCATGTCATCCTCCCCCCCCCCCCCCCCCCCCCCCCACCCTCCCCTCCAGACAGCTTCCCCATCCCTTTGAAGTAGAGTAAAATAGTCCCTCGAGTCCCTTGACTGTGCCAGTTCCCTACCAATTATGTATCATTGCATCTGTTAGGACATTTAACATAAGTAGCGGATGTCAGTTGGAAGGTCAGACTCAGACGATTTTTACCCACCGCTACACTGCTGATGCTGCTGTACTCTAAAAAAAAGAAAACAAAGCATAACAACAACAACAAAAAATAAAAATAAATAAATAACACCAATTTAAAAAACAAAGCAAAACATCAACTATCAACAACAAAAAATAAAAATAAATAAATAACACCAATTTAAAAAAACAAAGCAAAACAACAACAACAAAAAATACAAATAAATAGATAACACCAATTTAAAGAAAAATAATTTTAAAAAAAAACAAAAAAACCAAAAACACACGCACATTTCTAAACATTTGGCCGAAAAAAAATTGTCCTTCAAATATCGATTGATTAACTCACTCACCCCTGACACCGACTATATCCGTAGTTTACCCGGGTTACTTTTACCCCATGCCTATTTATTACATTTTTCTGAGACAAATTATAGGCGTTGTATCAAAGCTAATGTTTTTAGTTTTTACATGTTAAGTAGTTGGAATAAAACTATCTATTTACGTGCTCATTTTTAACACAATCTTTCCAATCTTGAAAAGTAGCAAAAATCTCTAGGATTGAGTGAGTTAAAATAAGATGGCCCTCGTCTTCTTGAAAACTCTCAAAACCGGGACTTCCTCGAAAACTTCGGAAGTCAGAGGTTTGAGAGTTTTTGACAAGACAAGATAAACACACACACACACACACACACACGCGCGCGCGCGCGCGCACACACTTTTTTTTTTAATGGCCGGAAATATTGTCCTTCAAATATCGATTGATTTCAAAATTGTGCGGCTATGTGGTCAGTGGTATGATATGACACTCGCTTTCGGATCGGAAGGTCCTGGGTTCGAGCCTCGCTCTGCGCATAGTTGAGTCCTTGGAGAAGGCTCTTTACTCACATTCACCGTACTCAGGTGTAAAATTAGTACCTGGCCGTCAACAGCGTTGTCGCCCTGTCGGGAAAAAAACATGTTATTTTTTATTTAAATCAGTAATTCAAATATTTTTCTTCAACAAAATTACGTTCGAAATATTTAGTCGTCGATCTGTTTGTTTTTATGTTTTTTTAAAAATGTAATTATTTTTTTGTTTTTTTAACATTATTAAACGTTTAATTTCTTTTTTTTTTGTTTTGTTTTTTTTTTTTGTTTTTTTTTGCTGTAGGCTGAAGAAGGGTTTTGAGCCCGAAACTTTCCGTGTTTGGTATTTTGTTCTTTTATTAAAGCTGTCACATTCATATTTTGTTTATTACTTGATATTTAAAGAATGAGTTTTCTGGCCAAAATATTAATTTTTCCCCCAAAAGTACGTAGTTCGATGCCAGTATTTTGTCAGAACCGACGAGCACTTATTTGCAGGTCTGATAACCCAATTCTTTAAGGGCTCTTTCATGTAATGGAGATCTCAAAACAAAACAAACAATGACCCAAAACATTGTCCATTACAACACTATTAAACTGGGTCCTTCAATGACCAACACACAAAACTGTGTGTAATCCTAATCGTTTATAGTCTGGTTAATACAGTTTAGTGAGAATTACTCATATAAACGTGGATGGCAAAAAGCAATAACAAAGACCTGAGTGACATTAACTCATACTATCTATAGATAGAATGAAGTTGACGTCACTCGGGTCTATGTTATTGTTTTTGTTTTTTGTTTTTGCCATCCACGTTTATGAGTAGTTTTCACTTAACTGTATTAACCAGGCTATAAAAGTTCATGATTACACAATGTTGTGCGTTGTTCCGTTATACTTCCGGGTGGCAATGTTGTGAGTTTCTTCGCCAAGCTCATACTATCTATAGCAAGAGACTTTCATTGAGTTGGGAGAAAATTGGGTCTAGCCGTGAACGGGTTAACTGGTTGTACTTTACATGTTGGATAATATCTGCCACCTGCACCTTGCCTGCCTTGGTTGTTGTGTGTATTTCCGTTTGGGTTTTTTCTTCTTTCGTTCTTCCTTTCTTCCTATTTTTCTTTCTTTTCATCATCATCATCATCATCATCGTCTTCTTCTTCTTCTTCTTCTTCTTCTTCTTCTTCTTCTTCTTCTTCTTCTTCTTCTTCTTCTTCTTCTTCTTCTTCTTCTTCTTCTTCTTCTTCTTCTTCTTCTTCTTCTTCTTCTTCTTACTGATTAAAAAAAAAAAAATTTCCCCTTTTTTTTCTTCTTTTCCTTTTTTTTTCTTTTCAATTTCTTTTATCGTTTTGAAAATTGGTTCTCCACGAATTACTTTTTTATTTTATTTACTTGTTTTTAACATAATGTGTCTGTATTCAGCATTACGTGTTATCCATACACACACGATCGTTTTATTATTATTATTATTACTATTATTATTATTATTATTATTATTATTATTATTATTATTATTATTATTATTATTATTATTATTATTATTATTATTATTACGATTGTTGTATTTTTTTGTGTGGTGTATCAGTTTATTTTTTGGTTTAATTTACCATTTTTTATTTTAAAATTTAAAAAAAAAAAATTTTCCACTTTCATGTATATTGTCATCACATTGTTGATTATTGGCGAAAGCCTAAGATTGAATAAACTTTGAAACTTTGTATTAAGCTTTACGTGTTATACATACAAACACGATCGCTTCGCATCCAAAAGTATTGTGAACCACAGTACTGCTGTTGCTGGTGCTGTGGTTGCTGTTGTTGCTGCCACTTCTACTACTACTACTACTACTACTACTACTACTACTACTACTACTACTACTACTACTACTACTACTACTACTATTACTACTACTACTATTACTACTACTACTACTACTACTACTACTACTACTACTACTACTACTACTACTACTACTACTACTACTACTACTACTACTACAACAACAACAACCACTACCACCACCACCACCCACCACCACCTTAATTATATATATTATACTCTGCTAATTGTTTTTCTCTACGTAATGTCATATCGTACTCCCCATGAACCTCGCTACCTATTAGCATTAAAAGGCACACGAACACCCCCCCCCCCCCCCCACACACACACACACATGCATACACACTTCACAGAGAAGTAATGCACCGGGTATGAGGTGGCATTGCATCTACAAACCGCAACAGCATGCTCCATCCGGTACAAGCGGAAGTCAACCGACCCCAGTTTCCGGCATCTAATGGGCAAGAGACATAGCTCCCTAGAGTTTTATGGCGAGAAAGCATTACCGCCTGTTGATGCTTGATGTGGCCTCCGTGGCCAGTGAGATCACCTCAAGAATATATCATCTGGCTCTTTATTGTTCTTATTTTGTCATGTTATTGAAGTGGCGAGAATATTGGAAAATCAACTGCGTACTCGGGAGGGGGGGGGGGGGGTGTATTTTACGTTCGATTTTTATCACACGCCACTTGTAATTACTTCATTATCTCCCCCTTGAGCTGTAGTTTGAGCCAGTGCGTTCTAATAATAATGATGATGATAATACTCTGACTAGTCTGTAACACGGTATTTCAATGTCTGTCTCTGAAGAGGGTGATGAAGAAGATGATGACGATCATTATCATTAACTTTAGTAGAACGTAAGTATTGGAGTGTGTTGAAATGTTATCGTCAAAGGTTGTTCATTTGAATATGCGACTAACCGTCTGCTTCTGGTGTTGTATCGGAGAAAACCACATGATATAGAAGATTGGGTGGGGTTCCTGACCACCCATAGTGGACAGGGAGGCACTTACTGTGTCTTCTATCCCCCTATATCTGTTTTCCAATATTCTCTCTGTTTTTGTCTTGGAATGAGATTACTTGGTTTTGTCCTGGCCCTGGTTGGGAGGGAAACAGTCAAATGTGTAGTTAGAGTTTTGGGAGATTATACTTTTTGTCTTGTAAATCATCTATCTGTTATGCAATGTATTTTTTTTTAATTTACATATATTATAAATTATTATGATATGGAAACATTTGAGTAGGTTACTCTTGGTGAGGACCTGTGCTTGAGTTAGGATGCGGCATTTAGGTGACCTCAAACTAAGCACACTGATGTTTTGCTCTTGGAATCTGCATCTGTTCCCCATTTGCTTTACTTTTCCATGTGTGTTTTAATTGCAAATCTATAATTTTTGACAATCCCATTTTTTCTTCCTATTTACTAGCGCTGATATGACCTAAATGTGTCGCAAGCGCCGTAAAACCCTAAAAATCAAACATCATATTCATCACATGGATATGATACCGCTTCAAGGTGGTGGGACCTATAATATGATAAATAATATATAAAATACACCGTCTTAAACAGACAGCATCGGCTCACGATCACGTCACCAAATATTGCAACATTTTCTCGTGACCAATGGATATCATGTGTTTAAGTGTTTAAGTGTTGGTGGTGGTTTGGGAGGGGGGAGGGGGGAAGGGTGTTGGGAAATATATTTATGTTTGTATGTAAAAACGTGTTACTTTTCGAAAAGGGTTCGGGCCTCGCTCGGCGCATAGTTGAGTCCTTGGTAAAGGCTCTTTATTCACATTCTCTCGCTGTAAGCAGATGTAAATTGAGTACCTGAGCGCTGTCTCTGTCCGAAAAAAATTGTAATATCGCCTAACAGGCGTCATGTCCCTTCCCTTCCTACACATTAAGCAGTTTTTCCCCTTCGTGATCATTCCGACATATTACGAACATTGACGAGATGGGTCACACGCCTGTCTAGTACTACGAAAAAATCGTAGAAATACGAATTTTGGCTCCAGCTACAGGACTGTATTCTCCCCTTTGACTCAATAAATCTTGTTGGAAAGGCAAATTTAGTTCCTTGGATTGTTTAAAAAGAACTTTGGAGCATTTTTGGGTCATGCTGAGATCAAATAAGTTAATTCTAAAGTTGTTTAAGGTGACTTTTTCTTCTTTTTCTTTTTTCTTCTCCCCTCTTGGAAATTACGAATTTTTGAAATTTCAAGTTGGCAGCTCTGATCACATGCTTTCTGACTCACCGTCCATATGATGATGATGATGATGCCCGTCTCTATCGAAACAACCCCAAAATATCTTCTCATCACGCCCAAGACTTTCAAAAAGCACTTGACTATAATATATCATTTTCACAAAGAGGTCCGTCCGTCCTCCTTTTGTTCCCCTTTTCATGACAAGAATGGAGTCACTCACTCACTGTCAGAAATTCATCACACATTCTAGAAGGAACGACGTTGACGTCACTCGGCTCTGTTATGTTACTGGTTTTAGACAACCAATCTGGTGATTAGTTCTCATTAAGTATACCAGTCATTGTATAAATCTTAACTCACTCAATCCTAGAGATTTTTGCTACTTTTCAAAATTGGAAAAAATGTATTAAAATTGAGCATGTACATAGATAGTTTTATTCAACTACCATTAACATATAAAATCTAAAAACAATATTTTTGATACAACGCCTATAATTTGTCACAGAAAAAATGTAATAAACAGGCATGGGGTAAAAGTAACCCGGGTATACTACGGATATAGTCGGTGTTAGGCTTGAGTGAGTTAAAGGTCACACACAGTTTTGCGTGTTTATATGTTTAATCTTGCTTGCGGATGTTGTGAGTCTTTTACTTAAATACAAAACATCAATTGGGTGACAGAATTTCTTACTCACCGTCCATATTACAATGATTGCTCACCACGTTCGAATTGACCCCAATGATCTGCTCATCACGCCCAAGACTTTCAAAAAGCACTTGACTTTATTTTATTTTCTCAAAGAGGTCTTTTGTTCGACCTCGTCATGACGGTACATGCATGGAGTCATTCACTGTCATAAATTTTAAAAGATCACCACACCTTTTCATTCTATTTTGCGGGCAGAAAGTATCTGCCTACTTTTTGGACTCGTGGTGTTATCCAGTTAATGAAGGACTTTTCTTTCTATCGTTTCTCTCTTTCTTTCTTTCATTATTAGTTCTTTCTTTCCTCCTACTCCTCCTTTTCCTCCTCCTCCTCCTCCTCCTCCTCCTCCTCCTCCTCCTCCTCCTCCTCCTCCTCATCATCATTCTTCTTCTTCTTCTTCTTCTTCTTCTTCTTCTTCTTCTTCTTCTTCTTCTTCTTCTTCTTCTTCTTCTTCTTCTTCTTCTTCTTCTTCTTCTTCTTCTTCTTCTTCTTCTTCTTCTTCTTCTTCCTCTTCTTCTTCTTCTTCTTCTTCTTCTTCTTCTTCTTCTTCTTCTTCTTCTTCTTCTTCTTCTTCTTCTTCTTCTTCTTCTTCTTCTTCTTCTTCTTCTTCTTCTTCTTCTTCTTCTTCTTCTTCTTCTTCTTCTTCTTCTTCTTCTTCTTCTTCTTCTTCTTCTTCTTGTTTCGTTATTTCTTTATTCATTTATTTTAATTGATTTATTTCTTGATTTATTCATTTATTTATCCATCCATTCATTCATTAATGCACTATTCATTATGTAAGTTTCTTTCTATCTTTATTTATTTATTTATTTATTTTACATGACCTGGAACTGGGAGTCTACAACCTTTGAACCCATTCATATGTTTCATCACGTCACAACTTCTTACGGAATTAGGTGAAAAACAATAACACTTGAAACGACAAAACACGCAAATATCTAAGAAGAAGAAAAGAGGCCATGATGCAAAGGGTTGCGCAACGAAACGGAACACTTTAACCCTCTCCTTACCAACGTCTGATGAATGAGCACTTGGTGCGCTCAATAGGGAATGAGATTAGCGGAAGAGTAGCGTCCCTTGATTGGACGTCACCCATAGTCTGTGACGTCACCGGCCGAAAAGTTATTAGAGAGAGAACGTCATGTTGGTTGTGCGCAACCAACATGGCGTTCTCTCTCTAATAACTTTTCCGCCGGAGCGAGGACGAGAGACACATGCGCACAACCAACATGACGTTCTCTCTCTAATAACTTTTCCGCCGGTGACGTCACAGACTATGGGTGACGTGCAATCAAGGGACGCTACTCTTCCATAATCTCATTCCCTATAGGAAAATCGTCACATTTGTTACGATACAACCAACATTTTTCTTATTCAAATTTCTTTTGTACATATTAAAATTTAAAGAAAATGAACAGTGTGTTGCAGAGCATTTTTTGTTAAAGAAATTATTTATCGCAAGAACTTACTGCTATTGTGTTTTGAGTGAGAAAAAAAGTTATTTTTGTTTTAGTTGGGTGTGAAGTTTTGGGGGAAATCCTGAAAATGACTGGCGAGGAGAGGGTTAATTGGTCTATCTATCTAGGTAGCTTGTTTTTGTGCATGCGGTGGGTGAAATCTTAAAAGTGGCCACAAGTGAAAAGGGAAATGGGTGTTATCCTGTAAAGGGAAATGGGGAATGAGAATGGCTGGTCTCATTGTCATCCCGATGTCTCCTGGCGCCTCGGAGTCCTGGACATCCAATTTCATTGGTGGAAAGCGAATCGTCATGTCCGTCTATTTAATTATTTACTCATTCATTCATTCATTAATTCATTCATTCATTCATGTACTATTATTTATTTATTTATTTATTTATTTATTTATTTATTTATTATTATTATTATTATTATTATTATTATTATTATTTATTATTATTATTATTATTATTATTATTATTATTATTATTATTATTATTATTATTATTATTATTATTATTATTATTATTATTGTTATTGTTGTTGTTGTTGTTGTGATTGTTGTTAATATTATTATCATCATTATTATTAATCATGATAAAAGAGTATTAATTATCATGGTTCCAATTGCAAGGTCACGGGTTTCATTGGAACTTCGAGTCATCAGGAAATTTGAAAAAAAAGAAAAGAAAATGAGTTTCTAAATTAGTAATGGTGTTAATGAGGTTGCTGCTGACGTCATCGATTCATTCATTCATTCATGGTTCTTGGATGGTACGGTCGTCACTGTGTCACTGTTTGTTACACTTGTTCACACGTCATCATTCATTCGCTCGTCTTCCTTACTGCGTCACGTTGAATTGTCGACGTGCACGTATCTGCAGGTCTGATAACCCAATTGATTATGGAGTTCATTGTTGGAATGGAAATCCCCCCCCCCACCCCCCCCCCCCCCCCCCCCCCCCAACAAAAAAAAATGACACAAATTATTGTCCATGCCATTACAACATAGGCCCATAATTGCGTTCTGGTGTCAGACCTGTATAATATATGCATGTGACTGGCTGAGAAAACCCGGAAAGATGTGCAAATTTCATAAATTGAGTTATGTATGCAGTGGTGTAGACCACATCTTTCTGATCATTTACCACTTTAAATTTTCTTTCTATGTCTATTAATAGAACCCAAGTAATGATTTTTTTTCCTGAATAAAATTTGTTGCTATGGGAAACACTTTATCTTCGATTTTGGTTCATATCTCGAATCGAAGCTTGCCCCATCTTCGCGAAGTCCCGGGTGTGAGGTCTTTTTCCTCCCTCAAGATGAAGGTCATTAAAAAAAATTGAGCTATATTTGAATTTGAGGGGCGACTTCTCGGACCAAATATTTAAATACGCAATTTTAATTTTTCAGAATTCGGCATAGGTACTATATTATTCGTGCCCACTCAACTGTTTCAAGCTTCTCCCCTCTACCAATTACAAGCCTGTCTCGCTAAACAGTTCCTTTTGTTTGTTTACCAAATGACACCCCACATATCACCTGATCTAACATGTTGTTTACGTGTTTGGTTTTCCTGACGATTTGCAGATAAAACTGCCTTTGGATTTATTGTCCTTCCTTTCTTTCTTTCTTTCTTTCTTTCTTTCTTTCTTTCTTTCTTTCTTTTCTTTTCTTTCTTTCTTTTCTTTCTTTCTTCCTTTCTTCCTCCCTTTCTTTCTTTATTTCTTTCTTTCTTTCTTTATTTCTTTCTCTCTTTCTTTCTTTATTTCTTTCTTTCTTCATTTCTTTCTTTCTTTCTTTCTTTCTTTCTTCATTTCTTTCTTTCTTTCTTTCTTTATTTCTTTCTTTCTTTCATTCATATGTTTGTTTCCATTGTGTCATTATTTGTTTACAAACCCATTGTGCTAACAGTTGACATAGAGTGTGGCTGTATTAACGTATGGACGCTCGTTCGTTTCTTCCTCTACGATTATGATAATAATAATGCAAAACATACATACATATTCGTGTTGTATGTGCGTCATTCACTCTTTTACGTCTTGTGGTTTGTGTTTGCTCTCTATTTATAACCCAATAAACTGATCTCATCTTGATATTGCACCATTTCTCATCCATTCATAAAATAAGGAAATCTTTGAAATTAACAAGAATGAAGGCAAAACATTTAAATTGGATTGAAAATGTAAATTAAGAATATTTCTGCTACTGTCTGTATCTATTTTGACTTGACCTCTCTCTCTCTCTCTCTCTCTCTCTCTCTCTCTCTCTCTCTCTCTCTCTCTCTTCTTCTCTTTCTCTTCTTTCTTCTCTCTCTCTCTCTCTTCTCTCTCTCTCTGTCTCTCTGTCTCTCTCTCTCTCTCTCTTTCTCTCCTTTTCTCTCCCTCTACCTGTATCTCTCATCTTCTTGCTCCTTCTAACACCCTCTCTCTCTCTCTCTCTCTCACACACACACACACACACACACTCTCTCTCTCTCTCTCTCTCTCTCCCACACACACACACACTTTAAATAAGTCCAAAGATAACCATAAGTCCAGCGCTATATTTTGTCAGCTAACCTCATATCAACCTATTTTAACAAATGTAAGACTGTTTTCTTTTGTTTTAAAATGAATGGTTTTGTGTATTGCAAACAACGGAAAAGAATAAAGACACAGATAAATGAAATAATTAATAGATAATACCAACAAATAAGTAAATTTATAATTAAAAAAAGGTTAATTAATGAATTAAAGTATCAATATATAAAATTAAGTTACCTTTATTTAATAAATAATGTGACGAAAGCATAACTGAGAAATGGTGGTTGACCCGACTTAATGGAGATAAAGATAAAGGGAGTAAATCTGACTCATGAATGAACAACACAAACCAAACGACGTTTCGGCCCTTGACCTTTATCAAGTAAACATTTACTCCCTTTATCTTTATCTCCATTTTATCGACTCATTTAGGCGCCTCTAGTTATTAGACCCGACTAAAATATGGTGTGTGTGTGTGTGTGTGTGTGTGTGTGTGTGTGTGTAGCCTACTTTGATCTTGATATGCAATGTAGGTGACAATTCCTCTAATAATAGAATATTATACTGATAGATATTGCGACTGTATCGTGAAATACATGAATGTGTAGGTGTCTACACTGTAAAGGTGTTTACCTTCTACCATCCCATGTTGTGTGATAAGGCAAGCCATGCGTGACGTCATCGTAGGAACAAGGTCTGTAAGGACATTTTAAAAAAAACCCTCTCTCCGTATCTTTCTCTCTCTCTCTCTCTCTCTCTCTCTCTCTCTCTCTCTCTCTCTCTCTCTCTCCCTCTCTCTCTCACTCTCTCTCTCAGACTCAGTCACCCGTGACGCTTTCTCTGCCCATATGTAATATAATAATATTCCACTGGGTAGTACGCAAGGTGTAAACAAAAAATAGACAGCATATTATTGGCTCGGGGTATACAATTGGAGTAGCTATTGAGAGGAAGGTTTGGGGTCGGGAGGGGGGGGGGGGGGGGTAGTGAATGGTTAACTCTATAGGTATTTTTCTGGTGGGCCTTGGGGAGGGGGGGGGGGGGGGGGTCGTGAATGGTTAACTCTATAGGTATTTTTCTGGTGGGCCTTGGGGAAGGGGGGGGGGGGGGCTGTATTTTGTTTGTTTTAAAAATTGTTTGTGTTGTGTTGTGTTTTTTTATATATTTTTAGGGGGGGGGGGGGGATCTTCAATCGTGTTTGTTTTGTTTAAATACTGTGAGTGGGACAAGGATATGATGCCAAGTACTACGTAAAACGTTCTTAGTTCTCTCCTTACCAGCCATTTTCCCCAAAACTTCACACCCAACTAACACAGAAATAGATTTTTTATCACTCAAAACACAATAGGGTAAGTTCTTGTGATAAATTATTTTTGCTCTACAACACACTGTTCATTTTCTTTAAATTGTATTATGTACAAGAGACATTTGAATAAGAAAAATGATGGTTGTATCGTAACTAATGTGACGATTTTTCTATAGTTGGTATGGAGAGGGTTAAGTAAATGTTCAGAAGTTAATACTGATGACGACGACGACGACGACGATGATGATGATGGTGGTGGTGGTGGTATTAACAACGCATATATAATATATATATATATATTTATATATATATATATATATATATAATATATATATTTATATATATATATATATATATATATATATATATATATTATATTGTCGATTGATACGAAAAGTGAATCATATTCACATTTCTAAGTATTTTTTTTTGTTAAAAGGCATGATCTATATTAACTGTCCATGTGCTCGAGGTCATTGGTCACATTGCAAAATGTGCTCAAATGGCCCACATAGTGAAAAGTCTTCACAGGTTTTGAAATACTAACATCACGATTGGTCATTTGATTCAGCTTGACACATGTGTATGTTTACAACATTTGTAAACAAAGCAGCGTGTTTATAATTGTTAAGAAATATCCAATCGTTGGACAGTAACAAATCATGTGATTGGTGACCTGGTTGGACGAAAACATGAATATAGATCGCTCCCAGCAAAATACTCTTCAACAGTCGTAACGTCACTTCCTGCCTAATGACGCATGGTAACTTAGTAACACTGGCTCAAAACTATCGACAATGGCGGACGCCTTATGAAATATTTCTCCGGCGAGCATAAAAGCGTATCCTGAGGGGAAAAAACCCCATAAATTTGATCATGTTTTTACTTTTACACATTCTGATCACAAGGCATATGAAAAGTTCTAGCCAGCATGAAGAATAAAAAGTAATGATTTTCTTTGTTTAGAACCAAGATGGCCGCCGTTGCCGGGTGGCGTGACATCAGACTACTGAATCCAATTGTCTACCTGAATAGTTTTATTTCCCTCTTTTACTTTTACGGCACCAAGCAACGCCTTGGTTCGAGTTCACGAAGGCGACACGCACCGAGTCCTTTGTTGTGTATCGAGTTAAATGAATTAATAACAAATTATAATGGCCAAGTTGTCGGTTGTCGCCTCACTGTGTCAGAATATAGTGTTAGTGTGTCCATAATAATTTGTAGTGGCACAGCAGTCGTGCTTTGACACCTTTGTGGTACTTTGTAGTATGGAGTTGTATCCAGTCCTCTGTCCTTCCCTACGTCACCCCCCCCCCTTCTTCTCTCTCTCTCTCTCTCTCTCTCTCTCTCTCTCTCTCTCTCTCTCTCTCTCTCTCTCTCTCTCTCTCTCTCTCACTGCGTGGCATTTTCCCCTCTGAGCGGTATTTCAGTGCTAGGTCAACCTGACCCCATTAGTGGGGTCAACCCATGGGAAGAACAGGTAGCGGTCAGGAGGAATCTGTGATGCCGCTGATGGTAATTAATTGTTGCAATATTTCATGGTATTGCTCAGTTGCTAACACAAATATGAAAATTGTTCCCTCACCACAAGCAAAGCAAAGGTTTCTTTCATCATATGCCATGGTTGATAATAATGTATCCTCTTAAGACTGCTCATAAGAGAGGTGTCAATTTAGTGGTTTTTGAGCTATCAATGAAATTAATTTGTTGTAATTTGCATATCAATAATTTAATTCCCAGCGGCAGGAAATGATTGAAACAAGCATCATTATAAAGTAAAATTGATGATCTTGACACATGCCAAGTTTTGTTGTCCGGGCAGTAAAACCTTAAAAGAAATGAATTTTTTATTGTAAATTTCATATTTGGCATGACTTGGTGAGATCCTTATTTTCTCTCCCATAGTATTCCATGCCATGAATTATGTCCAAATATCAGTTTAGGAATAAAATATAAACCATTAGACGAAAATAATACTAATATTATTTTTTAAGCATTTAACTGATTTAAATATTATGAGTTTTGGGCACATTTGAAAGCCAACTTTTTAATGGCTTGATAACTTTTTTCTATACTTAAATCCCTTACGATTCAAGTCAAATTTGTTTGTTTTTTTATTACTGTTAGGCATTATAGTTTGAAGATGTATACGGTACTGCTTTTGTGTGGTTGTCTCAGGAAATGCCGACTTTATAGTGTCATATAGGTGTCAATGTTTAGGGTATTCTTGCATGTTGAATAAGTAATATAATGTAAGGTCAAGTTCTCCTTTTGTGCATAAGTGAATGTGTTAACTTTTTATAGACTGAAGCGTCCAGATATATATATGGCAGTGATATCCTAAAAATTAAATAAATGATCTTGCTGTGGTATGCCTGTGGTGTTGTACTGATTTGACTCTGATTGTTATTCAGTTGTTTTATCTCTAAATTTGATTTACTGGAGTTCAATGGTATATCAGATGACTCTATAAGACAATGACTAAATGTGTATTCTTGAAGGAAAGGAGATGATTCTATATAACCTGTATGGACAGTGTGTTCGTTTTGAATGGAGTTGGTCAATAAGGAGAAAAAGATTACGACTTGGAATAAACTATATGCCCTCATAATTTTGAATCCTCTTTTGTCCACATACTATGTCCGTCTGTTTGAGCAAATCATTTAATTTAACAGTACCAGTGGTTAGTGTTAGTTGTAATTGATGATTGTTACTGCAATATTTGTAGCATGTCCAGTAACCTTGTTGGGTGATTGATTTTAATCTTGTAAAGAAGTCATACTTTATAGGCAGATTGATAGTAAATTGAGATATTGACATCATACACAATATTAGTTTTTAGTTTTTACTGGTCAATAAAATATTATCTTTATGAGTTATTTTACCACATAAAGACATAAATCATATCAGTTTACTGTTATGATCAACACAACTGTTTGAGAGGAACGAAATTGGTAAAAACAATATACAGAACTTACTAAACCATGAATAAATCAAGAAAATCAACTGCCAATATGATAATATTGCACAGGAACATAGATGCATATATGTACTTTTGATATTTATTAAAATTCTTGAGATACTGCCGCTGAATTTTGAATAACAAATTTTTTATTTAAGTGCACCATAATTTACAAGCACTTAAAATTAGATCAACAATTTGTGATATTCAAAGAAAACTATTAACCACAAGAATGTCAAATGTTCACTGATGTTTAGAAAGACAACTGATTTTTCAAATCAAAATAATGAAGTGAAAGAGTCTGTTATTGTTTTCCCCGCTATACCGACATATTATAAGACCATCAATATCCATAATTGTCCCAATTGGACACGGCACTGCCTGATACCAGTTGAACTCCAATGACCTCATGCAGGTAGCGAGCAGGAAGGGTTATTGGTCCCTTGGGAGTTCCAACTGAAATAGCGCTGATTCCACGCAGTGCTCTCTCTCTCTCTCTCTTCTGATAATAGGTGATGATGTTGAAATCCAAGCTACATATAGTAGGGGGAATTAGGCTAAAACCGTGCAAATTCGGGTTGAAAGCATGAAAATTTGCATACAGGTTGCTAAGACCCATAGAAAAAACATCTGATATAGAACCACTCTGGCAATCAATTATAACGTATCGGTTTAAGGCCTTAGATTTTACCCATTACAGCTATATTAAACAAGGGAAATAACTGCGTAAAAATATATATTTTCTTCATATTCATTGTATTAGGGAAAAGTAGGCTAAAACCGTGCACATTGGGGTTTTAATCCTGAAAATTGGCATATAGGTAGCTATGACCCGTATAAATAACACCTGATATAGAACCACTCTGGCAATTTATCATAACAGTGCGTTTTTAGCACTTTTATTTTTTCCTATATAGCATTACTTATCCGAGGAAATAACCACGACAAGACAATGTGCGTTCTAAACTTTAAATACACCGGTAACCATTTACGGTAGCTAACTGATGGTTATTTCGTGTTGTAACTAGTAGATAAAAGCGGGAGAGTTGGGAGAGGAGTGAGTGGGAGCGACGGAGAGAGAGAGAGAGAAGAGAGAGAGAGAGAGAGAGAGAGAGAGAGAGAGAGAGAGAGAGAGAGAGAGAATTTTATTCATTACTGTACTGACCTAAGACCCCCCCCCCCCCCACACACACACACACACACACACCGCATCTACATAAGTCCGTGCAAGGCAAACCGGACCTTAAACACTTGCATCAGGTGCCGATACGTTCTCTCTTACATGAACATTTGATGAGTTTTTGGGACACGTTTGACCATTCTGGAAATAAGCTCCACAGTGGTTCATGTCGATCGACACATTTGTTGCAGAGTACACTTCTATAAAAGATATAATGTTAGCAAAAGCTCGATTTCTTTCAAGAACTGTGACATCATGATTATCATCAGCAGTGACATCTATTAAAGCTTGTTTTTTTAAGTATCGTGCATAACAATTTTATGGTATAGGGCGGTCGTGTGCTTCCTGAGCGACTAAATCTCCTCCGGCAATAAATGACAACATATCAGAATCTTTTATAGATAACGCTATTTCACGAATATTTTCTTCCATATCTGTTGTCATTACAGAATGGAGTACTCCCGATTCCATGTTTTTTTTAAAAGCACGTTTGTTTATTATAGTCAATCTCTAATTTTGAACGTTGTCTCATTATTCTTGTGGGTTGCTAAATATATTCATTCGGTGACTCCTCCAAGTCAAATGACGAAGTTTGGAATTCTTGTAGAGCAATTCTTTTAGATTTCTTTAATTCTAATCGCCTAATTTTGTTGGCATTAAATTTTACACGACAATACTTATGCCACTTAGTATCATTTTGTTTTAAAACTTTCAATAATCTCATTTAGAGGGACATTATAAACGGTCTGTGTTATCTTGTTGGCATATCAAACACTTGTCCCAGTCTCTGGGAGCAGTTCTTTTTGCTATTGTATGTGTATCTGAAATCATGCAAACGCATTCCTTTTATAGGCATATGCAATATTCTTTCATAACTCTCTCTCTCTCTCTCTCCTCATCTCTCTCTCTCTCTCTCTCTCTCTCTCTCTCTCTTTCGTTCTTTCTGTTAAAGACACATCATAAGCAGGCAAAATGTGTGCAGTGCCGTACATAAGGACACAACAGTACAAATAGAACATTCTCCCATTGTCCCTTTGAGGTAAATAACGTAAAGTAAATAACTTGCCACAACACAGCATCATAGTGGTTGATGATGATGATAATGATGATAATTATAGCAATGTAAATGGTATGCTGACTCTTTACTGTCATCAAGTTTGACTGAAATAGGTTTTAACTCACGTAAAATGATTATAGCAGTATATTTGGAAAGAAAAGAAAACAGGAGGGGGGAGAAGGAGCACTGTCCTTTGTCAACACCGGTTATGCTAGTCTGTTTTGTCTACCCCTCTGCTCGTCTTCCCGTCTGCCCGTCCGTTTTAGAGCAATTGATTATACTTATTAAATCAGATGCAGAAAAAAATCTCATATTATTATAGAATTTTGCTCGCTAGACGTCCTTTAAAACAAGTGAAATTGAATAATAGTTACGATTCAATAATTTTGTATGGTTCGTGAATCGAAAGTAAAGGGGAAGGAAAACATCCGCTTCGACGCTAAAAAATAGTCACCAAATGGGAATCCAAAGGATGACGTAAAACAACCTTTGGTCGGCTTGCCTCGAATGTTTACACAATAAAAATGATAGAAATTATTGTCGTCCATTTCAAAATTTTCTAATTTTAAAAACCTTGTATCTCAACTAATACTGATCTCTCAGAGTGGTTCTATATCATAAATTATAGGGTTTTTCATATTCTACAACATATGTAATTTTCATGCTTTCAACCTTGTTTGCACAATTCAAGGGTTTTTTGGACCTAATTCCCCCTACTAATATTAAAAATAAAACAAAAACAAACCAACCTTCTTAGGCCTTTTGTTAGCCGAGATGAATCTAAAATATTTTTGACTATTCCCTCATCTCACCTTGTTGCTATGAGTACTATAATACATACTTCTAACAAATATATTTTTGTTTAAATTGCCTACTCCAAACCTCCCCCATCTTACCCCCCCCCCCCCCCCCCCCCGCCCCAATGACTGTAGCCTATTCCTATGTGTTGTTGCCTTCAAATTTCACCGTCAGAAGCTATGCCAGGTATTTCTCTAACCTGTTATACCAGTGGGTATCACTCAATCACCAAGTGTTTTACTTCTCTCTCTCTCTCTCTCTCTCTCTTTCTCTCTCTCTTTCTCTCTCTCTCTATTTCTCTCTCTTTCTCTCTCTCTCTATTTCTCTCTCTTTCTTTCTCTCTCTCTCTCTCTCTTTCTCTCTCTTTCACTCTCTCTCTCTCTCTCTTTCTCTCTCACTCCCTCTCTCGGTCTCTTTATTTGTATTCATCTTCCTATTCTCTCTCGGTTTGTCTATCTGCCTGCTTGCGCCACCCCCCCCCCTATCTCTCTCTCTCTCTCTCTCTCTCTCTCTCTCTCTCTCCCCTCTCCTCTCTCTCTCTCCTCTCTCTCTCCCCCCTCTGTCTATCTAAATGTTTGTCCGCCAGTCTATTTATCTATCTATCTATCTATCTATCTAACTATCTATCTATCTATCTATCTATCTATCTATCTATCTATCTGTCTATCTATCTATCTATCTATCCATCCATTTATTCATCCATCCATCTGTCTATCTCATCCATCCCTCCATTCGTCCATCCATCTATCCGCATTCCTTTCCCCACTCCCCCTTCGGCTTCACCTAATCCACATGTAATCTATCCCAGCTTTTAAAAAAAGTTAGCAAGATTAAATTAAACTCTTTGAAGTCTAGTACATACTTTCGTTCGTTCTTATTTTCCCCCCTTCTATTTGGCTTGATGCCATATCGACTTACAGTTACAGCAGGAGTATACTGGGTATAGACCGAAGACCTAGTTGGGAGGGGAGACGGTATGTTCATTAACGATGATGATGATTATAAATAGTTTTTGTCATTACTGACGTATTTATAAGTCATTCCGATGTCATTGTTTGGTTTGGTTTGGGTGTTATATGTGTGTCATTTATTTACATACCATTTATAAAAGAAATAAATGGGTGAAAAAGCAAGAACAAACAATGGAACTACTAACTACTCTCCTGAAAGCCACAAGATAAATTATTGTTAAGTTAGTTCATTAAAACTACCTATTCGTTCTGCCCCCCCCCCCTCCCCCTTTTAAAATGATTGAAAACAACATGAAACGACCAAAAAAAAGCAACAGCAAGGAACATATAAACTCACACCGAGAGAGAGAGAGAGAGAGAGAAAAGAGAGAGAGAGAGAAAAGAGAGAGAGAGAGAGAGAGAGAGAGAGAGAGAGAGAGAGAGAGAGAGAGATACGCACAAAGTTTTGAGAAAGACCTTAACAAAACAAATTTGGGATTTTGGGGGGGGGGGGGGGGGTGGGGGGGGTAAGAATTAAATACACAACTTTTCAGATCTTTCATTTTTTAATTCTTTTTTTTATTTTTTTATTTTACACATACTTTTAAAGGTTTTTCGACAAGCTGGTGGCCATTTGAATCGATCTATATTTAGATTATTGTATTGTTGCTGTGTTTACAATTTAAAATGTCCATTCGAAAAACGAAGAGAAATAACAAAAATAAACTTGGGATCTTTTTATATAGAGCACCATTCACTAAACGTGCTCAAAGCGCGCTTTACAAGGGGGTCCCTGACCAACAGCAACACCCATAACGAGGCATGACCCCTGTTTAAGCGATAAAACAATTTTTTTTAAAAAGGAAATTACTGACATCGAGTTACAATAAATTAGCTCTTTAAAAAAAAAAAAACAACGTAAAATGTTAATTAATGGGGTTCTTTATGCCCCGCAATGTCAAATTTTGTGTGGAAAACCCTTT
>NC_088370.1:3463337-3465837 GCF_034508935.2 Berghia stephanieae
CAAAGAGAAGTCTGGACTAGATTGTGCCAGCGTATTGTCCTGTCCATCAAGACTCAGACTAGAATAGTTTGTTAGCTTTTTAAATTTTTGGGTTTTTTTTTTTAATTTCATTTTTCGGTTGTGATGACATCCATTTCAGGTTGTCAAATTGTCTGTATTAATTCCTTTGGAAAAAGTCAGTTCAAAGACTGATGCTATTCCACAAAGGAAAGAATCAAAGGGAGACAAGATGAAATGCCACACGGTGTAATCAAAAGTTAGAGATGGTGTCCACAAAGATAGCTTGGGGGGGGGGGGGGGAAATTCAAATAATAGAAATAAAGACGAAACGAAAGAAAAATAGATTTTAATTATTTTGGCTGCTCGATCCTGTAATGTCACTTTTTAAAATGTTGTTGTAAGTGTGTATATTATTTAATTATTTATATTTTGTGGTCTTTGATCTAAACACGGTTGTAAGTGGAGGGGAATTCAATGGGGGGGGGGGGGGGGGGATTGAAACCACAGCAGCTGTCAGACATACGACGTGTTGGGTTGAATTGAATTGAATTCAAGTTTTGTTGTGGACACTGTTGATGCTGCCCAGTTCTGAAGAAGAAAAATTTGTATTTTGGTGTTTTTTTTAATTATTGGTTAAAACCCACAAAAACACGTTCCTTTAGAATTCTGGCCAATAAACATCGATCGATTAAAACGGCCCTTTCAAACCTGGGACTTACTTGGAAGACCTCCCTCCGTAAATCTCCAGTTTCAGGGTTTTGGACGGTTTTAATATAATTATTATTTAAAATCATAACTATATTCAATTTTATTTTGTCTGTGGCTTGTGACATGTCTGGACTGTCTGTGATTGTAAAGAAAATATAAAGGATGAATATGGCTCGTACAATGACACGTTGCAAAAAACACAAATGTTTCGGCCCTTGACCTACGTTGGGCGACGAGAGACATAAAAAGCAGCTAGAGAGAGATGGGGGGGGGGGGGGGGGCATTTAAATAATGGAATCAAATTATGAAATGAAATGAACATGGAAAGACACGTCTATAAAGACGGGAAGAAGGGGGGGGGGGGGGGGGGGGGGGGGGGGGGGGGGGAGGCGATTAGGGGATATGGCATCAAATATGAATCAAATTATGAAATGAACATGGAAAGACACTCAATAAAGACGGGAAGAAGGGGGAAAAAATGTAAATACACAATGATGCTATTCCATCTCGTTCTCCATTAAGGCGCGTCTCACTCTTTGAACCTTTCACGGCCAGACGTTGGAATGTCCTCTTGCAACTCTTAGATCCTTATAAGAGGGCACATTTGTTAAATGATTGTTTCAATACGCTTCAACAGTCGTAACGTCACTTCCCTCGTAATGACGCATGGTAACTTAGTAACACTGGCTCTAAACTATCGGAACAATGGCGGACGCCCGTATGAAATATTTCCCCGACGAGCATAAAAGCGTATCCAGAGGGGAAAAGAAACATAAATCTGCTCATATTCTGACATTCTGATCACAAGACATGTGAAAAGTTCTAGCCAGCATGAGGAATAAAAAGCACCGATTTTCTTTGTTTAGAACCACGATGGCCGCCGTTGCTGGGCAACGTGACATCAGACTATTGAATCCAATTGTTGACTGTTTGTTTGCTTGTTTGAATTGTTGACTGTTTGTTGGGGGGGGGGGGGTGAAAAGTTGTCCAAAATGTTCAATTTTTGGTTGTTGAAAAATATGAAGAAGAAAAAAATAAATGAATCAAATCACTCAACATTGTTTTGATGTGCAGGTTTGGATACCGTTGTCTTTCCGGACCACATCGGATAGAATAAATCCGACCTCCGCTTGTAAAGGTTGTTTTTTGGGGGGGATTTTTTCTTCATGGCCCGATTATGAGTTGTTGAGAGTTTTTTTTCACGATGTCTGTCTGAGTGAGTGAAGTGTCAATCGCAGCAGCCTTTTCCATTTGATGGGATTCCGCCGGAGCAGCAGAGGCACCAGCACCAAGCAATGCCCCTCTAACTTTACCGTCCTCCACCCCCCCCCCCCCTCCAAATTGGACGGGATTGAAGTGCCAGAGAAAAATGATGTTAGGGCTGGAGGGGGTGAGCAGTGATTCCTCCTTCTCGGAGCATCATCATCATCATCATCATCATCATCATCATCATCATCGTTACCACCATCATCATCATCAGCAGCAGCAGCACCAGCAAAGCCTCTTCTTCATCCCGAAATTGGAAGATGGAAAGATGGGGGGGGGGGGGGGGGGGGGGGGGGGGGTTGAAGGGACAGATGGAATATAATAATAATGACCGTGGGAGGGGGGGGGGGGGGGGGGGGGTGGGGGGATGATGAGGGTGTGCCGTATGTAGAGCGGACGGTGGAATGCATTCGGAATATAAATCAAGAGATGAGATTTAAATGTCCGCTCTCTCTCTCTCTCTCTCTCTCTCTCTCTCTCTCTCTCTCTCTCTCTCTCTCTCTCTCTCTATCTATCTATCTATCTA
>NC_088370.1:3470837-3483337 GCF_034508935.2 Berghia stephanieae
TTGAACGAACTAATGGATAGATGGATGGATGGCAGAACGAATGGATGGATAGTTGAACGAACTAGTGGATAGATGGATGGATGGCAGAACGAATGGATGGATAGTTGAACGAACGGATGGATGGATGGATGGATGGCAGAACGAATGGATGGATAGTTGAACGAACGGATGGATGGATGGATGGATGGCAGAACGAATGGATGGATAGTTGAACGAACGGATGGATGGATGGATGGATGGCAGAACGAATGGATGGATAGTTGAACGAACTAGTGGATAGATGGATGGATGGCAGAACGAATGGATGGATAGTTGAACGAACTAGTGGATAGATGGATGGATGGCAGAACGAATGGATGGATAGTTGAACGAACGGATGGATAGATGGATGGATGGCAGAACGAATGGATGGATAGTTGAACGAACTAGTGGATAGATGGATGGATGGCAGAACGAATGGATGGATAGTTGAACGAACTAATGGATGGATGGATGGATGGCAGAACGAATGGATGGATAGTTGAACGAACGGATGGATGGATGGCAGAACGAATGGATGGATAGTTGAACGAACTAGTGGATAGATGGATGGATGGCAGAACGAATGGATGGATAGTTGAACGAACTAGTGGATAGATGGATGGATGGCAGAACGAATGGATGGATAGTTGAACGAACTAGTGGATAGATGGATGGATGGCAGAACGAATGGATGGATAGTTGAACGAACTAATGGATGGATGGATGGATGGCAGAACGAATGGATGGATAGTTAAACGAACTAGTGGATAGATGAATGGATGGCAGAACGAATGGATGGATAGTTGAACGAACTAATGGATAGATGGATGGATGGATGGATGGATAGATGGATGGATGGATGGATGGATGGATTGATGTTGTGAGCAAAATAAACGCGTGATGGGTAGACGACTGGTATTGAATAATAATTAATTAATTAATTAATTAATTAATGAGTTAATTGATAATTGACTAACGTCACAAGCTGAAAGGTTCCGGTAATTGGACCTGTGGTGTTATGAACACGTACACTAGACAAACACCTCATGGCGGGAAACCCTAGACTGTTATCTTTCCTGACACTCACACTCACATTGCGTTAAAAATATGAGGTGTGTGTGTGTGTGTGTGTGTGTGTGTGTATGAGAGAGGGAGAGAGAGAGTGAGAGACAGAGAGAGAGGGGGAGGAGGGGAGCGAGAGCTGGGAGTGAGTGAGAGAGTGAGATGGTGGGGAGAGTGTGAGAGAGAGAGAGAGAGAGAGAGAGAGAGAGAGAGAGAGAGAGAGAGAGAGAGAGAGAGAGAGAGAGAGAGAACTAGAAAGAGGGTAGAGAGAAAGAGACATAACTCAAAGAGAAGTAGAGAGAGCGGGAGAGAGAGAGAGAGAGAGAGAGAGAGAGACAGACAGACAGAACTAGAGAGAGAGAGAGACAGAGAACTAGAGAGAGAGAGAGAGAGAGAGACAGAGAACTAGAGAGAGAGAGAGAGAGAGAGAACTAGAAAGAGGGTAGAGAGAAAGAGACATAACTCAAAGAGAAGTAGAGAGAGCGGGGAGAGAGAGAGAGAGAGAGAGAGAGAGAGAGAGAGAGAGAGAAGGGGGAGGGAGTTTACTAAGGAAAATTATCATCTATTGCGCTTGAGATTTTGATGCTAAGGAAGAAAGAAAGAATGAATGACTAGAACAAAGACAAATAATATAAACAATGTTTAAAATTAGAACCTGTATGTAGATCTACATTAAAGTGAAATCGGTGAAGGATTACGAAGCCCCTGTCCTCTCAGACGCTTCATTACCTCAATCAAACGGAACTCTTTTCAACTAACTAGACCTGTCAATCCTTCCGCTTTTGGCGGATTATTCCTATTTCCACTCTTCCTATAGATAGTATGCGCTTGGCTAAGAAGCTCATAACATTGCCATCCGGAAGTATAACGGACCAACACACAAAACTGTGTGTATCCATGAACGTTTATAGTCGGGTTAATACAGTTCAGTGAGCATTACTCATAAACGCGGATGGCAAAAAACAATAACAAAGACCTGAGTGACGTCATCTTCGAACTATCTATTCTACAATTCCGCGATTGTCTCTAAAATTCCGATTTTCAAAAATGATGATAATGGTGATGGTAAGAAGAAAAAAAAATGGAGGGGGGGGGGGGAGGGGGTAAAAAATGTGATTTTTTAAAAAATGATTGCCTACAGGGAATTAATTAGGAAAATTAATTGCACTCCTTTGCCCTTCCCCATTCCATCACCTAATGTAAATGGTGCTGCTCGGAGCTCGAAGTAATAAATAACAATGTGGAATTGAATGTAAACTTCCATTTAATATAATATCTGTTTTCTTATATTAAATCGAAGCTTACATTCAATTTCACATTGTTATTCATTCCATTACCTAATACAATTGACATTATGTAGTTTTGCCAGCTGTGCCGGAATACTGTTTTTATGTGTTTGGTAGAAACGTTGGTGGTCATTTTGAGCCAATGATGAGTCGAGAAAGGTTAATTCGTGGGGGTGATTTTTTTTCTGCTCTCTCTCTCTTTATCTCTCTCTCTCTCTCTCTCTCTCTTTCTTTCTCTCTCTCTTTCTTTCTCTCTCTGTCTCTCTCTCCATCTCTCTCCCCCCCCCTCTCTCTCTCTCTCTCTCATCTCTCTGTCATCTCTCTCTCTCACTCCCCCCCCCTCTCTCTCTCGTTGTAAAGAAATTCCTATTTTCTCAAGTTCCTAACCTCTGACCTTCTGGTTCCACTTTTGGAAAATGAAGGGTTGGCAGGTCTGTGTTCTGGGGGAAAAAAACTCGTATTTAACCATTTTGGCCAGATCAGAAAACTCGACCTTCAGATATATTGATCGATTTAAACGACCCTCATCTTGGCAAAAACCCTCAAAACTGGGACATCGCCTTCCTTAACCCTATCCTTACCATCAATAGGAAAATCGTCACATTCGTTACGATGCAACCAACAGTTTTCTCAATTGTAATTCTAGAACTTTCTACTATCCCATTTTCTTCCTTTTTACTGGCGCTGATATAACCTAAATGTGTTGCAAGCGCCGTAAAACCCTTTTAAAAAAACAACAACATAATTCTGATTTCTGTGTACATCACAAATTATAAAGAAAATATTTTGTTCTATCGATAAAAAGTAGACACTGGACAAGTATATGTATGGAATGTACTTGTTTCTTCTCTGTTTGAGTAGAAAATTTTTTTTGTGTTGGGTGGGTGTGGAGTTTCAGGGAAATTTATGAAAATGGCTGGTAAGGAGAGAGTTAAAGTTCCAAGTTTGAGAGGTTTTTTGTGTGGCCAAAATGAGGGTCAATTTAATCGATATATTTGAAGGACTAGTTTTCTAGCTACATTTTTTTTCTTTTTAAACGTATTGTTTTCTTTCAAAACAGTAGGGCATACAGAGCAGTCAGTGTGTAGTAGATAAATAGGTCTGTCGTGGATCTATTATTATTATCATTACCGTCGACGTATACCTCTTCATTGTGTGGTCAGTTGGATTGATGAGGTCAAATCAATGACGTGGTTGGTGATAGTAAGCCCTTCTCTCTTTTCTTTGTCCATCCACCGCCATAATGGGTCATTTCACCGGCCGGCCCAATTCTGGAGGTATTTCTGCCCCTTTTTCTGACTAAAGACATTTTTTATAAAGGAGAATACTCGAAACGTCCGTCCGCATCATCTGCCTTCTTTGATTAGATCGAAGCATCCCCATTACATTTGACAATAATTATTTATTTATTTCTACGAACGTCAAACTGCAATATTTGCATTTCTGGTCATATTAACTTTGAAAAAAAACTCAAAAAAACAAACAATCTATTGGATTTTGATATCATGCGCCGCGCGCCTTACATATTACCGTTTTGGGTCGATGGGTCACATTTGATGATAGCGCCTATCAAAATGGCTTCTCTAATGAAATGGAAGTGAAATGAGGTCATTCCCTTCCCACGTTTCTTCCCACCGTCATCAAAAGGGGAGTTGCCTGTGACTGTGACTGTCGTCGATTGTTTAGACATTGGTGACACGTCTGCTCACTGGAAAAAACAAACTGCTAACAACAAAGAGTTCCACACGTCATCGAATCATGGCTTAGTGTTTTAACTTTGACAATCGTTGTTTACTTCTCTCCTCCTCCTCCTTCTCCTCCTCTTCCCCCCCCCCCCCTCTCTCTCTCTCTCTCTCTCTTCCCCTCCCCCCCCCCCCCCCCTCTCTCTCTCTCTCTCTCTCTCTCTCTTCCTCTCCCCTCTCCTCTCCCCCTCCTCTTCTCCCCCCCCCCTCCTCTTCTCTTCTCCTTCTCCCCCCCCCTCCTCGTCTCCCCTCCCTCCTCTCTTCATCACCCCCTTCCTCTTCCGCCTCCTCCACCGAAAATATATTTTAAGTTAAAATGACAAGAAAGGTGAAATTTTAGTTTTCGTCATTCATTTTAAGAAATTATTTTCATTCATCTCACTCGAGTTTCAAGTTTATTTACTCTTTAGGCTTTCACCAATAAATCATATAATTTGACAACATAATAATAATAATGATAATAATAATAATAATAATAATAATGATAATAATAATAATAATCATAATAATAATAATAATAATAATAATAATAATAATAATAAAGATGACAACTTGGATGGGATGGTTTGTCTTCTCACAGGGGGGGGGGGGGGGGGGGGGGGGGGGGGTGTCGCTTGTCTTCATGGGGTTTCTGTTGTTTTTTTTTGTTTGTTTTTTAATTTGTATTCGTTTTGTTTTTAGTTTTTAGTTTGTTTTCTTTTGTTTTTTGAGTGCTTTTTTTGTTTGTTTGTTTTTTTTTTGTTTTTTTTTGGGAGGCGTCTATGAAAATTGTATTAATTGACAAAAGCAAGAAAGACTTCATTAAGACTAACCCTAACTGTATCCTCCATCCACAGGAGCCTCTGGCAGGCAGTGGCGGGGGTGGCGGAGGTGGCGGTGTCACCTTTGAAGACGACGAGGATTTGGCTGACGGCTCTGGATCCGGCTCCGGCTCCGGTGATGGCAGTGGAATGGGCATCGACGAAAATGCCATATTGAGTGAGTGCAGCATGAATAGATAAATGCATGACATAAATGCAGGAGAGTCAGTGATTAATCAATAAACTAATAAATAAATGAATGAATTAATTATTAATTAAATAAATGATGTAAATAAGTTAATTAAAATATCATTAAGTCCATCAATCAATCATTAATTTAGAAATTAATTCAATAATATTTATATATAATTTATAAATTAATGCATGAATAAGATAATTAACTTAGTTGGATTATATGAATAAAAAATGAATTAATTAATTCAGTTAGGAATGAATGAATGACTTACTTGACTTCAGGCCTTTCGCTTCCTAATCATCCAATCCGGATGCCTCGGCTTGCCTTTCTAATCATCTGTGTCATTTCCTTCCACAGTTCAGTCTTTTTGCTGTGGATGCTAATTTCATAAGATTTTCCTTTGATTTTAATTCTTTGTTATTTTGGAGGCGTTTTAGGTCTCTATTCAGGACAGTGAAGTGACGTGGGTGGTCTGCATTTATATTTCTTGTGTCCATATGGGCCGAATAAAAAGTATTACATACTTGCCGAATCTTACGAAATTTTCGTAATTTTTACGAATTTTAGACAAATTTCTTGGCCAATTAGGAAATTTTAGTGAAAATTACGAATTTTTAATTCTCAGTATTACTTAAATAATGATAATAATGATAATAATAATAATAATAATAATAATAATAATAATAATAATAATAATAATAATAATAATAATAATGATAATGATAATAATAATAATAATAATAATAATAATAATAATAATAATAATAATGATAATAATAATAATGATAATGATAATAATAATAATAATAATAATAATAATAATGATAATAATAATAATAATAATGATAATAATAATAATAATAATAATAATAATAATAATAATAATAATAAAGCATTTCTACAGAGCGTAGGCATGACGATGTAATGTTGAAGTGATCATCAGTCTCAAATTGTGGTTGTTGGAACACGATTTCAGAAATTACTAATTTTCTTGTCAAATTACTAAAAAATGACATAACACTTTAAATACTGAATTTGAAGTTTTCAATTTGGCAGGTCTGGTATTAATGGCGTAATAATTAGCTGTTATATTTTAATATTTTCTGAGTGTATATGCCCAAAAAGCCGCCATCTTGCCTCCAGGATTTGAATAGAGAAGGGTCTTCCATTGTACTTTTCATACCATGTTTTAATGCTTATTTTTTGTGGGTTATCGTATATTCAGGACTCTTAAGAATGAATGAATAAGTTTTAAAATATATTACATATTTAGTTTGATGATGATGGTGATGATATTAATGATAATAATAATAATAATAATAATAATATTAATAATAATAATAATAATAATAATAATAATAATAATAATAATAATAATAATAATAATAATAAGATGATGATCTGTATTGTACAGAAATGTGAGTTGGTTTTTGTACAAGATGAAAAAAAATCTTTTAAAAATAAATTGTCAAAAAATGACAGCATAGTTTCAGATGGAGTAGAAAAAAACTAATTAGAAAATTTAGACTGATATATTGTCTTTGTGTTGTTGTTTTTTATTTCACCTCTAGCTACCTGCATTGCCACCATCAACATTAGCAGTCAAGTCTTCACACCCGAATTGGCCGACTCAACAAGCCAGTTGTTTATGGCCACGGCCAAGCAGATTCGTCAAGATTTAGAGGACCTGTTCCGACACCTTCCAGGGGAGCAGACAGTTGTTATATTGGGATTCAGGTGAGGACCGGCCGGCCTTTTGACCATAATAATAATAAGTACAGTGGACCCTCAGTATGACAGTGATGGTGGGACTGGACCAGCCGTAAATCCCTGTTATAACCGAGTCCTGTTACAAACCGATTTTCAAGGGAAATTATAAGTGGCCTAAATTACCATTTTTTTAAAAAATGATTTGAAGGCTGGTTTTCCAAAATTCGTTGAGTCTTTTAATTTTTTTTAGATAAAGCATCATCAACTGGCCCAAGAATTTCCCTAGATTTGTGTGAATTTGAAGTTTAAATATGATAAAATAATAGACCGAATGAGAGAGATTAGGGCTAAAGCTTAAAAATATTTTTTAAATTCATATTGGATCATATATATCATACCAGTCATAGGGCTTTAAAATGCTCCTTAAATGCCCTTAAAGCATAAGTTACAATATATTATACATTGTACGAGGGCTCTTTCAGAAATAACCGAAAAATGCCCATTGCTCAGCAACCAGTGGAGATTTTTTAATTCTGTAAACGACATGATATTCCTTATTTCCTTACGGATATTCCCAGAAATTATGAAGTGCATCATTTTGCACAATGAATTTCTAGACGATTTTAAAGATGGCGGCCCACCTTGAAACTTGGTCAAAGGAGGAAATCAGAGCTGTCATACGTTTTTTGAACGCCAAAAGTCTGAATCCTACCGAAATTCATAAAGAACTTCAGAGTGTATATGGTGAGCATGTTATAAGCCGTACACAAGTCTATCACTGGTGTAATTTGTTTGAAGCCGGCCATTCCGACTTGACAGACAGGGAAGGGAGAGGGCGTTCGATAACTGCGACGTCGGAAGACAATGTGAAGCGAGTTGATGAGCTTATTCGTCAAGACAGGAGGTTGAAACTTCATGAAATCGCAAGCAGTCTTGAAATTTTGGAAACTTCTGCCCATAGAATTGTATTTGATGAACTTGGCTACAGAAAAGTCAGCGCAAGATGGGTTCCTAAGCAATTGACAGACAATCATAAAGAACAAAGATTGGACATCTGCAGGGAACTTTTGAGAAGAAGCAAGAGCTCACGCAGGGTTCAGGGGCATACTGCCAACGCCGGCGGAGACTTTCTAGGGTACGATGTGACTTTTCTTGACAGCATAGTCTCCGGTGATGAGACTTGGTTGCACCATTGCACCCCAGAAACAAAGCAAGATTCGATGACATGGAAACATCCATCCTCACCTGTCGCGAAGAAATTCAAAGTCATGCGGTCAGCAAAGAAAATAATGGGAACTGTTTTCTGGGACACTCGTGGTGTTATTCTGTTCGAAACCTTACAACCTGGAGAAACAATCAATGCTGCAAGGTACTGCCAAACTCTTGACAAGCTTAGGGAGGCCATTCGCAGAAAACGCCCAGGGCAGTTGACCAACGGGGTCATTTTGCAACACGACGACGCTACACCCCACACAGCACGAGTGACGCAAGGTTGGCTAGAGAAATATGGATGGGAGATTTTGCCACACTCACCACACAGTCCAGACCTCGCACCATCTGATTATCACCTCTTTGGGCCACTGAAACGTGAGCTGGCAGGAAAGCGCTTTGATGTTGATGAAGAGCTTGTTGACCATGTGCGGAAATGGCTACAAAACCTTGATGGAAATTTCTTCCGAGAGGGTATCTATTCCATGGTGCGGCGTTGGCAGAAGTGTGTCGACAGACTTGGCTGTTACGTAGAGAAATGAAGGACGAGTCAAGGTATGAACACGTGCAAGAATTTTGTTGGGGATAGCATAAAAAACGCGGATTTTACAGGCATTTTTCGGTTAATTATGAAAGAGCCCTCGTATTATTGCATTTTCTTTGAGATAAAAACATTGAAAATGGAGAAGTATAAAAGCATAGAAGAAAAAACCAAAACAAAACAAAAACAGCCATTCTTATTATTGACATCTCTATCATAGAGTTTTGTTACCCTCGAATACTAGAAAGGAACTGTTTTGCTTTTTAAAAAATAAAATAAATATTTTTCCAACTCTACAGTACAGCATTCAACGTGAATTAGAATCCAATAGTTTTGTTCGGTTGTCCATTCTTGTGAACAGGAGAGAGTTACGTTGACCTATATTGAATTGAATACTTATAACTCGCCCCTCTATGTGGAATAATTTTACCATTTGAAGGTCGAAGGTCAGTATCCTAGGGAGCATTGTGCGGCTATGTGGTCCAGTGGTATGACACTCACTTTCGAATCGGAAAGTCCTGGGTTTGAACCTCACTCAACGCATAGTCGAGTCTTGGAAAAGGCTCTTTACTCACATTCTCTCACCGTACTCAGGTGTAAAATGAGTACCTGGCCGTTAATAGCTTTTGTCTCTGTCCGAAAGACTAATATCACCTAACAGGCGTCATGTCTTGTCCTACATGTTAAGTGTTGCTGTTGGCCAAGCACCCCTTGGAATTTGCTTTGAGCACGTAAAGTGGATTTTGCGCTATATAAAAAGCTCAAATTTCAGTATTTTGGAAAGCACTTCCAACCTCAATCTTTGATGGACGATTACACATAACATTTGCATTGTATTTCTAAGGCCACCTTTGATATGTGTTTTATATGTTGGTTCCGAATCTAATAGCTATGGAGATTTTTTTCAAATGCTATTTTTACAATGCGCATAGAGCTCATATTGCATTTGATGTTGGCGCTATATGAATGTACACTTACTTTTATTATTATTATTATTATTATTATTATTATTATTATTATTATTATTATTATTATTATTATTATTATTATTATTATTATTATTATTATTATTATTATTATTATTATTATTATTATTATTATTTATTATTATTATTATTATTATTATTATTATCATTATTATTATCATTATTATTATTATTATTTTTTTTTTACTTTTTTAAATTATTATTATTATTATTATTATTATTATTATTATTATTATTATTATTATTATTATTATTATTATTATTATTATTATTATTATTATTATTATTATTATTTATTATTATTATCATTATTATTATCATTATTATTATTATTATTTTTTTTTAATTATTATTATTATTATTATTATTATTATTATTATTATTATTATTATTATTATTATTATTATTATTATTATTATTATTATTATTATTTATTTATTTATTTTAATTATATTTTTTCCCCCACTCACCCAACAGCAAAGGATCTCTCATGACAACGTTTGAACTACAAGACTCTGGGAATTCCCATCCGGGGAAGCTGATGAAAGTGATGTTGAACACCCTGGCAAAGGGAAAGCTAGGGAACAACACAGTCAGCATGAAGGGCTTTGTGTTCAAGCAAGTGGAGACTGGTGAGTATTGATGCTTTGCAATTACCTAAATGTTACAGTGAATGACATAATCAGTCGGATGGTGAAAAGGTTTGAACTGAGATATTGCCAAGTTTAGTTAGAAGGTCTATTTTTTATCAAAAATGAGTTCTTGTCATAAATTATTAAATCAACCTTTTTGTACATCTTCCGGAAATATCAAAGCTTACTTTCACTTCTAAATATTTTTTACAGCTAGTCAAGTTGAAAAAGTATGAAATTTGAGAAAAGTTGCTGGATACCTTTCCCATACATCTGACCATAACTTCATCAAAAATCACCCGACTTCACTTCAAAATAAAGAATAAAATGCTCTGGGGAGCATATTCTTTCAGAAAATGCAAAAAGAATGCAAATCCAAAATTTTCAGCTTCTGACTGATTATGTCATGCACTGACACACATATTGAATGTTGAGCTTTTATCTAGCGCAATATCCACTAAATGTGCTCAAAGCGCTTTATAAGGGGCCCTGACCAACAACAACACGCAACATGTAGGACAAGACATGACGATATTACCTTTTTTTATCCAACAGAGACAACTCTGTTAACAGCCAAGTACTCATTTTATACCTGAGTACGCTAAGAGAATGAGAGTAAAGAGCCATTTCCAAGGACTCAATTATGCATCGAGCAAGGCTCAAACCCAGAACTTTCCTATCCGAAAGCGTATGTCGCACCACAAGACCACATAGCCGCACTCACTACATCTGCCATCCGGATATACTGCACCAACACGCAAAACTCTGTAATCTGGAACGTTTATAGTCTGATTGATATAAATTTATCATTAATATTAAAATGGCTGTCTTAAAAACAATAACAAAGATCTGAGTGACCTCCGTTTCATTCCCTCTATAAAAATTCTGGTTGTTTTCAAGAGTTGATGAGTTCATGTCATGTTATAAAAAAAACATGTTTTGATTTTGGATCCCTTTGTTTTGAGTAAGATCTGATAGATATGATTCATTGATTCACTGCGTAAATAGAATTTAAAAATTTTTTTTAAAAATTTTCTTTGATGTTTAAACGTATTCCATTATATGTTTTTCTCTCACTGCATTTATTATGATCATCGCAGTCACCACTGACACCAACACTGTAATCATCATCACCATTGCCTTTACCATCATCATCATCCTTATCACCATCTCCATGACCATCATCATCATCATCATCTCATCATCATCATCATCATCATCATCATCTCATCATCACCATCTTCATCATCATCTCATCATCACCATCTTCATCATCATCATCACCATCTCCATCACCAACATCATCTTCATCATCATCACCACCATCTCCATCACCAACATCATCTTCATCATTATCATCATCATCATCATCATCATCTCCATCACCAACATTATCATCATCACCATCAGCTTGATTGATAAAGCAGATGAAAGGAGAAATGTTCTCAACTAATCCCAAGACTTACTGGCTTTCTAAATTTGGGAGTGTGTGTTGAGGGGGGAGGGGGGGGGGGTGGAACTCTCACCTTATATATCTGCCATAAGTTGATAATGAATTAACCAGTAGATTTTTGACCAATCAAAACTTAAAATTTGTGACACACCCTTACACGTGTTCGGACAAACATATTGGGTTGTTTATAAACAGTAACGTGAATGAAATCGCCAGTCACACATTTTATATAGATTTATTGGAATATCATCACAACCTCCATAGTACTCACAAATTCTTTTCATACCATAATTCCCCTCCCCATTCCTGTGACAAACAGGCAGCATGGCTCAGGGCTACGGTCTTTGCTTCCTACCCAAAAGGTACCAAGTTTGACTACCCGCATCGTTGTGTGGCCTTGAGCAAGTCACCTTGCCCTAGCTCACTTTGCCGTGCAGCACTACAGTTGATGCCTGGGTTATTCCAGTCTACCCTTGGAATAAACCCTAAAGACAAAATTTCCCCTCGGGGATGAATAAAGGGAATTTTATTTTATTTTATATTTTATTTTATTTCCAACAACAGCCACCACGGCACCCAAGATGACCCCCACACCCACAACGACGGCAACCAAGAGACCCCTCACCATGTGCATGAGGATGCGGGAGATGCGCAAGAGGCTGACTGGCTCCATTTTCCTTCCTCGCTGTGCCCCCAACGGAGACTTTGAATCTCTGCAGTGCCGCGAACACGCGGGTATGAACGACTGCTGGTGCAGTGACCTTGAGGGTGTTGAAATTCCTGGCACCCGAATGGAGGCACCCAACTTCCCTGACTGCGATGATGGTGAGAGAAATTATATTATATGAAAGAAAAAAAGAAC
>NC_088370.1:3488337-3563337 GCF_034508935.2 Berghia stephanieae
TCATACAGTACCATTCACCTGTTAGGCAGCCTTTTTGTCAGTCACCTATTAGGCCTACCACTACTACTATTTAAAAATTGAATAATCTGTCTCACCACAAAATACAAATTGATTGAATAACAATTGAAAAAGCCTGTGGGTTAATCTGTTTTTTTAAAATTTTATTTCCAAGTTAGCAAGAACAGTTTTTTTTCTTTTAAACATAAGACATCTTTCCTGATCTTTCACATTATATTTATATATGCATCATGATTCACTCTCTTTTTTCATTTCTTTCCCCAATCTCCCCCCCCCCCCCCCTCACATTCCTTCCTATCCTCTTCTTTCCTTCCCCCACCCCCCCTTCCCCACTCAGGCATCATCGGAGGAGCAGTGGTGTTATTACTGGGTCTTGTTTTATTAACGATGTTCATCGTCTACCGCATGAGGAAGAAGGACGAAGGCAGCTACCCGCTGGACGAACCCCGCAAGGCCCCCAATTACTCGTACGTCAGAGCCCCAGAAAAGGAGTACTACGCCTAATGAAAGAAATGAAGGAAAAGACAAGAAAATAAAGAAGAAAGACGTTCATTATTTACACATTCATAATAGATTTAAAATTTAAAAAAAAGAAATGTTTTGTACTGGATGTCGATGGTGGGTGATTATTACTATAGGTTAACAGGTGTAAAAAGGATTTAAAATTAAATATCATCAGAAACAAACTACGAATTAGAAATGAGATAACAAACGTTTAAAATAAACAAACAAGGAAAAAGTGATCTGGGGAGGGAGCTAGGAAAGGGGGGGGGGGGGGGGGGGGGGGGGGTGGAGACCTGAGATATTGGGTGAGGGAATCTTCTGATCAGTAGGGTTTTGGGGTTTTTTTTTTTTTGTTTTTTTTTTGGTCCCGATAGCTCAGTTGGTAGAGCACTCCCTTCACACACAAAGGGACTGAGATTGATGCCGGGTGTAGTCGAGGTATAAATATAAGGAATGTCTTGTTAGTCTGTGATTGTTTTAAAACTAGCACAAAATAAGATCAACCTAGAAGTTTGCAGTGGAATTGTAATCGTTGTAAGATAATTCCAAGATGCCAAGATGGCAATTGTGTCATTATTACCGGTGATACCACCACCCTTGGACTCGTCCCATTCCCATTGTCACTCCCAAAGATGTCCCTCATTCGGACTTTGTGAACTGGGCAGCCCTGCGTGTATTCAAAGCAAATCGACCTTCAAAGCCTTTAGGCCCATAGAGCCGGAGTTTATCCCTGGTTTCTATAGTGTAAAACGGACAATTGTAATTACTTGCTACCCTTTGGATAAGACACTAGTCTATCACAAAGTACTTTCCACCAGATACTAACACCCATCTACCCGATCACTGCTGGATAGAAAGGGGGGGGGGGGGGGGGAGAGTCAAAACAAACTTCTTGTAAAAAAATTGGGACTTAGGGTAGTTAATGGATGGCCAGTAAGTAACAACTAGACAGGATGAGAACAGAAAACAAAAGTAGAATGTTTACCTACACTGAGACACCAAAGACGGAGTTTTAAGAATTTCTGGTGAAGATGATTTAAAAACTAATTTAAAAAAAAAATAAAAATGAACTATGAATTACCACCTGTGTGAAACACAGTCTGTTATGAATAAGTAATGACTTACATTGTATACCTGTTAATTTTTTTAATTAAAAAAAAAAAAAATCATCACATCATCAGACAAACATTTCTTAAAAGCAGAGCTCCTGATAAATTTATTAAAATTTATGAATCAAATCGCCGCATGTTGAACAACAAAAATCCGTTTCTGATATATAGGATTTTAAAAATAAATAAATCTAGTATGTTTATCGTTGCATCTCCTCCATGTGAATAAAATTCACTTTTGATTCATTTGATTTTTTCAAAGAATATTTACCCTGCAAACCTGCCTACGACTACGAAAATTTCATAGAACTACGAATTTCTGGGTGCTAATTGATGATTGTAATACTATAAAAACACCCAAAATAAAGGAGCTTTTAAATATTGCTAAACATGCTGAAAGCAAACGTTTTACAAAGATAACGATCTTGAATTCAATAAACGTCTTGAATACTAAGTTTTGATGCCAGCAGAGCTGGTATATAAAGGAGTTTTAAACATTAATTTAAGGTATTTCAACACAAAATTGGTTACTTTTATAAGTCGTTATACAATGTCCACTATGTTATTACTCCTGAGAAATACGATTTTTTTTTCCTTATTCAAGTAGGCAGGTCTGACTATACAAACATATACATGAATTGTTTTAGAACTTTTTGAACCTTTTTAAAAAAATTTAGTTCTATTCGATTTGCCCCTTGATTGACAGCCCTGAATTTGAGTTTTCAAATGCCAATGATTTATACTTCAAGAATTGAATCAAAATGGAAAATCGTAATGAATTACTTTAATTTTTTGTTGTTATTTTTTTAAACCTGAAATTGGGCAGAAACGCAGCAATGATTCTATTATAACAAATGAGTTTATGAAATTAATTACTATTGACAATGATGAGTTGTTGTCGTCTCTCCATGCATTGTTAATATTGGAGTCGATGCAAGCATCTCATCAGGGTTTGTAAATTACTTTATTTAATGTACGATAATTTTTTAATTTTTTTTCATTGTTACAATTACGTATGTGTAGCCATATGCAAGTATGTTATGATAGTTAACTTTTTTTTTTTTGTTTTTTTTTTGTTTTAATTTTGTTTTACTCGTTTTGTATCTTAGATAAAAATAGTCTTTTAGATTTTGTTGTTGTAGAAGTTATTGATATTATTATTATTATTATTATTATCATTATTATTATTATTATTATTATTATTATTATTATTATTATTATTATTATTATTATTATTATTATTATTGTTATTGTTATTTAATTTTATCATTAAATTATCAGAAAAGTGTTTTTCTCTTTCTCTTTTTTTTTTTTTTTTTATTTTATTTTGGTTGTATTTTTTATCAGTTAATATTTAATTTTTATATAATGTATCTCTCCTTGTCTGTTTATAATATGGCAACGTTTCTGATATGATGATATACATTATATATATTTTATACTAAACAAATTTTTCCTTGAAAATTGATTAATCATGTCTTATAATATTAGATTATTATATTATATTATTATATACATATATTGTTATAATATTATAAACACATCTCTTCAATTTGGGTGTGTCTGAAGGCTGTCGAAACATTTGGTGGGAGTTGTGAGAATGGGTGACTACCAGTGTGTGTATGGGGTTGTGTTTTAAGATTGTGTATGTGGGCGCATGCTTGTGTGTGTGTGTGTGTGTGTGTGAGGCATGCACGTGTTTATGTGTGGGTGTGTTTGGATATGTAGTCATTACAAAATGGAGTGGCAGTGAGCATGTATAGCTGTTTGAAATTTGCGTGTACAAGAAAAACAAGATTTGATGGCTGCTGCCAAAAGGTTGGTTTTTGCTGTTTTTGTTTTTGTTTTTTTTTTTTTGTTTTTGTTTTTTTTTTTTAGCATTCCACACACACAAAAAAAAATAATTGATATTAAGTTATTGTGAAGAGCTGTTGGGAAATTTTAGCTTTCATCCCTTTTTAGAAGAAAAGGAAAAGTAATCCAATTACTTTGGATCTGGCATAAACATTGCTGCAGTTTTTGCCTAAAAAGTGTGTGTGACAAATTGATACTTTTGTCAAAACTTTATTCCATCTCTTGACGAATTAGTTCTGCTCCTCAGTCAAATATCAACATTTATGTAGCACGTTTCCATTGGATTTGCCATGCTCAGTGCGCTTTGTAGTGTTTTGCGGGCAGGGAGGTACATACTGCGTCTTCTATCCCCTTATATCTGTTTTCCAACATGCTTTCTGTCTTTGTCTTGGAATGGGATTACTTGGTTTTGTCCTGGCTCTGGCCGGAGTCCTAGCTGGGAGGGAAACAGTCAAATGCATAGTTATTGTTTTGGGAGATGATATTTTTTTCCTTGTAAATCATCTCTCTGTTATGTATTATTATTTTTATTTTGAATGTATAATGTAAGCATTTGAGTGTATTCCTCTTTGTTGGATTTTGTGCTTCTGCCTGGATGAGACTTGTAGGTGATTTCAAACTAAGTACATTGGTGGTATGCTCTTGGAATCTACATCTGATCCCTATTTGTTCTCAGTTCCCCTTTGTCTTACTTTTTCTTGGGTGCTTTAATTGTAATTCTAGAACTTTTTACTATCCCATTTTCTTCCTTTTTACTGGCGCTGATATAACCTGAATGTGTTGCAAGCGCCGTAAAACCCTTAAAAACAAAACAAAAACAAACATTTGTAGTGTTTTATTTATTCCCCTCAGCAGGTCATATGGAACCACATTTCTATTTCACACAGTACAAGTCATCCGTTAGGCTTCTTTTTTGTATTAACACTTTTACAATATCCCTCAGACCACCCTACAGCCAGGTACTACTCATTCATACCTGAGTTGTGTTGGGTAATTTATGTTGAGTACCTTATCAAAGGACACAACATCGGGACCAGAATATTCCATCGTTACTGTCGTCACTTACCAGGCTTAACGTCACTTGACTTTTTGTGGCAAGAAACACTGAGTCATAGTATTGGTGCTAAAATGTTGGATTTTAGATCGGCCTCTCTCCTGTTCACGAGAACTGAAAATCGAACAAATTTGTTTCATGCACACGAACCGGAGAGAATTTAACCCGTATAAACTGATGAAAGACGACAACATTTTTCAACAGTGTTTTTCAAAACAACTTTTATAATAATGTATTTTTATTTATTTTTATTTTTTTTTATTTTTTTTTTTTTTGTACGTGTGTGTGTGGAATGTTAGGAAACCAATCTTTTGGGTTCAGCCTCTTATTCCTAGTGGTGTTCACACATACAGCAGACTCTTGAATCTGTTGTTGCTTAATGGATGGTAAATGTGTTGGATCAAATCTACTCTCTCAACTACAAAAATACTGACACAATTTTTATTCTCTATTTTTTTTTTTCTTCTAATATTTGTGATCCACCGTCGTCTCAAAACGATATTATGTTGGGATGGATCGGGGCCGCTAAAAAGCAATTCATATAAGGGGAGGAAAAAATGGGAACTTTTTGAGTTGGTCGCATTGTAAACAATATTACACGTTTGTCAATTTTCCATATATTTACGGAATTCAGTATGTTATAAACCCTCAATATATTTTTCAAATCACCTGTTAAACAGAAAAAAGTATAAGTACATAATGTCTCTCTACTGGAGTTCAGCACTGAGAAAGGGGTCGGTCAATGTGTTTGTGTCAAAGTTTCGGTAAATTTTTGCCTCCTGCATTGGCAACCCTGATAAGTCTTTACTCTCCACTTTATAATGAATAGAAATTATCAACCGAGTCGCACATTTGTGACGACTCATTCAATATTTCCAGTAGCTAGTTCTAGCTCTACCCACCAACATAATACCGTTTTGAGATGGAGGTTCACATTTCTTCTCATGAATATGAATGCTATGCTAATATTGCACTATGACTACTACTTCTCATAAAACATAATTTAAATTTTTTTTTTTTTTTTTTTAAATCATAGTCATCATACTTTCAGTAAATGCCCGGGTCACACATATTATTTAAAACTATTTTGGGGGGAGGGGAGGGGGGGTTGGGGTTTGTTGTTCTTTGTTTTTTTGTTTTTTTTTGGCATTATGAAACCTCAATATGTATTTTATTTTTTTTTAAACCTACCTAAAATGTTTTGGTAAACTTACGAAATAGACTGGCTAAGAAATGTTATTTATTTGAACAACCGTAATTTTAAAAATTGTTTTGTTTTTATTTTTTTTTTTTTTTACATATGTTTTTTTCTCCAATACATTGATTTTTAAAAAAATTATTTTCATTTGACCACTTGGAAGAAAGTGCATAAGATAAAAAGGACAAATTGTTATTTTTATTTTTGACAGATTTTACTACTCGGTATCTACAGATTGATTTTTGGTGTCATATTGTCCCAATATTTGGTGGGGGTTTGTTCCCCTCCGGATTCAAAATTCTAAGCCTCTTCGGTAAAAAATGGACTTGTGAACAAAATTACCTACATATCATCTGTCCTAAATCATTTTCATTTTAAAGTGACAATTTATGGAAAAATTAAAGGTAGAAAATATAATACGTTTTAGGATAATGCAGATTTATTTATTTATTTATTTATTATTTTTAAAATTTTATTTTTGTTGTTTTTGAAATTCCGTTTATTGTTGTTGTTTTTTTTTAACCAAAAGTGCACAAATTTTTCGTTTGTTGTCTATGGCAAGTGTGCATCGACTTTCCATCTCTGAAGTGTGACCATTTATCATCAACAATTTAATTAGAGTACTGATTTCAACGCATGATGTCATCGTCATAAAAATGTCAATTTGGAGGTGCCTTGCATTTTACGTGGAAGTGATTACCGTGTTATCTGATAGGATGACTACCATCAATACTACATATCTATATATTGACTGACTACACTACTATTACTTACTACTATACTTACATACTATACTCTACTACACTACTTACTACTGTACGTACTTCTGTACTACTATATACTACTGACTACTACTACTACTACTACTACTACTACTACTACTACTACTACTACTACTACTACTACTACTACTTACTACTACTACACTACACTACTACTACTACTACTACTACTACTACTACTATACTACTACTACTACTACTACTACTACTACACTACCACTACTACTACTACTACTACTACTACTACTACTACTACTACTACTACTACTACTACTACTACTACTACTACTACCACTACTACATACCACTACTACTACTACTACTACTACTACTACTACTACTAACTACTACATACTACCACACTACTATACTACTACTCTATACTACACTACTACTATACTACTACTACTACTACTACTACTACTACTACTACTACTACTACTACTACTACTCACTACTACTACCACTACTACTACTACTACTCATTTACTACTACTACTACCTAACTACCTACTACTACTACTACTACTACTACTACTACTACTACTACTACTACTACTACTACTAACTACTACTACTACTACACTACTACTACTACACTACTACTACTACTACTACTACTACTATACTACACTACTACACTACTACTACTGCTACTACTACTACTACTACTACTACCACTACTACTACTACTACTACTACCACTACTACTACCACTACTACTACTACTACTACTACTACCACTACCACCACCGATTTAGAAACATGCTTTAATTATGTAATCATGATTTTTTTTTTCCCTTTAATGAAGGTTTCCAGTCTATATGATCTATTTTCACTATAATAATAATTGGTTTCATTTCGCATTGTATTTTCACCACTAGAATGTAACTACTACTGTACTGTACATCTTGCAGGCATTTCCTAGCCCTGACTCTACTATTGTTGTTTTGTTTGTTTTTTTCTGGGGTTTTTTGTTTTATATAACAGGTTCTTTCCGTGAACCAGTACTTAACCGAAGATCCACTGAACATTTTAATTATGATAATTATAATAATTTTGATCACACTTTTGTTAACTTCTTGCATTTTTTTGGAAGAATTTTTAGAAATTTAAGAATATTGAATCAAATTTGTGCTATGAAATATACCCATGGCGAATTATTTACTTTAAATTATGTTGGGGTTTGTTTTGGGTTTTTTTGTTTTGTTTTTTTGTTTGTTATTTTTCAACTAAGTCAAAAACATGCCGCTAACCTCTTTTTGGGAACTTTACTTGAACAGATGAATATGCTGCCCATTGTTTGTTAACGTGGCAGTTTTGTATATTTATGATTTATAGAATCAAATCACATCTTTTTTACCACCTGGAAGCTTCAAAAAATAATATTGAATCTTTCTGGAAAAACGGCTTTCCGAAGAAAGAAAAAAAAAAGACAAAAATAAAAGGAAAAAATATATATAAGTTGGAATGTTTCATGGTTAAAACCCTTTGTCAGCCAACGACAAAAATGATTATAATGGGAATAAATTAATTGTAGCCCGAAATGGTCCATTTAAAGAATTTTCTACCTTTTTTTTAAGCTGTTATATTTAATTTATTTTGGTATAATATTTTATATAAAAGTTATCAGCTTCGAAAAGCTTTACATCCAAGTTGATTCCCACGATAATTTTTTTTTCTCTTTATTTCTTTTTTTTTTTTCTTATCAAAATTAGCCTGTTGACACTTTTCTTTTTTTAAATATAACATATATATATTTAGTCATTCCTATGGCTGTAGATCAATCCCCCAGAATTATTTAATATTTTCTTTAGATTACTAAAAAGATAATAGAAATAATTCTCAAATCGCATTTCCCAGGATACAATAGAAGCATGAGTAAGATCACAAGCTACGATGAAGATATCGTGGTATAACTATAACAATCTTCACATATTTTTACAATAAATGTTTGAACTCATTTGGGTTTTGAAAAATCTCGTCGTCATTTTTTTTTTCCACCAATCTCTGTCTCTTTCTCTCCCTGTGTATATTATGTGTTTTGCTTTTCATCATCATAACATCCATAACTGTCCTTGAATTATTATCTGATAAGTGAATGGAATATACAGAAATGCCAACTATTACACAAAATAAAAATGGTGTCAATACAATAAAAAAGATACGAAAAGATTTGAAAATTACATATTTTAAAAAAAAAAATCAAACCGCTATTTTCTTTTCATCAATGTGCGGTTAAGGGTAGATATACATTGTCATAGTGGCCAAATGGCCTGATAAAATCACCATTCTTTGATGGTGTGCTCTTGGAATCTTCATGTTTCCTATTTGAACCAATTCCCCTTTGTCTTACCTTTTCTTGGGTGCTTTAATTGTAATTCTAGAACTTTTTACTATCCCATTTTCTTCCTTTTTACTGGCGCTGATATGACCTTAATGTGTTGCAAGCGCCGTAAAACCCTTAAAAACAAAAACAAAACAAATCACCACTCTGTGAAAAAGAAATGCCATGAAGCATATGTCAGGCCCATTCTGGAATGTAGGAGTAGCTCAGTGTGGGACCCACACACATCACAAGAAATCAATGAGATAGAAAAAAATCCAATGCTGGGCGGCCAGATTTGTCATTGGAAACTATGAGCGAGATACGAGCATAACTCATCTCATAAACCAATGGAAACCACTACATGAAAGAATATCCATCAACAAACTCCTTTTTTCCACAACGCAGAAATCAGAAAACTTTAAATTCCAATTAGCCATTTGAAACGGAACAACAAAACAAGAAACTCGGCATTTAATTTTTAAATCCCCCACTCAAGAACAAACCATCATCTTTACTCTTTCTTCCCTCCACCATCCGACTTTGGAACTCCCTACCAACCACTTGTAAACAAGCCCTTCCTTCTTCTCTCTAAAACCCCTGTTACTGAAAAGACAGCCATACAATCTTCAGCCTGCTCCCATAGTGGGCAGGAAGGCACTTACTATGTCTTCTATCCCCCTTTATCTTCTTTCCAACATGCTTTGCCTTTGTCTTTGGATGAAATTACCTGGCACTGGCCGGATACCCTAGCTGGGAGGGAAAAAAGTCAAATGTATAGTTAGTTTTAAGAGATGATATTTTTTCACACGGCAGAGTCACAATCTCCCCGGCCAGGCGGAGTTGTCGTACCAGTAAGGTCGCGGGTTCGAGCGCCCATTGCCACAGCAAAGCTTTTTTTCTCTGATGTCTTCATTCTGGCACTTTCCTATCCAGTGTCATGATACTGTGAACTATGTTCAGTTTCACACTTGAAATACTGGGTGGGGTTCCTGCCTCCCATAGCGGGCAGGGAGGTACATACTGTGTCTTCTATCCCCCTATATCTGTTTTCCAACTAGCTGTCTGTCTTTGTCTTGGAATGAGATTACTTGGTTTTGTCCTGGCCCTGGCCGGATACCTTGACTGGGAGGGAAACAGTCAAATGCATAGTTATTGTTTTGGGAGATGATATTTTTTTCCTTGTAAATCATCTCTCTGTTATGCATTGTATTATGTTTCCTTTATAGTATATACGATTTGTAAAACATTTGAGTGTATTCCTCTTAGTGGGGACCTGTGCCTTTGTCTGGATGAGACTTTTAGGTAATCTCAAACTAAGTGCTTTGATAGTGTGCTCTTGGAATCTACATCTGTTTCCTATTTGAACCAATTCCCCTTTTGTCTTCTCTTTTCTTGGCCACTTTAATTGTATTTCTATAACTTTTTACTATCTTATTTTCTTCCTTTTTACTGGCGCTGATATGACCTAAATGTGTTGCAAGTGCCGTAAAACCCTTAAAAACAAAACACTTGAAATAAGGATAAGGACCCCTGAATTACAGTATTTATTTTGGGTTTTTTTTTTTTTAAATAATGGAAATTTGTCCTGCGAAACTCCACATTTCGGATACTTAGGTTGACATCTCTGGGTATTGGTATTTCTAGTACTAAATTATAATAAAGGAAGATATATTATATTCTTCTCTGAGAGGAAGAATCGTGGTGAGATGAAATGGCAGTCATTCCTAGTTCGTCATCTTAGAACTAAAGACTATTTGCCTCGTGCCTTTATATTATTATTTTACAAATGAAGTTGATGGAAGAAACAAAGCAAAAAAAAAAAAGAAGTTAATTGTGAATAAACTGGACAGTTTTTTGTTGTTTTTTTTTTGTTTTTTGTTTTTTTTTAAAAATATATTATCAGACTTATAAAATGTCCGACAATTGTCGAGTTCCCCATAATATCACCGCTTTTCATCACCTTTCCATCATCGTCATCATCATCATCATCATCATCATTATCATCATCATTTTGCACTCTATCTTATCTTATTGACTGAAAACATGGAAGATGTACGTTCCGTTAAAAAAACCCAAAAAAAAACAAAACAATTTTAAACCGTTAAAAATATCAGAAAATTTTGTCAGCTGGCAATTATAGGTTTATATTATGAAGTAACTCGTTTGGATAAACTCTCATTCATAGATTATTGTAATTTTTCCTCAATCTCTGTTTCCTTTAGTCAATGTATATCCTGACAACAGACCTGCCTCTTGTACGAAAAACTCGTAGAATTACGACATTTTGGCTCCAATTTCAGAGAAAATGAAAGTTGATGACAGACAACACAATTTTAAGGAATTTGAAGTGTTATTTAATCCTGGTGTGAGTAAATTATTGACCTTTAACCTTAACTAAAGTGACAACTATTTATGTCTAAAATCTACGAATTTTTACATTTTCAAGTTGGCAGGTCTGTAACACTAAGCCAGCTCCATGTGTATAATCAACCGAATTTCTGTTTTTGCTTTTTGTCAATCAAAAATTGTAAATAACTCAAAATGAAATTTAAAAAAAGAAAGGAAAAACTCATAATAAACAAAGTTGTATAATATTTTGTCTTTTTTTTTTCTCTCCTTCTTGGGTCTTATTCTTAATGTTAATGCTTCATGTCTCAAACAAAATTATATCTTGAGTGTTGAGTTACGTTCAAGTTCCAATGGCAGTTGTTTCGATAATGTCTTGTTAGAATTTTAAAATTTGTTTTATTCTCAAATGTTTATTTTGTTTTGCTGGGAGGGATTCCCAACCTCCCATCGTGGGCAGGGAGGTACTTGTTGTGTCTTCTATCCCGTAGTGGGCAGGGAGGTACTTGTGTCTTCTATCCCATAGTGGGCAGGGAGGTACTTGTTGTGTCTTCTATCCCATAGTGGGCAGGGAGGTACTTGTTGTGTCTTCTATCCCATAGTGGGCAGGGAGGTACTTGTTGTGAATTCTATCCCGTAGTGGGCAGGGAGGTACTTGTTGTGTCTTCTATCCCGTAGTGGGCAGGGAGGTACTTGTGTCTTCTATCCCATAGTGGGCAGGGAGGTACTTGTTGTGTCTTCTATCCCATAGTGGGCAGGGAGGTACTTGTGTCTTCTATCCCATAGTGGGCAGGGAGGTACTTGTTGTGTCTTCTATCCCATAGTGGGCAGAGAGGTACTTGTTGTGTCTTCTATCCCATAGTGGGCAGGGAGGTACTTGTTATGTCTTCTATCCCATAGTGGGCAGGGAGGTACTTGTGTCTTCTATCCCATAATGGGCAGGGAGGTACTTGTGTCTTCTATCCCATAATGGGCAGGGAGGTACTTGTTGTGTCTTCTATCCCATAGTGGGCAGGGAGGTACTTGTTGTGTCTTCTATCCCATAGTGGGCAGGGAGGTACTTGTTGTGTCTTCTATCCCATAGTGGGCAGGGAGGTACTTGTTGTCTTCTATCCCATAATGGGCAGGGAGGTACTTGTTGTGTCTTCTATCCCATAATGGGCAGGGAGGTACTTGTGTCTTCTATCCCATAATGGGCAGGGAGGTACTTGTTGTGTCTTCTATCCCATCGTGGGCAGGGAGGTACTTGTTGTGTCTTCTATCCCATAGTGGGCAGGGAGGTACTTGTTGTGTCTTCTATCCCATCGTGGGCAGGGAGGTACTTGTTGTGTCTTCTATCCCATAGTGGGCAGGGAGGTAATTGTTGTGTCTTCTATCCCATAGTGGGCAGGGAGGTACGTGTTGTGTCTTCTATCCCCCTGCATCTGTTTTTCAATTTGCTTTCTGTCTGTGTCTTGGAATGGGATTACTTGGTTTTGTCCTGACCCTGGTCGGAGTTCTTGGCTTGGAGGTAAACAGTCGAATGTATAGTTATAGTTTTGGGAAATAATATTATTTTCCTTGTAAATCATCTCTCTGCTATGCATAGTATTTTTTTTTAAACATATAATTTGTAAACATTTAAGTGTGTTCCTCTTAGCGGGGACCTGTGCTTGTGTCTGGATGAGACAATTAGGTGATCTCAAACTAAGTACATTGATAGTGTGCTCTTGAAATCTACATCTGTTCTCTATTGAGGTAATTCTCCTTTGTCTTCCTTTTTCTTGGGTACTTTAATTGTAATTCTCGATCTTTTTAGTATCCCATTCTCTTCCTTTTTATTGGCGCTGATGTGACCTTAATGTGTTGCAAGCGCCGTAAAACCCTTAAAAACAAATTTAAAAAAACAGACGTGTGTGTGTGTGTGTGTGTTTGTGTGTGTGTGTATGTGATAAATTCAGATACAATGGTTGGAGATTCCTTCATTAAGTGGATGTGGGCTGTTTGGTTCTATATCGATCAACCTGTGCTGGCTCTCGTATTCCACCGTCCACGTGGTTCTTTGAGACCATTTATTTTGCTTTTGCCAAAGCTCTGGCTGGAAACTGTTGTGAAGAGGGTGGCAATCAGATTATTATTTGTTAATGAACGAGACGATATCTCATTCGTCCTTAGTGTTTCATTCATCGTGTTTTCTGTATGGTTGGCGCTGAAGAAACCAATGGTCTGGTTGTATTTCAGCGGCGTCCTCATTGGGCGCGGGCCCATGTCAGTCGGGCCTTGAAATCGTTTAGGTGTGGTGCCATGATGACCAGTTGATGAAAAGGGAAACTCGAAACGTCCACAGTATCTGCCTTCGTCTAATAGATTTAAGCTTACAATTCAACACCTATCGTCATGATTCCAGTGATAAGGCATGGTCTATATTGAATAGGAGGTCAGTCCTGGACCGTGAATGTATTTGTGTCTTCTAAATTAATCCATCCCATAATGTTGAAATAGACACATTGATGGATTGCTTGTGGAGTCTTCTGGTCCCTGTTTGAACCAGTCAAGTCTCCATTGTTTTGCATTTTCTTTGATGCTTTTAACTTCAGATCCTAGATGGGGTTCCTGACCTCCAATAGGGAATGAGATTAGCGGAAGAGTAGTGTCCCTTTATTGGACGTCACCCATAGTCTGTGACGCCACCGGCGGAAAAGTTATTAGAGAGAGAACGTCATGTTGGTTGTGCGCATGCGTCTCTCGTCCTCGCGGAGAGGACGAGAGACCATGCGCACAACCAACCTGACGTTGTCTCTCTAATAACCTTTCCGCCGGTGACGTCCAATCAAGGGACACTACTCTTCCGCTAATCTCATTCCCTATAATGGCCAGGGAGGTACTTGCTGTGTCTTCTATCCCACTATATCTGTTTTCCAACTTGCTTTTTGTCTTTGTCTTGGAATGAGATTACTTGGTTTTGTCCTGACCCTATCCGGTTACCCTGGTTGAGAGGGAAACAGTCAAATGTGTAATTAGTTTTGGGAGATGATATTTTTTCCTTGTAAACAATCTATCTGTTATGCAGTTATTTTGGTATATTCTTAACACATGATTTGTAAACATTTGAGTGTATTCCTCTTAGTGGGATCTTGTGTTGGTGTCTCGTTGAGACTTTTAGGTGATCTCAAACTAAGTACATTGATAGTGTGCTCTCAGAATCTACACCTGTTCCCTATTTGAACCTTTTCCCCTTGTCTTACTTATTCCTTAAGTCCCTTTAATTGTACATCTAGAATGTTTTTACTATCCCATTTTCTTACTTTTTACTGGCGCTGATATGACCTTAATGTGTTACAAGCGCCGTAAAACACTTAAAAACAAAAACAAACTTCAGAACCTGGGTGGGGTTCCTGGCATCCTATAGTGTGCAGGAAGGCATTTACTGTGTCTTCTATCCCTCTTCAGCTGTTTTCCAACTTGACCTCTGTCTTTGTCTTGGTTTTGTCCTGGCCCTGGCCGGAGTCATGGGCCTGGAGGGAAACAGTCAAATGTATAGTTATTGTTTTGGGAGATGATTATGTTGTTTGTTTTGAATTTATAATGTAAGCATTTGAATGTATTCCTCTTTGTGGGATTTTGTGCTCTTGTCTGGGTGAGACTTTTAGGTGATTTCAAACTAAGTACCTGGGTGGGGATCTTGACCTCCCATAGTGGGCAGGGAGGTACATGCTGTGTCTTCTATCTCCCCATACCCGTTTCCAATTGTTTCCTGTCATTGTCTTGGAATGAGATCACTTAGTTTTGTGCTGAACCTTGCCGGAGTTCTTTGGCTGGGAGGGAAACAGTCGAATGTATAGTTATAGTTTTGGGAGATGATGTTTTTTCCCTTGTAAATCATCTCTCTGTTATGCATTGTATTATGTTTAGTTTACATATTATATTATATGATGTGTAAACATTTGAGTGTATTCCTCTTAGTTGGGACCTGTGCTTGTGTCTGAATGAGACTTTTAGGTGATCTCAAACTAAGTACTTTGACGGTGTGCTCTTGGAATCTACATCTGTTCCCTATTTGAACCAATTCCCCTTTGTCTAACCTTTTCTTTTGTGCTTTAATTGTAATTCTAGAACTTTTTACTATCCTATTTTCTTCCTTTTTACTGGCGCTGATATGACCTTAATGTGTTGCAAGTGCCGTAAAACCCTTAAAAAAATAAAAACATTTTAGTAGGATAGATTTGAATTTCCAACCAACCAGCCTTACTCTGACAGTTGTTCATCTTGACCTCTGTTTTGTTTTTCTCATCACATTCGATTTATATCAATTATAATGACCATAAAATGTGACCAACCGTGTCATAACGCTATTCTGTGGGGAAGGATTTCGATGCTGAAGGTGTACACTGTAAGTGGTGAAAACTATGGCTTGAGGAATCATAAATCAAAATGAATAGCTAGATCGGTTTCAAAAGAGAGCAAAATACCTGAAACGGAACGTTTCGGGCTCTATACCCTTTTTCAGTCAATAAAAAACAAAACAAAACAAAAAAGCATAAGTAAATCACGTATCTGGTTTTAAAGAGTAACGTACATTATTTATGTTTTTATTGTTTTTTGGTTTTCTTAAAGGGTCAAAAACGGAAATTCCAATTTTCTCATTAGTTTAAATTTTTAACTCTCTCCTTACCGGCCATTATTTTTTTCCGACACAAACACACAAATTGAATTAGTAAACTCAAATTCAAAAGCAAGAAGTACATGCCATACTTAAATCTTGTTGAACAAAACAGCATCAAGTTTTTGTAAATAATATAACAAAATAGGCCATAAAGACACATTTACCCCTGGGGATGAATAAAGGGATTTAATTTTCCTTCTAATTTTGTGATTTGTTAAACAAATCTGAATATTTTTTTGGATTTAAGTTTAAGTTTATTGGTACCTATCGTAACGGATGTGGCGATTTTCCTACAGTTGGTAAGGAAAGCGTTAATATACAAGTTATTGAAACCTGATTCACGCCTACTTCTAGAATAATACCGTTTTGAACTGAAAGGTCATGGCCATATATATATATCAATATATATATATATATATATATATATATATATATATATATATATATATATATATATATATATATATATATATATATTGTTCTCGTCAATTGATGTTTTAAATACTCTATTTTGTTTTGTTTTTGTTTTCTCCCTCCTTCATCGCTATCTGACACAGTTATTCCTGAAGTAACGTTAATTCTATTTTTAAAACTGGAAATAAATTATTTGATCATCATTTACACGTCGGTGTTCGACTTCACTTCCTGTTGTCTTGTTTTGTACAATCTTGCTCTTTTCTTTTAATTTAATTGTTTTAAAGGGTTTTACGGCCTTGCAACACATTTAGTTCATATCAGCGCCAGTAAAAAAAAGGAAGAAAATTGGATAGTTAAAAAAATTATAGATGTAAAATTAAAAGGACTTGAGGGAAAAGTAGGACAAAGGGGAATTGGTTCAAATAGGGAACAGATGTAGATTCCAAGAGCACCCATCAAACTACTTTGAGATCACCTGAAAGTCTCACCCAGAAACCAGCACGATCCCACTAAGAGGAATACACTCAAATGGTTACAACTCGTTTGTTAATTTAAAAAAAAAAAAATAACAGTACATATCAGAGAGATGATTTTCAAGGAAAAAAATATCATCTCCCAAAATTATAACTATACATTTGACTGTTTCCCTCCCAGCCAAAGACTCAGGCCAGGGTCAGGACAAAACAAACTCATTCCAAGACAAAGACAGAAAGCATGCTGGAAAACAGATACAGGGGATAGAAGACACAGCAAGGACCTCCCTGCCCATCATGGGGGGGGGGGGGGGGGGGGGGGGGTCTGGAACCCCAGTCATCATATTGCACTCAATGAATACACACAATGGAGTCTATTATTGGTAATAATAGATTAAAAAAAATACTCTGCAATCATTTCCTCCTCTTCTTCCCCCTCCTCCTCCTTCTTCTTCTTCTTCTTCTTCTTCTTCTTCTTCTTCTTCTTCTTCTTCTTCTTCTTCTTCTTCTTCTTCTTCTTCTTCTTCTTCTTCTTCTTCTTCTTCTTCTTCTTCTTCTTCTTCTTCTTCTTCTTCTTCTTTCTTCTTCTTCTTCTTCTTCTTCTTCTTCTTCTTTCTTCTTCTTCTTCTTCTTCTTCTTCTTCTTCTTCTTCTTCTTCTTCTTCTTCTTCTTCTTCTTCTTCTTCTTCTTCTCTTCTCTTCTTCTTCTTCTTCTTCTTCTTCTTCTTCTTCTTCTTCTTCTTCTTCTTCTTCTTCTTCTTCTTCTTCTTCTTCTTCTTTCTTCTTCTTCTTCTTCTTCTTCTTCTTCTCTTCTTCTTCTTCTCTTCTTCTTCTTCTTCTTCTTCTTCTTCTTTTCTTCTTTTCTTCTTCTTATCTTATTATTATTATTATTATTATTATTATTATTATTATTATTATTATTATTATTATTATTATTATTATTATTATTATTATTCGTCATCGTCGTCGTCGTCGTCTTCGTAACGAAGAGACGATTGAGCCATTGAGAGAGCTTGTTATTACTATTGCCTGCTCCACTCACTTCTCTGAACAAAATTACTGTCTGTAGCAGAGCGTGGTCTACCTTTCAAAGGAGATATTAAACATGTGGTTCTTGGCAAAATGTCAGTATTTCTGGGTTACCCTACTTGAACTTGTGCCGTGGAATGGGGCGACAAAGGCCAGTTAGGGTGACAAAGACCATACCCCAAATCCTCCACCCCCCCCCCCCCTTCCTCAGATTGAACATTATTAAACAAATAATATGGTAAAATTTACATCATTTCATACATTTTACCTTCCCCCCACACTTTGGTTATTTCAACGTCAAGATAAATCAAATAAAGATGTATAGAAATTTGAGAATAGAGTATCACGTGACACATTTTATCTGTTAAAAAATATGTTGTGATTCATCATCCATCTCCATCGTGGTTTGTATTGAGTACGTTGCCGGTCAGCTGTCTCCAAGTATCACGATCCTCTGTGCATAAAGTCTGCGTTGCTTTTAAAATCACAATTGGTCAGTCTTAGGTTATTTACATATGTCATTTTCTGTCTTCCTCTATCTCTCTTTCCTTCGATCATCCCAGATGTTACCAACTTTTCTATACCATCTCATCTCACACATTATGTCCCAGAAACCGTAATTGCTTCTTTTTGATGGCATGTATCATTCTTCTTTTCTTTTTTCCCTTTCTCACCTTCTCCAACACTTCCTCGTTCGTATCCTAATCTGTCCATCATTACCTCCACATTCTTCTATACTTGAGCTATACATAGCGCAATCTCCACTAAACGTGCTCAAAGCGCTTTACAAGGTGTCCCTGACCAACAGCAACATATAACATATAGGACGGACATGACGCCTGATAGGCGATATTACAATTTTTCGGACAAAGACAACGCTGTTAACGGCCAGGTACTATTTTTACACCTGCTTACGGTGAAAGAATGTGAGTAAAGAGTCTTTTCCAAGGACTCAACTATGCGCCGAGCGCGAGGTTCGAACCCAGGACCTTCCGATCCGAAAGCGAGTGTCATACCACTAGACCACATAGCCGAACATTCTATACATCCACGTCTCAAATGCCTCTAACATCCTAGTACTAGTACATTCTTTGTCCAGTGTCCACGTTTCACAACCGTTTTAAAGGGTACTTATAACATATATTTCCACTACTTTCATTCTGGTCTTCAAGTTTAGGTTGTTGTTTGACACAACTGGACGCATTTTATGAAACACATTTTTGCTCTTGCTATTCTTTGTTTTATATCCTCTATCTCACGTGCGTCATGGGCAATGATTGTGCCTAAATATTTAAATTTCTTTACTTGTTTGATGAACTCTCCTTTACTTGACAAATGAAAGGTCGTGTTGTTGTCATTCTTTGAGACCACCATGCATTTGGTTTTCCTAACATTTAGTATCAGGCCCATCTCTTCACTTTTGCTGACCAGTATATCTAAACATTCTGAACGATTTCTGGAAAGTGTTTCACCAGAGTGCCATCGTCTTTGGATCTTATGTTATTTCAATTCTGCCCTCGACGACGACTCCTTTCATATCTTCATTTTCTTTGAATATTTTTTCACTATATGTTAAAAAGGTCCGGTGATAAGACGCAACCTTGTCTTATTCCCTTTTCGATGTTAAAAAAATCCGATGTTTCGTTTTTAAGTTTGACACACACTGTTTGATTCCAGTATAAGTTTTTCACAATTCGAAGGTATTTACTATCTACACTGATCTTTTCTAACATTTTGAATAGCGTTTCGTGTTGCACTGAATCAAAAGCTTTGGAATAATCAACGAAGCATAGATAAAGTGATTAAAAAAAATATTGACCGTTGCATTATTGTTTTCAATGTAAAAATTGCATTTCTTTAACAAAACCAACATGTACGTCAATTATCTCTGTAGAGATCTTGCTCCTCATTCTTTTCATAAGTATTATTAATATAATTTTTATGACCTGGCTCATTATGCTGATTGTTCTGTATTGGTCACAGTCAGCGTGAACAGTGTGTATGAACTTGGTCACAGTCAATAGTTCCTTGTTGTTGCTGTTGTTTTTTTTTTTTTTTGGGGGGGGGGGGGGTAATGAATATATGACGTTAAAGGCTTTTATCAGAACGTCTATTCCCGATTATTATTTTGATTACTTCATTAAAATTATGGCGACAAAGAAAGAGACTCAAGCTTGACTAGCTCAAGAACGGCAGGGCACTTCAGTTCCGTAGATTCCATTCCAGACGGGTCCCATGTGTTGATCAGCCGACTGTTATTGTGAAGTAAGTTTCAACAGACGATGGACTTTGAATGTTTCCTAAATTTTATTCTCTATTGTCTTCTGGCACTTTCCTACTCACTTCATCTCTTGTCTCTAAATTTCTAGAGATGGCTAGCCACACAGGAGAAAGTATACGATTGACTATAATATTCATTCTGGCAGGCTTCATTGAGACGCCATAATTTGGTTATTTAGGAGTTAGTAACTATTATTATATTTGTGTATTATTAATATGAGTTGCGAGCTCGATCGCAGTCGTTTCATCTCATGAAAAAAACGGTAAAGCGAATATAATATTTAACGTTTCTCGTTAATGTTTTGATGACCGTGACACAACGAGATCCGAGATCCGGAATAAGAAGAAGGCAAACAGTCGGCTGAGAAGGAAACTCCTTTTGATACAAAAACAAAGAGAGAAATTTGCGAGAAAACATTAGATATTCAATTTATTCAATTTTAACGACATGTTTGAACCTTGAAAAACAGACGTAATTTGTTTATGCAGTTTTTAAACTTTTAAATATGTCTAACCAAAGGTAAGAAAGGTTTGTGTGTTGGAGTTGAAATGTCACGACTTTTTTTTACTTCAAACTTCAACTTTCTGACTTTCTCACCTTCTGTCGCCTTGTCAGAGGGAATCTGCTTTCTATCTTCTTTTTAAATCTACCTCGACTATACAATTATGGTATGGGATTTTTGTACCAGTGCTTATTTAAGTAGGCAGATCAGACTTCGTGTTTTCTACATGAGAATGAAATTCTGGGTTTTGACTCGTCTCAAACTAGGCACTTTGATAACTCCAGAGTCCAGTGGCCGCCGATAGGCTCACTGTAAGGTGAAACTCGTTTTTTGGAACTTTATTTTTGACCCTTTACTGTTTTGGTCACAATGGCGTTATTTGTGAACCTATGTGACTAACTTTGGTATCATTATAAAGGGCACAAAACAAGCTTTCTAACGGTGTATTTAAATTCATAATTCCTGATTGTATTTCTCAGAAAGCTTATGTAATAAAAATTTATAAATTTTTGAATTATAAGAACTTTTTAAATTATGGATACATTTTAATTATACTTCATACATCGATAGACAATTAATTGAAGAATATCTCTGCCAAATTTCATCAAAATTGATACACTCGCTCATTATTTTATTTTTTCCGCCATCAACCGCACTTTTTAGGACAAAAACCTCATATTTTTCCCCCTTTTCATTTATCCTTAATTTTTTCCATACTTTCCATCCATAAAAATGATTTATATGAAAATAAAGCTTATTTTCTGACCATTAAAATGATACCTAACACTTGCCAATTATTTTTTAATTGAAACAAAATTACTGAAAACAATAAGTGGGCCATGTTGACTGTAAAACTCAAAATTTCCCGATCCCCGCGAGATGCTGGTTTTGAGGCAGCAGTGAGATCACAGATTCTCTCAGTAAAATTGACAAAAAATTTCAATAGAAAAATATAAATAACTCTGGAACCGTAGGTCGTAGAGAAACAAATAAGATATCAAATTTTATGTTTTTTCAAGTCCCATCTCCCTGACCGAGTCAAATCAAGATATTTTGAGTTTGAAAATTTTATCAAAGTGCCTACTCAAACTCAAACCCAAAGCCTAAAAGTGACTCCAAAGTCAGAAACAAAGTACATATAAAGGCTAGATAGATAGAGTGCTGCGCCTGTTTTCTACACATACTTTTCCTCCAATTACCGTCAAGAATATAAATCATAAAAAACTCAATTTCTATCTTAATTGACTTAAAGAATTTAGAATTAAAATTAAATTATCCAGAAAACATGTAGATAGCTGCGCCGGTGTTACCAATACTTAGCTTCTATACCAGGACAAATCATTCGTTTGGACAGAAAAATAAATAAAAAACTTACCGCTTACTGTCAAAAGCAGTTTAGATTTGAAGATACATTTGTTTTCTATCAAAAAACATTCGGTACTAGATAATCCTTGATGAATATCAAAAGTTGTGTTTGAAATTATATCCTAAATATTTTCATGATTCATTCCTCGCTAAATCGTGTGTGTTTTTTGTCTGATTCAGTGGTTGGTGCCCCCTAGTGCCAGCCGCCTGCCGCGCAAAACAAAGGTTTTTTAAAAAGTTGATTGAGAAAAGATACGGAAAAAAGTGTCCCTAGATAGGTATGCAATTTGGTGCATAAGTGCAGTAAAAATTGGTGTGCAAAATTAGTTCGTAGAGGATGCGAGACTGTGTGTGTGTGTGGTGTGTGTGTGTGTGTGTGTGTGTGAGTATGTGTGTGTGTGTGTCTCTTTCTTTCTTCCTTTTTTTTTTTTGGGAGTGCCTACGTACACGGTAACGGGGCATCTAGCCTCAGGATCTATGTACACGTAAACCGGTTTACCGTTGCAACATTCTGCTCGTGTGTGTGTGTGTGTGTGTGTGTGTGTGAATTTTTTTTTTAATCAAAACAATTTTAACCATTAATGGCGAGATTCCATCTTACACTCCCCAAACTCCAGATCTTAGTCTTAATGTTATCATTAAAAGACAAGCTTTGCGATTTATAGTTTAATTGAAGCCCGAGTCGAAATATACTCTTACTACTGTTCTCTTGGTGGAAACGATTTATTCTGCATAAGCAATCTGGAGAAAAAAAATCAGTTTCACTGTAAAAGGTTAAAATATCAATAAGTACGCACCGTGAACACCGCTGTAACAATCCTTTGATCTACGTCATCAGGCAACCCATTGTTTCTTTCATCTTTTCCCATTCCCCCTTACTATCCCCCCATCCCCCGCCCACCTCTTCTCTCTCTCTCTCTCTCTTTCTCTCTCTCTCTCTCTCTCTCTCTCTCTCTCTCTCTCTCTCTCTCTCTCTTGTCATAGTGTTATCCCTCCCCCTTCCCATCTCAATGTAAAATGAAAACGTTCTGCTGTTTGCAGATACATGTATGATTGTTTTGTTTTCTCTCTCTCACTAGGCTAGGATTAAAAACCAAGACATCAGGTAATGGGTGTCTAATGCCAAAGTATAGATTCTCTCTTTGGCCAATTTAGTCACGTATGTGGCAGCCCAGCTATTTATTATGTTCTGCCTATAACACACAATAAGTGGGATTCTGGGGGTGGGTACGAAAGAAATCAAGGTCATAAGTAACCGTGCACAAGAGCTGTATAGGGAATTGGTTTCTGGGGGTCTTGCAAATACCAAATATTTTATGGAAAGCTCTTTCGAACTCCAAGACGTCTGGTTTGTTTTGCTATCTTGGAACAAACGAAACAGAGATGTCTTGATGTGTGACCTAGTTGTCTGATTTTGTGACCTCGATGTAAGGTATTGTGACCTAGATGTATCCTTTTGTGTGTGCAAGCCATGCGGGTAAGTACAGCGATAGCTTGCCAGTTGAGGAAAAAAAGGAAGAAGCAACGTATCCGCATTTGAAAAACAAAACAAAAAAAAACTGAAAAAACAAAACAACTTAACCTTTTAAAGGCGAATATCAATCTTACTTGGACCAAAAATAAAATCTTACCGTTTTCATCAAAAGACAAAAAACAAATTACAATTTAAAAACTTGAGCTTTTATATAGAGCAATATCCACCCAACATGCTCAAAGCGCTTTTTATCAATATTCTTACTGCTCTTATGGTGGAAACGTTTTTTTTTCTGCGTTAAAAAATAATATAAATGAAGACTATTATTTGAAAAACAAAAAAATCAGTGTCACTGGCAAAGGGTTAATTGCAGTACTCCTGCATCCTGTGAGACTCCTACGGCACTTGCTAATCATAAAAAAGGAAATAGCAGCAATCAACAATATTAAGGTGAAAAAAAAAGAAGAAAAAAGAAGTGGGTGGGGGGGGAGAGCAAACCCAGTAGCAATGCAACCTTTTAGCGGCGAAATTCGATCTTTGACCTAACACCAAATCTTCTATCATCAAAAAACAAGTAACGGCAAAACTATTATAGACAATTGAAGTCCGAGTTGAGATAGTCTGACTACTCTCTTGGTGGAAACGCTGTATTCCCCGTTAACAATAATAAAGATAAAAGCAAACTACTATCTAAAAGCAAAAAATTAGCTTCGCTGTTAAGGGGTTAAGAACACCTGCAACTGCAACTGCCAGCATCCTTGAGATGCTCTTACGTCACCAAGGTCACCAATCGACACGTCTCCCTCTCGTCGGCATGCATCCCCCCCCCCCCCCTCCACTCTTTCAAGGTGGTGGTGGCGGCGGATAAAAAAGGCCTTTTTCTCTTTCATTCAGTCAACTGGTCTGCTGGTGGACCCTAGGCCTCTCTACAAGTCCAAGAAATAATACTCACTTTTTCTCTGCTCCAACGAAACTATCTACCCCCTACCGGTCTAATTATTTGTAGCAGACGACAAATTTCTCAAAACGGTCACGTGACACTATAAAAACAACACAGGAAGTCCATGAAAGCTTATTTACGGCATTTCCTTTGAACCGTGTAAACAACAAAATTTCGTTTTCATTCGACTCAACGGGTCAGATTGGCCGGTATTTTTTTAACGAACTAAAGTTCTGAAAAATCAAAATGTTTCTTAGAAAGTTGAAAGATGCTAGTTTTTGAAACAGAGGTAGGTTTTTAAAAAAAATCTTTATATTTTACGTGAATGCATGCTCAAGGCGAGTTGGACGTGCAGCGGAGGTTGGTAGGCCAAAGGCCCACCTCTCTAGATAAATAAAGGAAACAACATTTTAACCACTTAAAATAAATAGCCAACAGTTACTGTCGATCTATTTCGACCATAAATCATAAAACAATTATTTCCTATCTTTAAAAACAGTTTAGATTATATTAGATATATCTTTAAAAAACAGTTTAGATATAAAGATGTACCTTATTTCTCCATAAAAAGAACAAAAAAACTAAAAACAAAAAAGCATTCCAAACTTGATAATCCTGGATTAATTTCAAAAGTCATATTTGCGAATGGAATGTCTACGTACATAGTAACCACAGGCAGTTTAGTGAGCAGCAGTGGGAGTCAAATTGTGACCAAACTCGCCGATAAGAAAGTTGTGACTGGAAATTGGGGTCAATTAAAGATGCATAAAACTTCGTTATAAAGAGGAATATATCGCAGATATTTTGGTATCATTATTTTTGTTACTAACTGGGCACCAAGCCTCAGGATCTACGTACACGGTAACCTTGAATCTCGCCTTTAATGGGTTAAATTGTATTGTTTGATTTTTAAAAATACACAAACACACACACATACAGAGCGAGGTCCATCCATTACTTGTATTGTTGCGGCAAACCTTCCAGAGCTACTGTGTACGTAGATCCTGAGGCTAAGTGCCCAGTAACTGTGTATGTAGACACTTCCATTTGTGAAACTACTTATCCATTTCGATGCTTAGAATTCTCACTTCCATTCCAATTTACTTTCAAAACAAACAATAAAGTAAGTTTATTATTTTCGCACAAAAATAGCTCAGAAGAATTTAATAGAATCGGGCACATTTTCTAGTTATATATAGTGAGTTTTCTATTATTATTTTAGTAAAAACATTTGGGACTTGGACTTCTTGTTGCTAAAGAGAGGCTGTCGTTATAAGTGGACTGCACTGTAATTTTTTTAAGATAAAAAGAGAAAGAAAAAATTATTTTTACCCTTTTTTTTAGTAGTCTCAAGCCTGAAACCAATAGCTTTGCAGTTTGGGCATTCAAAAGGGAATTTTTATTGGACTGACTATTTTCACCGACCTGTGAAAATAGTCTTTCAACCTATTATCACCGTACAAGGAGGCTATTTTCATCATATAGTAACAGCCATTCAGAAGCACAATTATCCATTGAGTCCTTACCACTAGCACTACTACCCACTGAGTCCTTACAGTGCTAAAATTATCCACCGAGTCCCTACCGTCAGCACTATTATTGTTGTCCACTGAGTCCCTACCACCAGTATATCACTCATAAACAAAGAAGAAAAATACGTTTTAGTTTAAGTAAAATCGTCAATGATATTCTGACAGTGACATACAGACATTGGCCTTTTATTTTGATAGCGCTTTTCTACATTTTTTGGGGGCCCTTGTTCTCACACAAAAATTCTGAAATTATACGAAGAAATTTCAACATTTCGATTTCTGAGTTATCAGTTGATATTTTATATGAAGTACTGCAACATAGCTTGTTAATAAAGCATACCAAGATATTATCACCGTACTGGGAAAGTCGCCTACCAAGATATTAAAATACAGTGAAAATAGCCTACCGCACTATTATCACTGTACCGTGAAAATTGCTTACCAAGATATCACTGTACGGTGAAAATAGCCTACCACACTAATATCACCGTACAGTGAAAATAGCAGCTTCCAATAAAAATGTTATATATATATTCTAAGGAATTAAGAAAAAAAAATTTTTTTGCTTATATATTTTTTAATGCTGTATTCTGGTATAACGTCTTCAGAATGAGCACAATATTTATGAATTTTGAATCGTATTATCATTTTAAAGCTGTGTCCTTCATGTCAAGTCGATTGGTTGGCAGCTTGTATGAATTGATATATCTTTCCTTATACAATCCTGCTTTCTCTTCCTCCCAACCAATCAACCCCCCTAGTGAGTTGAAGAGATTAAGCGATGACAACCTTGCCAAGCAGCCCGATGAAGTATTCGATATTATTTGTAAAATCGGCAGGGGGTAAGGTCAAGTTCATTGTTGGAGATATTTTATATTCTATTCCTCCTGCACACCTTGCACTATGCTTGATCAATTATCAACAAGACCCCCTTTCTTCAATTAGTCTTTTTTTTCTTTTTTTTCGTTTTTGGTCTTGTAGTATTTATATATATATTGTAGAATTCTTTTCAGCTTTTCCAAAGTTGATTCCTTGGATGGTTTGCCGATCATTTTATTTTATTTTTTTTTCTTCCTTTTATGTTATTTTATTTTATTACACATGGTTCTCAATTATTGTATTATTTCTTGTATTACCATGGTAGTCTTGTGCAGTATCAGTGCTTCTTGCATGCATTAACAGTGGCAGTATTTCAGTTTGCATTGCTTTACTAACCATCAATATATATAAAAAAGAATAATGTTAAGATTTCTGGCATAAAGTAACTTTACCGTGGTTGATAGGGAAAGAAGAAGAAGAAGAAGAAAAAAAAAGGCTAAATTGTTGTTTTGTTAATTTTTGTTGTTGATTTAAAAAAACAAAATTGTTTTGGATTGTTATTAAGACTCATTGAACACGCAATAGGCACTGGTCTTCTTGTACAAGACTTCAAACCTTGTTGTTTTTTTTGTTATAGTTGACGTAGTTGAAGCTTGCCATTTACAAACATTTTATAAGAATTTTAGGAATTCCAGAAAAGAGAGCCAACCTCACAAAGTGAATTTTAGAATAGAAGGTTACCAGATTGAATTTTAGTTTAATTGAGGAAACAGGTCTTTGCTTTTTATGTCTGCCATTTATTCCATTAATGTCTAACTATGTTTATATCATATTATTCTTTAAAAATTAAAAAAAAGAAAATCGTTTTGATTTGTAATAACATCTACCCGTTTACCCCAGTTTTATTTTATTGTCTTCTTGTGCTAAATTGTCACCAGTTCATTTTAAGTTTGAAGTTTAAAGGTGGTTTGTGCATGGCATGTCTCAAATATATACATATTTTATATAACACAATGTGCTTCTCCTGTCACAGGCCATTTGATCATACTCTCCCCCTCAATGCGTGACACACTTAGAATACAAACTCATAGTATGTAAAAAAAAAAAACAACAAAAAGCTGAAAGGCCTGTACTTATGAAAGAGCGTTTGTCCTCAAAATTTTGGAATAAATGACATCTCTCTAATACTTTTGGGATAAAATGATGTTTGTATTTTATGTGATTCATGCCTACTTTGGGTTTCTTTTTTTAAAATTATTTATTTGGATATCATTTCTGTTTTCGTTTTTTTTTTAGTTCTTTTTTTAAATGTATTAAAAAAAATTAATACAATTTTTTTTACCTACCTCAGTCAGACTAGTTGCACTTTATGTGTTTTATTTGGTTTTCAAGCTTTTTTCCTCTCCTCGTATTCCGTTTTCTAGGGTTTTGGGCAACCAAGACAACTGGAATTTAATTCAACTGAATTCATCAGCACAGAGCTTACTCACTCTAATTTTTTTAAATTTTTTTATTTTTTTTCAATTTACATCTAAGTAAATACCTTCACATATCTTTTTGTTCTACCAGGGTTTTTTAAATTACTTCAGCTGTATTCTGTATTCATTATTTGCCTTTCAGTTGGAATTTTCGCTGCGTCCATTCCCAGTGTTATTTTTCATACACCCGATTCCTGTTTCCTCTCATCCCTCAAACTGTAACTTTTGTTTTTGTTTTTATTCTTAAAATTATTAATTTTTTTTCTTTTTTCCAACTCGGCTATTGAAAAAAAATAAATGTAGTTCTCCCACCCCAAGTAGTCAGAATGGCACCGGTTTAACTCGTCTCAGTGAAGAAAGCCTCACTCGACCCCCGGAGGAGGTCTTTGACATTCTTGGGAAATTGGGAGAAGGGTAAGAGCCTCAAAGAAATAATATATGATAAATATGTACGACTAAGTAATGTAGTGTAACGGGAATGAGAGAGAAGTTAGAGATTTAAGTCAACCTTCAGAGTTTGGCTACACCAAGGCATAACAGTTGTTCATCATTAATTTGGATTAAAAAGAAAAGCCCCCCAAAAAATGAATACATTTATAATTCTTTTTAAAGTATATATCAACTGAATTGCCATTTACGGTTTCAAATTTCCCTGTCTTAACTTTTTTTTCCTCCATGCAAATTAATTGAAAAGTATGAAAGAATGTTCTTTCTATTGAATTTTATCCAAAATTCTTGATATCAAGTGATTCACTGGTTTTATGCATCAGGACTGATTCAAGATTAAATTTTATCGTAAGGACAAATATTCCTAATTTTTTTTGTAAGCGTTTAGATAAAAGATTAATCTGAATTTAAAGCTAAACATTTTGAAAGTGTTTGTGTAAAAATAAACAGAAGAATGTGAGTGCTCTTGGCTTTGAAAAAAAACAGACAAAATAATTTTTAAAAAATAATAATAAAATTCCCTTTACTCATCCCCATGGGGAAATTTGTCTCTAGGGTCTATTCCAAGGGAAGACTTGAATAACCCAGGCGTCAGTCGCAGAGCACTGCTGCAAAGTGAGCTAGGGCAGATAAATTGACGACAACAAAGTGATGATAAAAAAAAAAAAGATTAAAGTTTTTTGAATTTGTAATAAATTCTATGTGTTACAGTACAACTAGGCAAGCTTTTATGATTGTAGAACAGGGTAAAATTACCATCTGAAACTAAATTATTAAACTGCAATCTGTTCAGGTAATTTTCAGTCTTTGTGTTTGATTTTAGTATTCGTTTTAGTGGTGTTATTTACCTTGGAATGATAAATGAATTCCTTATTTTCATAGCCATAACAGTTAATTTTGTGTAGTTCCACTTAATAGATATGTCTAAACATCAATTCCCATATATATATATTCTATATATATATATATATTTTTTTTTTTTTTTTGGAAAGATAGAATTTTACTAGTCATATTTCTCTATCCTTTTTTGAACAAAATTTGTTATTGTTAATCGTTTTATTTACATATTTTATGGAAGTAATGCATTTTGAATTTGTTCATCTCTTGCATGTTTTTAATTTTGATTAACGAGATTGTTTTTATTTATTTGTCATTTGTTTTCCAATTTGTCGCTCTGATAATTATCTTGGTTATTGCCTGTATTCCTAATGCATTCAGTAGTAGCTCGTAGATTCAATTCTTCTCAATTTGATTGGACCATATTCATGCATTTTGGGCATGCACACGTGTATACATATTTCTTTTTATTCCTTTATGTGCATTTGACTGAATTTGGATACAATTTTTAAATGTTTCAAAAGGAAAACGATTGCCTCTATAAGAAAAAAATAAAAAATAAAAATAATATATAAATATAATATATATATATAATATATATATATATATATATATATATATATATATATATATATATATATATATATATATATATATATATATATATATATATATATATATATATATATATATATATATATATATATATATATATATATATTATTTACTTCAATACAAGATGACAATTACAGTATGTTTGATAAAAGAATGTAGGTTTACAAAACGTAATGATTTAGTGCCATATTATTACACAATTATGCAAAACACACCAAAGGATGTGCAATCCTCTATAAATTATGTTTGTTGTCAATCTTCCATTGCTATTTCATTTAACTATTAATATACAACAGCTCAGTAAATAAGAATACTGCTTAAAAAAAAATAATCCCATTTTAAATGCAAATTTGATGAATTTTTTAAAGTAAAAAGAATAAATATGAGCAGAGTAAAAATAGGTACTTGAATTGGTAGGTTTTGTTTCCTGAAATTGACTCGATTGCTTAACAGAACAAGCTGTTAGATGATTTCCTTGTTATCGTATTTGTACCAATGCATTAATTCATTGACAAGCCATCTCATTTGATAATCCTACACTGTACAAACAAACAAAGAGTAAAGTATTGGGGATTCAATGGATCCAGAATTTGGACAAAGCTGATGTTACCCTTATTTTATTTACTTTTTATTTGTTTATTTTTTAATGTTTAGTTGAATTAATTGCTAAGATTACTCATGATTATTTGTGAAAAGATTCATCCACAATTTTTATCTAATTTTGATGATTTAAAAAAATTCAATATTACTTCTTCTTGGCTTTTATTTGATTTCTTATTTAAGTAAATGTGGCTCTATTTGAATTTTTAACGAAAGTTTTGAAAATTGGTTAAAATTGGTTATTTTTGCAATTCTTAGCTCATATTCAAAAGTTGCGCAAATTTTAATTTTTAGTATTTTTAATGCAATAATATCTAGCTTTTAAATACACTCACAATCTTTAAAAAAAAATTGGGTGGGTCAGTGGTCAATGTGTGGGTAAGTTCCAAGAAATTTTGAGTTGTTTGGGATTATAATATATGATGTCGGTGGGATTTGAAAATGGGGTTTCTGTCCATTTGAAATGTGACTTTAAAAGTCCAAAGTTCAAAGTTGCATAACATTTGAATCAATTACCCTATCATGTTGATTGCGGTATCAAAGGTCTTAGAATTGTATGTACTTTCCATAAATAACAGGTAACATATTGGCTGTACTGTATATATGATTTGAAAAATCAGTTTGGAGAAGCTAACCTTAATTATTGACATGAAAGCTGTCACAAAAACCTGGAAGTAATTGATAATTTTGTCTGATTTAAGTAGTGTAATGTTTATGATTATATATCAATATCAATGCTGGTGGTTTTTCTCTACATTTGGAAATCGTCCTTTAAAAAATATTATTCTTCCCACCCCCACCCCCTGCTCCAAATTAGTGTTTTGAGAGAGTTGATGTGAACGTACACATTGATCATCTCAATTGTTCTAAAGATTGGGGTTAGTGCTTTTTTTTTTTTTTTTAAACGCAAAATTTTCCTCCTTTTTTCACTTTTTGTCATCAGTAGCGTTGATATATATATGCAAGATACGGCTATGCTGATGTCTACAAATATAACAACTTCAGTGTGATTCAGGAGTTGGGGAAATAATAATTTTTTAATAGGATTTCAGTCAATGAAGAAAATATTAATGTTGCATTATATATTATATCTGTTTGTTACGATGTGTATGTAACAAGGCCTGACAAAACTGAATGAAAAATACCAGAAAAAAAAATCATCCTTGACCTTAGCTGAATCTTTGGGATTGTTTATTTATTTTATTTTATTTTTTTCTTATATTTTTCCGTTTTGCTTTGTCAAGCAATGTTTTTTTTAAACATACCTTTTCATATTCATATTTTACACCAATGCCTACTCCCTAATTTTTTTCTTTATCTCTTTGTTGGAAATGAATTATTACTTGTTCTAATGTCATGTTTTGATACTTCCCTGTGCCCTTCCCAGGTCCTATGGCAGTGTATACAAAGCATTACACAAGGAATCTGGTCAGGTCCTTGCCATCAAGCAGGTATGCTGAGAAATATGTACAGTTCACTCCGGATAATCGCAACTTGGTTAATCGCAACATTTTCCAAGAAACAGAATTAATTCTACATAAAAGTCACTGGTTAATTGCAACAAACTTCAGTTAATCGCAACAAATTTTCGCCTTCAACAAGGGGGGAAATTCAAGAAATCAATCAAACAAGATATCATGATTAAATTTCATCATGGAAGAAATCGTGACAGGCTGAAAAATCAAGAGTGAGCGGGATTTAATGCTTAATTACTTGTCACTATTCTATTATAGACAAAAGAGGGTGGGTGGGGCTTTGCAGTATGGGTTTGTGATGTCATCTGTGGCTATTAAATAGGAGGCGAGGGGGGCTGGGTATAGTTTTTACAACAGGTAGACAATGACTGTTGTAAAGAGATACCCTTTGTTTTGGGATTGACAGCTGTGCTTTGTGACCAATGAGTTTGGTGAAAGCCTCTAGTCTCTTTGACTCTTAAAAACGTTGAGAACAAAAGAGTGAAAGTTAATCAAATCTGAATAAGATGTCGACTTACATCAGAGCTGCTTTTGCTTGCAGGGCTGCCATATGGTTTTTATTTCTTATTGCTCAGTATTTGGTGGACTAAGAACAATGTTTATAACAACTGGTTTGAGTTTACCATAAATCTGTAACCTGTTGCGACAGTGGGCTGGAAAATCAACTTGGGTTAGTTGCACCTTCGGTTAATCGCAACATTTTCGCTGATACCAAAGTGTTGTGATTATCTGGAATGGACTGTATATATGAAGTGTGTAGTGAAATGTCAGAGAATAAAAACTTTGCGGTGACGGTTAACCAAAATTGTAGTATAAAATTGGTGAAATACAGTTAAAATACATTTTATTGATGTGAAATAAGGTGTAAAAGACATGTGATTGGGAATTATAAATAATCTTTTGGGTCAAATTGTCATTCAAGCAGATGGAGAAATATACAAATTATGGTGAATAGAAGTACTAATATCAGACAATTTGGTCATGAAATATCTAGTAATGTTATTTGGAGGGGGAGGGGGAATAAACACATGCTCTTTCATTTCTTTCTATTTATTAAACTTGTTATATTTTTATTGTGCAATAACACATACTCGCAAGGTCGTAGTGTTATTGGGCACGATAAAAATAACTTAGTTTAATAAATACTAAGAAATGTAATAATCGTATAGAATAGCCGAGTGTCTGTTTGTAGTTGTCTTTATTTTTTGGCAGATATTTCATGTTCTTCACAAGTTTTTCAAAATGATATACAGATTTCTTGCTTCCATCTGTTCTCCCAATTTTTGCCCGTGCTCTGTTCAATGTTATCCATTCATTCCAGGGGAGCTCAGTTCCATAGGGCAGTTCCTCTCTTGGATCTTCAACGGCTTCATTTGCATGATTGTCCCACTCTTTCCATGTGGAAAGTCTGTACACAGCTGCATGGTCAGGGTTGATGCTTTTTTCCGTCATGAAGCTCTTTCTCGACTTCAATCTACTTGTCGTTGGGTTGTGGTCATATAGATAGTATGCGCTTGGCTAAGAAGCTCATAACATTACTATCAGGAAGTATAACGGACCAACACACAAAACTGTGTGTATCCATGAACGTTTATAGTCGGGTTAATACAGTTCAGTGAGCATTACTCATAAACGCGGATGGCAAAAAACCATAACAATGACCTGAGCGACGTCATCTTCGAACTATCTATAGGGGGTGTGTTGGGTCCAGTTCCTGTTTATATTTCTGGGCTTTGGAAGCAGTGGCTCTTTGAATGTGGGGAGGAATGATTATAGGAATACTTAAAACAAAAAGGAAAACTCTGTCGTGGCAGCAGGAAGAGGCTTCAGCCTTTAATGGAATTCAGGTCTTGCATGTCTACAGGATCTCACTGTCATTCAGAAAGTGCACGTGAGTTGGGAACTTGTCTTTCATGAGCAGGCACAATTTTTTCTCTCTTCTGAAGTGGAAGAGTGTAGTGTAAAGAGCATACCTTGAGGGCATGTAATGTAAATGATATAAAGCTGGGTTAAAGGATTCCTCGTTTGTGACACACCCTCTCAAAGCAGTATTATGTCGGGATAAACTTAGTGTTGGAAATTAAATTCATAGTCACAAATATGAAAATCGAGTTTAATTTCTATTCATTGAAATAGTGAGAATAGATGTTTTCTTCAAATGCTTAAATAAGGTTTGTATTTCCTATAATTTTAGTTCTAAATCCACTTTTCAAGGTCCAATCCACCCTGAAATAATACCATTTTGAGATATGGGTCACATTTTTGTTAAGTATTCCTCATTTTCGTGTTCTGATTTGTCGTAGCGTCTGTGTGTCAGAATAAGCGTGTTTGTGTCAGATTGACACACGCCTTTTGGATCAATTTTGTTTTTTTTGTTGCAGGTTCCAGTGGACACAGACCTTCAGGAGATTATCAAAGAAATTTCAATTATGCAGCAGTGTGATTCCACCTTTATCGTCAAATACTACGGGAGTTACTTCAAAAATACAGATCTATGGGTGAGCTTGAACCTGTCAAATTAGAGCAATAACAGTAACAGTGGTGGTATGGTGATTGGGAAGATGATGATGTTGATTGGAGAAAATCATGATTAGAGAGAGAGAGAGGGGAGGGACTTCATTCTACTTTTTGACCGTTGTCATATTTTTGTAGTTATGTCCCTTGGTTTATTCGTCCAAATCGAAGAATAATAATAAAGATAGCGCTTGTCGGTTGATTTTGAAAGAAGAGCATTTGTATTTTGTAATTCACAACCCCTTTTATTAACTATGTAGATATTTGCTACATTTAGTAACTTTGATAAATAAATCCAGCCACGTCTCTCCAATGCGAATATCCCCGTTGCCAGCATTTTAAATTGTTACACATAAGAACAAAAAGAAATCCTTCCCCACCCCGGCAACCTGTCCTTATAATAATAATAATAATAATAATAATAATAATAATAATAATAATAATAATAATAATAATAATAATAATAATAATAATGGTAATAATAATAATCTTTTTTGTCCAAATAGACAATTATTGTTAGGTTACAGCTCTTGTAATAGGAGAAAAAAGTAGTTAAAATAATGGAGACTCCAGACTGTGGAGTTCTGGTTTAGAGAAACGTGGCTTCTTTGGACGGGGGAATGTGTCAGCTTCCCCTTGATTCACATCCTTGCATCCTGGGAAATATTTGTTTGATGTTGACTGAAGTAGAAATTATTCCAAAATTATTTTTTTTTAGGTTTGGTGCTGACGTAATAAGAAATTCATTGAAAATGTTTTCATGCCCTTTTCTATCTGTTTATTTATAAAAAAAATAAACACCGCAATTTTTTTCCCCCCCTCTAGATTGTGATGGAATACTGTGGGGCTGGCTCTGTCTCGGACATCATGAGGCTGAGAAACAAGACGGTGAGATCAAGTGATCATTTCATTTTTAGGTTTAATTTAAAAAAAAAAAAATATTATTTATAATACATTCACCTTTTTTTTGGTGTATTTTAGATGATGTAAAACAAATGTGTTTAAGGTCAGTCATGATAATAATAATGCCTTTTCTTGTTAACATATTACAAGGTTGCCAAATTTCTGTATATTTACGGAATTCAGTGTGTCATAAACCTCAGTATATTTTTCAAATCACCTGTTAAACGGGGAAAAGTATTAAGTACATAATGTCTCTCTACTGGAGTTCAACACTCAGAAAGGGGTCGGTCCATGTGTTTGTGTAAAAGTTTCTGAAAATTTTTGCCTCCTGCATTGGCAACCCTGATTCTAGTGAATTTGACATTCTGAAAATGAGGAATGTGTCAAGGGCTCGGCAGTGAAAGCTAAAATTTATGATTCTGACATAGGATTCTGTAATATTGCTTAATATAACTGGACGGTCTTTCTAATTAATAATAAATCAACAGTTGTTTGTTGAAAATAAAGGACAGTTGCCATGGAAACGCATATCATTTTCTCAATAAGTCATTTAGACCTGTAAATTCTCAGTCAATTAACTGAAATCAGTCAATTTGTCAAATTCAAATATTTAAAAAAAGGAAAGAAAGAAATAAATAAATAAAAAAAGAAAGAATTCACAAATCGTAGTCCATGACCGTAAAGTAATTAGGAGTGTTCCACAGCGCTACGCATAGCTCATGGGGCCCGTTTATATTAACGATGTATATATTGCCAAGACTTAGCGACGCTTTTTATAAAAGGCGTGTCTGAACACTTCCCTGGGTATTTTCACACATCCTTCGTTAAATTATTTTTTCACTTTCCAAACCCGTCGTGATCCCAACTGTAGCCACTTTTAACTGAGCCACAGAGCGATAAATTTCACTGTTTCATCTAAGCCAAAATTGACCACATTTACCTGGCAAGTCTCAAAACTATGATAAAGTAAATTGCGAATGCCGGAAGTCAGTTATGTAGACACCTTCAAATCGAAAGTTAGGATAGATTGCTACAAGCACATTTCGATTGCCTCACGTTGTAAACAAACTGGTTGACCGTTTCTTCACTGATTGAGTACCTGATTATAAGGAACAATGGTAAGTAGCTTAATTAATTCCCGTGCAAATCAGGACGTTTTCTGCCATTGTTTTGCTCAAGCCCAAGCGAGCTTGCTGTTTTGTGGCGATTTACCTTCATTTCGATTCTTTGAATTTTTCCGCTACGCCTGCCGAAGTTTCTTCTTGATAATTCACTTCTCCTTAATAATTCAGTGTATTGGCCTGAAGTCATATTTATTTAAGTTTTTTTTCTTCTGTCGTTTACTGATTGAAAATCAAGTTTGCTCATTGCTACATTATTCTAATGTTCTCACAATGGCTGAGCTGTTCGTGGATCGCAGTTCAGACTTGTCGAGCATCTATAAAGATGTGAGGAATAAATTCAATTGGTCATGGCACTAGAAGTTAAAGATGATAATGGTGATTATTTTTCTGACTATGTCAAAAAAATTCCAGAGGCAGGAATATGACTTTGATGAAGTCATCTTTACCTATATGAATGACATGCTTATTTAGCATTCCTTCTACATCAAATTATGGCAGTCATACTTCCAGTAAGAAATAACACCCACTATTTTAATATATTTTATTTATCACTCTGCACTCCAATGATGCCCTTATTTTTATAAAAAAATAATTGAATCTTCAGTTTGTCGAAGAGTTTCAGTCAATTTTTATAGAGCTCATTTACAGGTCTAGTCATTATACATTTAGTCACACCAAACTGCGCAGGTCATTTGATTTATACAAAATACAGAGCTTGCTACATTTTTCAAAGATACACTAATTTGTATTTTTAAAATTTTATTTGAAATTTGTCCTAATTTTTATAGTTTAAAATGTCAAAATTTGACGGGAAAAAAATTCACCAAAAAAAAAAGTTTTTGCTGGTACCAATTTTTTAAAAATGTGACAAAATTCTAATTTTATACAGATAAAAGTTTGGTGTAAATTTCAAATATTTCCAATCTCCATTTTTGGGGAAAATATAATTTTTAATGGAATAAAATGTAATTTTTCGGAAATCATAATTAAATACAAGACAGAAGGAAAAATGACAAACTCAACTGTTTAAGGCCTCTCCCCATAATAATGTTTAGATTCGAAAGTCACCAACGATCATAACAAGAACCTCCCTCAAGGTTAATTAAAATGGAATGGAAAACATTCCAATGTTCTGCAGTAATGAATTCCAATGAAAAAGAGACAGAAACACAAAGAAATGGCCTTGGTTGTTTACAGGCCTCTATAGTATTTTCATAGGGGGTGCAGTGGCCGAGTAGTTAAACCTGGAAGGTCCCAGGTTCGAGCCCCATTTCAGGCACTTTCATTTTTTTCATTGGGAATAGATTATTAAACCCCAATTTGCTCACTTGGACAATATGGGTGATTCCTGTTGACATCAGACATCTTGTTTGATGAATTATCTGTATTCCTTCGTGGAATGCCTAGGCGACGGGATCTTATGATATCGTGGTGGAAAAGGCATAATTAATTTAGGTTTTGATCCTGGTTTAAATCACCAGCCTCTCATGTAATGGTGAAGTCAATGGCTGACTGGAATGTGAACTTGGCTCTCCGACCAATGAGCTTGTACAAAATAAAACATACGTGATCAGACCATATATGAAAGTATAATACAACCGTGAGGAATTTGGAATAGTTTTCTCTCATAATCTCGTGAGTTGAATGGGATATTTCTAGTGGAAATTTACACCAGCTGGGAGATTATGTTAATTGGGGTTGAGTAGACTAGAGGTCAACTTTCGTATTGATATGAAAATTTACAGGTTTTCATCTTAAACAAAAAGTGTTACTCGGGTGTAAAAAACATTCATTATTCTTCATCAATAGTTGAAAATGAAGTTATCTGACCTCATATAAACAACGAGGGGCAAAAAATCAACTGTTTTTGTGATATATTGTCAGGTAGCTGGGTCTATTTGATCTGGTGGAAGGTACTTTGCAATAGACTCGTGTCCTATCCAAAGGAAAGCAAGCAATTAATATTGTCTGTTCCACGCTATAGAAACAGGATAAAATCTGGCTCCATGAGCCCGTGACTCTAAAGGACCCCCACCACCCACCACCTGTCTTTTTGTCCTTTTTAATTAATTTTTTTTCTCTTTCATTTGATTGCATGATCTTAGCTGACGGAAGACGAGATCTCAACTATCCTATACTACACCTTGAAAGGCCTGGAATATCTCCACTCTCGCCGGAAGATTCACAGGGACATCAAGGCAGGCAACATCTTACTCAACAACGAAGGGCACGCCAAGCTGGCCGATTTCGGGGTGGCTGGGCAGTTGACAGTGAGTCTTCAAGTCTTTGATATAGCTTATCGTTTTCCTACATCATTCGACCCAAAAGTACTTCAACAAATAATTTTTCTGTGCGTGTCCAAATTGTTTTGTCTCCTGGCAAAGGCTAAGTGCCGAAACGTTGTTTTGTGTTGTCCCCTTTTATGTGAGTCTCATATCGTATTGTTATAAATGTGTAACCAAATGACAAATTGCCACTTTTTTGGGGACAATAAAGATATATTATTATTATTATTATTATTATTATTATTATTATTATTATTATTATTATTATTATTATTATTATAATATTATTATTCACTCATTTTATTTTTCTCTCTTTCAATGCATATCAATATCAAGTTATTTTGAAAAGCTGTAACACCATGTAAAATAGTGAAAAATAATCGAATCTAATCCAAGTACCAGGATCCCCCTGATGTACCAGGACTCCTTATTATGTATAGATAGTATGAGCTTGGCTAAGAAGTTCACAACATTGCCATCCGGAAGTATAACGGACCAACACACAAAACTGTGTGTAACCATGAACGTTTATAGTCAGATTAATACAGTTTAGTGAGAAGTACTCATAAACGTGGATGGCAAAAAACAATAACAAAGACGCGCGTGACGTCATCTTCGAACTATCTATAGCATGTAATCATTAATTTTAATTTTGAGTTTACACATTCAATGCGTGTGTTGGATTTGGTATGACTTGTCAGTTAAAAATCTTGAAAGTAGTCATTGGGAGTTTTACCTGCAACAAATTTTGCAGTGGGAGTCCCGATAGCTCAGTTGGTAAAGCACTCGCTTCACATGCAAAGGGACCAAGATTGATCCCATGTGTAATCTAGATTTTTTCTGACCCTCCTGTCCACCCAGCAGTGAATGTGTAGCTGAGTCTGTTAGATTTGGTGTAAAGGAATTTGCGATAAGACTAGCGTCCTATCCAAAGGATAGCAAGCCATTGCTATTGTCAGTTTCACGCTATAGAAACCAGGCTAAACTCCAGCTCCATGGGCCTAATGGCTCTGAAGGACTACATTTTGAAGTGACAATAGGATTCAATAGTCGTAACGTCACTTCCTTCCTAATGACGCATGGTAACTTAGTAACACTGGCTCTAAACTATCGGAACAATGGCGGATGCCTGTATGAAATATTTCTCCGGCGAGCATAAAAGCGTATCCAGAGGGGAAAAAAACATAAATTTGATCATGTTTTGACTTTTACACATTCTGATCACAAGACATATGAAAAGTTCTAGCCAGCTTGAAGAATAAAAAATAATGATTTTCTTTGTTTAGAACCAATATGGCCGCCGTTGCCGGGCGGCGTGACATCAGACTACTGAATCCAATTGATAAAGTGACAATGGAAACCGTGCATTGGGGCTGATGCATTTTTTAAAAACATTTTTACCTGGCGATGTGTATTTTATTTAAAATTGACTAAACAGAATATTTTGTTTATACCCAGGTCTGCATCGCTCACCTCTTTCCATATGAATTTGATGACCCGAATAATAAAAGAGTGACACATTTCTTTTCTTATCTACTCAGGACACAATGGCAAAAAGAAACACTGTGATCGGTACTCCATATTGGATGGCCCCAGAGGTGATACAGGAAATCGGTTATGACTGCGTGGCCGATATATGGAGTTTAGGTGAGTTTTTATTCCACTTTTCCCTATTCCAAACCAGTTTTTGTTGTTGTTGTTGTTGATGCTACTGTCCTTGTGATTGTCACCTCTTACTTACTTACTTACGTATCCGAACCAACGACCACCTGAGCTCTAGCCCTTCGGTCTTGTGCCATGACGTAGAAGTTAGACGTCTTTTGTAGTTGTTCCAGGTGACTATAAAGTGTGTTACTGATGCTTGGATTTGGTGGGAAGAATGTGCATCTCAGGTCTTCAAGAGGTTGACATTCAAGCAAGTGGTGTGTTACTGTTTCATTGGGGTGTTGACATAGGGGGAAGGAAGGGGATGTGTCTTTTGTAATTTTGCTTAAAGTGATTGTCACCTCAATCATTGCTTACAAACCTTTTTGTGAGCATTTATATAGTAGTGCGGCATCCACTAAACGTGTTCAAAGCGCTGTACTAGGGGTCCCAAGCCAGCAGCTACAATTTAATGTTAACATTTAGGAAGTTGAGACACGATGCCTGTAAGGCAATGTTACAATTTTTTTCGACAATGACAAAGCTGTTAACAACCAGGTACTCATTTTACACCTGAGTATGTTGAGTAAAGAGTATTTTCCAAGGACTCAACTTTACATTGCTCAGAGTGGAACTTGAACCCAGCCCCTACTGGTCCTAAGGTGAGTGGCATATCACATGCTATAAAGCTTTGGGTTTTTAATCATCACCTATTATTGTTCTCCATTGGCCATCAGCAGCGCTAACATAAATAAATAAATAAAATAAAATAAATAATATTCCCTTTATTCATCCCATAGGGGAAATTTGTCTCTAGGGTCTATTCCAAGGGAAGACTGGAATAACCTAGGCATCAGTCGCAGTGCAGTGCCGCAAATTGAGCTAGGGCAAGGTGACTTGCTCAAGGCCACATAGCGCAGCAGCGGGTGATCGAACTCGGTACCTTTCGGGTACGAAGCAAAGACCGTACCGCTGAGCCACGCTGGTGGCCCCCTAGCTTGAAAGCATTATTAATTATAGTCGAAAGAAAATTATATAGAATTGATTGTGCTCTGCATGCAGTGAAAAAATGTCTTTTAGAATCATTCAAGTTTTGGCTGATGAGAATATTTGTTTCAAACGTAGACAATCCGTCACAGAACACCTTTCACAACAGTGTAAAGAAATAGACAAAGCAAGGTAAATGCAGGGCTGCCAACTGTATGCCAATAAAGCATAATTTGTATGCTTCTTTTTAACCTTTGTAAGATTGTATGCTTGTTCACTCAAATTGTACTTTTTTTATGACTCAAATCTTAACATTTTATCGTAAAAATTGTTTTAACTCTGTTAAAATTTCCTTTTTGGGATGCAATAAAGTATTATTATTATTATTATTATTATTATTATTATTATTATTATTATTATTATTATTATTATTATTATTATTATTATTATTATTATTGTTATTGTTATTGTTATTATTATTATTATTATTATTATTATTATTATTATTATTATTATTATTATAATATTATTTTTTAAATAAGTTTTTAAAAAATTCTCCATAATTCCTACAATATATATTTTAATAATTGATTCTTGTTTGATAGATTTAAGTGGTTTGTTTGCATTGCTTCATAATTTTATTTGCAAATTTCTTGACGTTTCTAAAGTTTTCCCCCCAAACATTCTTGTTCCAAGGATTATTTTCCTCCAATGTTATTTATCATCAGGGAGTAAGATGACTCAAGGCTACTTTTTCAAATTGTACACTTTTTGTCCAAATCTTACTCTTTTTGACAAGCAGTCTTACACTTTTTCTTGAGTGGAGGTTGGCAGCCCTGTAAATGACTCAGTAAAAACTGGTGTGGTTGATTTATTAGTAAGGGTGTGAATACTCAAAATTCTGGGTGGGGATCCTGACCTCCCATAGTGGGCAGGGAGGTACATGCTGTGTCTTCTATCCCCCCATACCCGTTTTCCAATTGTTTCCTGTCATTGTTTTAGAATGAGATTACTTAGTTTTGTCCTGATCCTTGCCGGAGTTCCTTGTTTGGGAGGGAAACAGTCGAATGTATAGTTATAGTTTTAGGAGATGATATTTTTTTCCTTGTAAATCATCTCTCTGTTATGCATTGTATTATGTTTAGTTTACATATTATATAATATGATTTGTAAACATTTGAGTGTATTCCTCTTAGTTGGGACCTGTGCTTGTGTCTGGATGAGACTTTGAGGTGATCTCAAACTAAGTACTTTGACGATGTGCTCTTGGAATCTACATCTGTTCCCTATTTGAACCAGTTCCCCTTTGTCTTACTTTTTCTTTTGTACTTTAATTATAATTCTAGAACTTTTTACTATCCCATTTTCTTCCTTTTTACTGGCGCTGATATGACCTTAATGTGTTGCAAGCGCCGTAAAACCCTTAAAAACAAACAAAACAATACTCAAAATTGCCCAACTTCATCTGGGCACACTATGCTGTCACAGACAAGGTCCGAAGATCCAAACTACAGCAAAATTAACTCTTGATGAATATGCTAATGACGGTGACAGCAATATGTAAATTTCTCTCTTTTGCTGTCCAGGTATCACAGCCCTGGAGATGGCAGAAGGCAAACCTCCCTACGGTGATATACATCCAATGAGGGTAAGTTGGAACACAAAGTGTCCTTCGTGGGTGTGTGAAAATACACAGATTTCTAGCTGCATTAATGACATTTACTTATTCAATCACATTCAAGATGATGAATTTACATTCATGCTCAGCAAATTGCAGAGTATTTTATCAAAAAGAGGGGAAGGATGGTAAAACTTTATAATTTCATGACAAAATTATGTAAAACATACCAAAGGATGCATCGTGTTTTAATTGGTATTAATTTTCCATTGCTTTTTGATTTTAGCAATTCACAACAGGTCAGGAAGTAAAAGTACTGTTTTCTCTAATATAAAAAAAACAAACTTGAGCTTATATTTAGTACACAGTCCCTGACCAACAGCAACACGTAACATGTAGAACAAGACATGATGCCTGTTTGGCGATTTGACACATGTTTGTCGACAAAGATATTGCTGTTAACGACCAGGTACTCATTTTACATCTGAGTATGGTGAGAGAATTGAGTAAAGAGCCTTTTCCAAAGACTCAACTATGCTCCAAGCAAGGCTCGAACCCAGGACCTTCCGATCTGAAAGTGAGTGTCATACCACAAGGCCACATAGCCGCACATCCATTTGAGACTGAAATTTGAGAAGTTTTGAGTATAAAAACAATAAATATGATCAGAGTAAAAGAGTGGTACTTTAAGTGTTACGAGTCATTAAAATGTACTGGACATGAAAAGATATTCACCTGTTGCCATGGAAATTGAAATTGTTTGGCAATCATCCCTGGATTATCCACATTAAAAAAAATGACAAAGGCTCATTAATTAATGGAGTGATAGCATTAACAATAAGTATGAAGATAAATTATTGTCGCTTTGTTTTAAATATTGCCCAATTTGAAATGATTCTTCTCCATCACCCAGGCAATATTTATGATACCAACCAAACCACCTCCGTCCTTCCGCAAGCCTGACAAATGGTCTCAGGAGTTCACAGATTTTGTGTCCAAGTGTTTGGTGAAAAACCCTGAACACAGAACTACTGCAGCAGAATTGTTACAGGTTTGTTGTAAATAATTAATGAGATAATACGATTTCTAAGAAGGCTAGATTGCTGGCTTTTGCAGGTGGATTGGCTTGTTGTCAAGCCAGAATGAGGTCATGTTCTTTTTTCTGTTTAGCAAAATTGTACTTATGTAAATGTTGCTTCATTTGTGTTGGTTGGTGTATTTAAAAGTTGTAAGTTTAATGCAGGCTTTTTGGGGTGGTCAGAAATTTTTTGCAGGCTTTTCGGTCCTTTGATGCTGGCATCCATGCCACCCAGTTGTCCTTCAGAGCCATAGGGCCCTTGGAACAGGATTTTGTCCCTGTTTCTATTGCACCATACAGACAATAGAAATTGCTTGCTACTCTTTGGATAGTACACTTTGTCTATCACAATGTAAATTCCACTAGATCTAACATACACAGATAACCAGTCACTGTTAGGTATACACCGGAAATGGGGGATAAAAAATCTTGACTGCATCCTGAATGTTCCATCCAAATTTCTTATGACTCTACATGAAAGCTTGTGATAAATAACGTTGTTTTGAAATAGTCAATATTCAACGGTTATCATTTGTATACAGTTTTTTTAGAGAGAGAGAGAGTAAAGAGAGAGAGAGAGAGAGAGGGGGGGGGGGGGGGGTGATTTTTATGACCCTCTGAAGTCGAGCTTTAATTAATACATGGTCAATTCACAGTTATTTGCTACAGCTCTTTTCATATCACCATCCACCATCGTTATCAGAATTGTCATCACCATGGGACTCTCCAGTGTCAGCTAGTAAAGTATCTTAAATTTGATATGGCTTTTTAAAAAAAATAATTTAATCACACAATTCAATGATCTTGATTTCATCAAATTGTTTTTAATGAAAAACAAAATGGAATAATTTATCTGTAAATCTGCATTTCTCTGAATTATATTATTTTAGAACCAAATGTTGTGTAGGGCCTATTTTGATACAAATTCTGATTTATTCTTTCATTTCCTCTTGTAGCACGATTTTATCCAGAACAGAGAGCCGTGTAGCATATTGAACACGATGATTATTGAAGCCAAAGAGATTCAGGAAGCACAAGCCAACATTCTAGCCAATGGCGATGATTCGGTACGTACTTCGTACTGTGTACTTCGGTACTTCAGTACTTCTTTCACAAATATATTGGTTTGGTTGTGGGATGGTTGCTTATGAGGTGTTATGAGGTTTTGCTTTTTTTTGTTTGTTTTTTTGGAAAGGGGTGGTGGTGGTGGTGGTTGGGGGGGGGGGGGTGTTGAGAAAGAGCATAAGCATACACTTGGTATAAGGATGCTTATCCAGTTTTCTAGAATGTTCCAGCTCTCTGGTTATTTTCTTCAGATCATCAACAGGAAAAATCTAGCAGCAAAAAGAAATAAATATTCGGTTTTAAGTCTGAAAAAACTGCCCTGGTATTGCAGAAAAATTTCCTCAGCCTCAAAACAAAAGTTAGATGACGAGAAACAAAAAAAAAAAGGGAGTTAGGATTACCATTGGAAGTGTTGGTGTGGTGTCGGGGGGAGGGGGGGGGGGGGCACACTAACAATCCCGGGTGCAATTATAATATACATTTTATTGTTTAATTTGTTTTTATTCTTATGATTTTGGTACCAAGCTATTCTTCCTCTTCTGAATTTTTATACAAACATAATATGTGTGTGTATTCAGAAATTGTATATTTTATTCCATTTGATATGGTTTCAATAGTAGTATGGTTATACTTACTTACTTACTTACTTACTTACTTACTTACTTACTTACTTACTTACTTACTTACTTACTTACTTACTGACTTACTTACTTACTTACTGACTTACTTACTAACTTACTTACTTACTTACTGACTTACTTACTTACTTACTTACTTACTTACTTACTTACTTACTTACTTACTTACTTACTTACTTACTTACTTACTTACTTACTTACTTACTTACTTACTTACTTACTTACTTACTTACTTACTTACTTACTTACTTACTTACTTACTTACTTACTTACTTACTTACTTACTTACTTACTTACTTACTTACTTACTTACTTACTTACTTACTTACTTACTTAGGCCGCCCCTTTGGGCGCCCAACATGAGCCACAAGTCTTCGCCACTCTGTCCTGTCCTCCATGAGTGTACGCAGCTCCCGGGTGTTGTCCGGGATGATTATGGTGACGTGATTTAATTGGGCGAAAGTTTTCGGACTTTCTTATCACAGCCAGAGGGCATCTCTGTTTTTTAGTCTAACATCCAGATGCCCTTTTTGTCTTTGATCAAAAATTGATCATCTGTAATTATCTGATATATGTAATACATCTACCCTTAAAATGGGGGTTAGTGCATTCAAAATGGAACTTAAAGGCAGTCGTTAAAAATTATCCTATCATTTTAGTTATATGAATTTGTGTCTCCTTTTCAAAATGGCGTTGAAAATGGAGTCTATGCCATACTTATGCATATCATTTTATTTCCTAGCTGATTTATGTCTTTTAGAAAAAATCCCAATTGAATCCACACTCATTTCACTGATTTTTAAATTTTTTTGGACCCACTGTCTCTCAATGACGGTGTTGTATTTAGATGAATCATTTTGAATAACTCTGTATTTACAATACATTATTCATGTCTATACACCAAATAGTAGTTCTTTTGTAAAAGTTTATTTTTGAATGGATCATTTTGAATAACTCTGTATTTACAATACATTATTCATGTCTATACACCAAATAGTAGTTCTTTTGTAAAAGTTTATTTTTGAATGGATCATTTTGAATAACTCTGTATTTACAAAACATTATTCATGTCTATACACCAAATAGTAGTTCTTTTGTAAAAGTTTATTTTTGGATGAATCATTTTGAATAACTCTGTATTTACAATACATTATTCATGTCTATACACCAAATAGTAGTTCTTTTGTAAAAGTTTATTTTTGGATGAATCATTTTGAATAACTCTGTATTTACGATACATTATTCATGTCTATACACCAAATAGTAATCAATTTGTAAAAGTTTATTTTTGGATGAATCATGTTGAATAACCATGTATTTACGAGGCATTATTCATGTCTATACACCAAATATTAATCAATTTGCAAAAGTTTATTTTTGGATGAATCATTTTGAATAACCATGTATTTACGAGGCATTATTCATGTCCATTCCCAAATAGTAATCAATTCTTAAGAATTTCGTTTTTTAATGAATCATTTTGAATAACTCCTGTTATTTACGACTCTTACACCCCCCAGGAAGATGAAGACGATGTGGATGGTGGGACAATGGTGAAAAAGTCTGACACGGAAGGAACGATGAAGGCACAAACAGACAGTGAGTTGATAACTGATGAAGCATGTATCATGCGCTTAACTGTCACACTCTGGAAAAACATGTAGTTAAAAATTTTAACCAGAAAACTCATCCTTCAAATATCGATCATTTTAAATGACCCTCGCCTTGGCAAAAACTCTCAAACCTGGGACTTGAGGAAGACTTTGTGAAGTTTTAGCCAAGATGACGATGAAGGGCAAGTTTTCTGGACAAATTTTTTATTACCTGTTTTCCAGAGTACGGCAGTTAACTGGTTAAATAAACATGCATGTTTATGTTGTTGTTAAAGGGTGATTGTGGGGCCCGTTGACACTCAAACTTATGTTATTGTTAAAGGGTGATTGTGGGGGCTTTGACACACAAGCTTATGTTATTGTTAAAGGGTGATTGTGGGGCCTTTGATACACAAACTTATGTTATTGTTAAAGGGTGATTGTGGGGCCTTTGACACACAAACTTATGTTATTGTTAAAGGGTGATTGTGGGGCCTTTGAAACACAAACTTATGTTATTGTTAAAGGGTGATTGTGGGGCCTTTGACACACAAACTTATGTTATTGTTAAAGGGTGATAGTGGGGCCTTTGATACACAAACTTATATTATTGTTAAAGGGTGATTGTGGGGCCCGTTGACACTCAAACTTATGTTATTGTTAAAGGGTGATTGTGGGGCCTTTGACACACAAGCTTATGTTATTGTTAAAGGGTGATTGTGGGGCCTTTGATACACAAACTTATGTTATTGTTAAAGGGTGATTGTGGGGCCTTTGATACACAAACTTATGTTATTGTTAAAGGGTGATTGTGGGGCCTTTGATACACAAACTTATGTTATTGTTAAAGGGTGATTGTGGGGCCTTTGACACTCAAACTTATGTTATTGTTAAAGGGTGATTGTGGGGCCCGTTGACACTCAAACTTATGTTATTGTTAAAGGGTGATTGTGGGGCCTTTGACACTCAAACTTATGTTATTGTTAAAGGGTGATTGTGGGGCCTTTGACAGACAAGCTTATATTATTGTTAAAGGGTGATTGTGGGGCCTTTGAACTTCCCTTGTGGAGATAGGAGGTCATGTCTCGTTGGCTCCCCTGTCCTCGATAATAATCCCTTCATGTTCAGATTATTTTAGTAGTTCTTCAGAGCCCTAGTTTATACAGGTTTCGATAGCTTTAAATGGATAATAGCAATTACTTGCTACCCTTTGGATAGGATGCTGGTCTACTGTAAAGTACTTTCTGCCTGATCTATCAGACCTAGCTACCCAACCACTTCTGGGTGGGGAGGGGAGGAGGTCAGAAAAATAATTTCTGCTACGCCTGAGTTTGATCTCATTCCCTTTTTGTGTGAAGTGAGTGCTATACCAACTTGGCTATTGGTACCCCCAAAAGCCGGCTCTCACTGTCCTTACTCATAATTCTTTCAATGTTCAGATTATTTGATATGCGGTAGATAATGAGTTCTAGACATGGCAATGCCTGCCTTTTGATGTCTACAGCCTCTTTTTCGTTTCCAACCATCGCTCATAAATAAACCCCACCCCAGAAAAAATTTCATAGGTCTGTCCATCTCCATGTTTTCAACTTTTGCCCCAGGGAGCTACTGAGCTTTTAAATCTAAGGATGATTTGTTGGTTAGTTGGATTCTTGACCCATCGGCGATTGGTCGTTTTGACAGCTCACATGTCAACAGCTGTTAGGTCATCCATTGAGTCAGGTGAAAGTTTTGATGAGGGTCGTCTCATAGTTGTGTTGTTATCTCCTAGGTTGACTATTTCCCATATATTTATGGAATTCAGTTTGTTATAAACCCTCAGTATATTTTCCAATCACTTTTGAAATGATAAAAAAAAAAAGTATAAAAGTCTTTTTACAGCAGGAGTTCAGCTCTCAGAAAGGGAGTCAGTCAATGTGTTGTGTAAAAGTTCAGTGAATGTTTGTCTCCTGAATTGGCAACCCTGTATCTCCACCAGTATTAGTTCATTAGTGAGGCAAGACCCATAGGTGAAAATGTCAATTTGTGTTCTAGGTATTTTTTGAAACATACAAAGTATAGGAGGAACGAAAACGACGTCACTCAGCTCTTTGTTGATATTTTTAGACATCCTGTTAATGATAAGTTCTCACTAAATTCTACTGATCAGACTATAAGCATTAAGGGTTACACATAGATTGGTGTGTTGGTACGTTATGTCCAGATGGTGGATGTCATGAGTTGTTTTTTTTTAGCTAAATGCACATCATCAATAGATTTACAAACATCCTCCTGACCTTTTTTTTAAAATTTTCATTTCTCAGCGACCTTGACCCCTAGTGGTACAGTAGTCGTCAACAGCGAAGCTTCCACCTTGCAATCAGAACTTGGAACGATGGTCATCAACGAGGGAGAAACGGATTCCGAGGATGGAACGATGAAAAGTAAGGAAGGTTTTGAAGAGAGATTGGAACATTTAGATGGTCAGATACAATTTTTTAATAGTAGTCCTTCAGAGCCAGAGCTGGAGTTTATCCCAGTTTCTATATTGTGAAACAGACAATAGCAATGGCTTGTTACCCTTTGTATTTTATAGTCACCTGGAACAACTACAAAAGACGTCTAACTTCTACATTATGGCACAAGACCGAAGGGCTAGAGCTCAGGTGGTCGCTGGTTCGGATAAGTAAGTAAGTAAGTAAGTTACCCTTTGTATAGGACACTAGTATATCGCAAAGTACTTTCCACCATATCTAACAGACCCAGCTACCCAATCACTTCTGGGTGGACAGGGGGGTCAGAAAAAAATCTCGACTGCACCTGGGATCGATCTCAGTCTCTTTACCTGTGAAACGAGTGCTCTACCAACTGAGCTATTGCGACCCCCAGTTTTCTCGAGAGATTTGTTCTTATTTGTAAAGCTCTTTAAATAAAATGTGAAGCAAGACCTGATAGTTGTGAATTTTGACAGAGAATTTAAGAAACAAAATACCTTTTATTCATCTCCTAGGGGAAATTTGTCTTTTAGAGTCTTTTCTAAGAGAAAACTAGAATGATCCAGGCATCAGCTGCAGTACAGAGCCACAAAGTGAATTGGAGCAAGGTGACTTGCTCAAGGTCACACAGAGAAAATTGGGGAGCAGGCACTGGTATAAGATAAAAGTTCTGAAAAAGTGTGTGTATGAAACAGTGGCAGACAAAGCAAGAAAGAAGTAAAAAAAAAACCCAAAATGTCTTTGTCCTCTCGTGTTCAAAGTATGTGTTGTGTGTTGCAAGCGAGGGTTCACAGTGTAAAACGCATACCTTGTGAAGAATATAGGAATTGAAATCGTCCCAACTATCGGGTAACCTCTGTGGTGTAATGGTAGCACATCTGACCGATAATCAGATTTTTGTGGGATGTTTTTTTCCCCACTTGTATTTTTCTTTCCTGCTTTGTCAGGAACTGTCTCATACACATTTTTACAGGTCAAGGTCACACAGCAGTGATGCCAAAATCTGGTCTCACCAGAATAAAAATAATCTGATCTGGATCAAAGAATTCCGGGTCACAGGCAACTCCCGTCAAATTCCGGTGGGGTCATATTGTTCCAAGTTATTTCTTGTGCGGCTATGTGGTCTAGTGGTATGACACTTGCCTTCGGACTGGAAGGTCCAGGGTTTGAATCCCACTCTGAGTGGCGCATAGTTGAGTCCTTGGAAAATGCTCTTTACTCACATTCTCTCACTGTACTCAGATGTAAAATGAGTACCTAGCTGTTAATAGCGCTGTCTATGTCCGGAAAAAAAAATGGTATTATGTATCGCCTAACCATCTTGTCCTACATGTTATGTGTTGCTGTTGGATAAGGACTCCTTGTAAATCTTTTTGAACACGTTTTAGTGGATATTGGGCTATATAAAAGCTCAATTTTTTAAAATTTCTTATTTTTGTCTTGACTGTCCCCTTTTATCTTTTCTTGTGTTTTGAGGCCAAAGCCAGTCCATTTACATTGCTTGTTGGCTTTCACAGGATGTGACCAAACCATCCCAAGTTCTCTCTCTGGATCTTCAACAGAACAGGTTTTTGATTTGGCTTTTCCTACAGCTCCTGGTTGTTAATTCCTTCCAACCATCAAATTTTTCATTTTTAACCATTTAACTGCCGAGCTCAGAGGAGAAAAAAACAACATGTATTTAAAAATTTGGCCAGAAAACTTGTCCAATATCAAATCATTTGAATGACTCTCATCTTTGGCAAAAAGTCTCAAACCTGGGACTTAAGGTAGACCTAGCGAGGTCCTAGGTTTGAGAGTTTTTGCCAAGATGAGGATCATTTAAATCAATTGATATTTGAAGGACGTTTTCTGGCCATTTTTGAAAATACGAGTTTTTCTAGAGAACGGCAATTGATTGGTTAAAGTTTGTCTCAAATGTGATATTGAGCCGGAATGAAACAACAAAATATGTCGATTGAATTCAGACACCATATTCCATTTTATTTATTTATTTAAAACAAATTTTTCGGTCCTCACAGGGCACAGCACTGCCACAGGAGGAAAGGACCAGTACCGGCCATCTTTCCTGGATCACTTCGAAAAACAAGATGAAGAAAAGAACAAAGCTGCAGCAGCCGCAGCCGCAGCGGCTGCCAATGCTGCTTCCTCACCGTCATCCTCATCACCATCTTCCAACAACAACAACAACAACAACAACCAGTCACAGACACCACAGCAGCAGTCGTCAAATCAGTCACAACAACATCAGCCACAGCAGCCTCAGCAAGCTCAACCCGCCCCTCCCAAACAGATCACCCCTCCCCACCATTTTCAGAGGTCTTTCATAGATGGAGATTTTGAATTTGTGAGTACCGATCACATACGTTGGAATTGTTTTCTTTTATTTATTTAAAAAAAAAAGATTCAAAGCGACAAAGATGAAGTGCACGTCGTATTTAAATTTGCATGAAAAAAAAAAGGCAGAGCAAAACAAATAATGGTGCTAATAGGATTGTGTGTGTGTGTGTGTGTGTGTGTGTGTGTGTGTGTGTGTGTTTGTGTGTGTGTGTGTTTGAGTGTGTGTGTTTGTGTGTTTGTGTGTGTGTGTGTGTATGTGTGTATGTGTTTGTGTGTGAGAGATTGCGGGAGAGCGGGCGGGGGGACTTAATTTAATAAAGTAAAATGGTGGGAAAATACTTGTTTGGCGATAAATGTAATTCAGATAACTTCTAACATAAAAAGTCATGGTTAGAACATTTAAATTTGCAAAAAAAATAAAATATAAATAAATAAATAGAAGGACAGAGCAAAGCAAATAGAGATGCAAGTAGGATTGAGTGTATTTGTATTTGATTATGGGGTGGGGAGGGGGTGCATTTAATAACATTATATGGTGGGAAAATGCTTGTCTGGGGATGAATATGTAATTGAGATAACTTCTGTCATAATAAAGGGTAAAGGGTCGTGTTTAGAAAATATTTAAAGAGGGGGGAGGAGAGGAGGGAATTTCTGGTTGGGGTCGATGTCAAGAGAAGGTCGAGATAACCAAGGCATCAGCCACAGTACAGTGCATTAAAGACAAGAGATGAAGTGAGTAGGAAAGTGCCAGAAAACAATAGAGAATAAAAGATGTTCGCGGCGGTGATGGGGGTTTGAACCCTCGACCTTACTGGTACGACAACTCCACCTGGCCGGTGAGAGCGTGACTCTACCATTATGAGCTATCCACAATCAGTGGGGCAGACAGTGGGGCTTGAAAAGTAGCCTTCATAAACTCTTAGCCTGACACTGGCCAACAAAGGATGTCCGGATACAAGGCGACGACCACGTAAAAAAAGTGAATAGTGAGTTGTATTCAATGGTTAAAAACAAACAAACAAGGGGATCATTTGTTTTCTTGAGCACGACTAATGTCACCCTATTTATTACCAAAGAGAGACAACGAGTCTCAAATATTTTTTTAATGAATTATTTTTTCAATATGTAAGTTTTTTTACAAGATCTTTTCGCTTTTGAACATTTTGTTGTAATAATAATTGTCAACTTTTGATTCTCCTTTCCTTCATCCTAGTTACGAACTCTGGCCTACGAAGATTTAGAGAGACGATTGGCCGACCTTGACCCCGAGATGGAGAGAGAGATAGAGGAGCTTCGGGCTCGATACCAGGCCAAGCGTCAGCCCATTCTAGAGGCCATCGATGCCAAGAAGAAACGACAACAAAATTTCTAATCACCCTTGGATGTGGTTGTTTGGTTTATTATTAGATGAATAACAGTCAATAGGATTAATTGTAGTGATTCCAGAGACCAAAATAGTAACACACAACAAAAAATGGATGCTCTCCCTTCCCTGTGATTCTCTCTTCAAGATGTGACTTTTAAAAAAAATCAGGTCACGACTCCATTCTATAGAATTTTTTATTTGGCTATCAAATCTAAATATGGTTTTTTTTTTTTTTTTTTTTTTTTGTTGTTGCTAGAAGCTGTTTTATTCATTTTAGTTCAGTACTTTTCTTTTTACTTATTTGATTTTACTGATTCAGACATATTTTTTTTACTAACTCAAGACAATAATGGTACAGAATTATTTAAAAAAAGATTTTGTTAGTGAGATTATTAAGCCAAAATAAAATAAATTTTAAAAATAGAGATTTGCATATCCTTAATCGTAAGTAACATGCCAAATTTCATCATCATGATTATCATTTTGGTTAGCTTTTTTGGTCATATTTTCTTTTGCGTTAAACTAGAATTTTATGACCGTCAGAATATGGACTGATACCATTTATATTGGTTGATATTCCTGTGACTCAAATAGACCACGTTGATGTCGATTTCAGGTAGAATTAAATAATTTAAGACAATTTGAAAAGTCTGGGAGTGTTAGCCATGCACTGGTGCATTATAAAAATCTGAAGAATTGTGTCTGATGCAATGCTAGATAAATTAGAAAAACAATTTTTAAAAATATATTTTGTTTGTATTTTGACACATTCAAGCTGGATAAGGATGGGTCCATTTTGAGCAGCATGACAAGTTTTTAACAGGTGAAAGCTATTTCATGCTCTCCCGTCCATCTCTTACGTTTTTGTAAATTGTTTGTCATTAGGTAAGGCAGGGTCATCATATTATGGGTTTTTGTTTTTTCAAATGTAAATGTAAACATTTATTCCATAAATTTAACAAAGGACTTGAACAAACAAACAAAAACACAGAAAAAAGGAAAGAAGAAATGATACAGCATCTGATATAAAAGACATTAATATAAATAGAAATGTTTTCAGTCATGTCTTTTCTTAATGAAGTTCGACCAGGACATGTCCGGAGTTGGGGATGCTCCTCTTTGTAAAAAATCTTACATGCAATCTGTCACTTTTTCTTGTATTGACACATCTGATTCGTAATTCTTAGGAGATGAAATAGAAGTCTGAATCGTTCACTTTGTAGATCGAAGTTAAAATAACTCTTCATAAATCCTCAAAATTCTATAGTCTGGCACCAACTGTCATTTTCAATAAGTTCTAATGATTTAGAGATGCTCATGAAGTTCTGAAAATGGAGCCAAGATTTCGAAATGGGACAGCGTGGCTCAGCGGTACGGGCTTTGCTTCCTACCCAAAAGGGACCGAGTTCTATCACCTGGCGCGCTGTGAGGCCTTGAACAAGTCACTTTGCGGCGCTGAACTGTGGCTGACGCCTGGGTTATTCCAGTCTTCCCTTGGAATAGACCCTAAAGACAAATTTCCCCATGGGAATGAATAAAGGGAGTTTTGATTTGATTTGATTTTGAAATACTTAGAATTTTTCCTAGTGGTAGGCAGGAATTGAGATAGGCAGGAATTGAGGTAGGCAGGAATTGAGGTAGGCAGGAATTGTGGTAGGCAGGAATTGAGATTGACAACCCTGGAATTGTGTTTGCTGCTCGTTCAAGTCATTGTTAGAGCTGTCAGCCCCAGGGGTTTTAAATGTTCATCTTTCATATATATATATTTTTAAAGAATTGTGTTCATATCCTATACCTCCAGTTAAAGACATTTCATAATCATTTTTATAGTGATTTAATCCAAAGGGTCTATTTATCGCTACTCTAAAAAGAAAAAAACTCTAAAAGAAATGAACGCAATTTGTTTCTGTTGTTCCTTGAGTTTGAATAATAAAAATTTTATCAGCAGCTGAAGAAAGTGATACTATGTGTATAATATGATAATTATGGTTGATTGATGTGATTTGAAATATTGTTGTAATTATTTATCATCATGTATCATTATTATTATTATTATTATTATTATTATTATTATTATTATTATTATTATTATTGTAATTGTTACCATGAAGAAATTTTGTAATTTAAAAAAGTTGATTATTATATTCACCATCTTCCAACTTCTCCTCACCCCCCCCCTCCGGTTCTCATGGAACAAAGTGGTGTAGTTGATTTTAATCATTTATCAGATTTAAGTTGTGTGTATGTATGTATGTATGTATGTATGTATGTATGTATGTATGTATGTATGTATGTATGTATGTATGTATGTATGTTCGTCCAGTATCGATTTCAGATACAAGGAGATGATATTGTTTTTTCTGACCTGTCTGTCCACCAAGCGTGGATGTAAATGGCTTGGATCAGTTAGGTCTGGCTGAGATTATATTGTGATAAACTAAGTGTCCTATACAAAGGGTTGCAAGCAATTGCTATTGTCCGTTTCACGTTATAGAAACAAGAATAAACTCTGATCGTGTAGGTCTGAATTGTTGGAAGAAGCCCAAGTGGTATTGCTGTGATTGGTGTCCTTGGTGATGGAACTGATCAGATGCCATGGCGGTTGGTGTGAAAGCCTGTACTGTCTCTGTCTGTGAAAGGTTGTTGATTCATGGCATTGAAACCTGGTGTAACATAATCCTGATGATGATACAGACATTAAATTATTGTTATTATTATTATTATTATTATTATTATTATTATTATTATTATTATTATTATTATTATTATTATTATTATTATTATTATTATTATTATTATAATTACTATTATTATTATTATTATTATTATTATTATTATTATTATTATTATTATTATTATTATTATTATTATTATTATTATTATTATTATTATATTATTGTTTATTATTATTATTCACTGCCATGCGTTTATGCTGTAGGAGTGGTGCGTGTTCCTTTTGATTCCTTCAATTTTGAAAAACCAGCATTCTACTGTAACTGTAATTTGTTGGTTTTTTTTTCTCTTTTTTTTTTTCATTTTTTCTTTTGTTTTTTTCCTTCCCTCATCGGGGAAGGAATCAATTTCCATTGTATATATTTTGCATATACTAGAGCTGTCTGCTAGCAAAGTCGAATTTTCCTCAACGTTTTGCCTTTACTTCCACGATTCTTATTTACAGACTTGGGTTAAATCATAAATGATAAATAAGGCAAGAGTAAGTTATTTTGATGGTAGGCGATCTTTGTATGTAGTGATGATGATTATGCTGGATTCATTAACGGTGCGTTGAGGTGTGTGTGTGTGTGTGTGTGTGTGTGTGTGTGTGTGTGTTTATGGGGCTGTGTCAAAAGGTCAGTTTCGTCACATTCGCCACAAAATTAACAAGTACTGATTTATCATAAACTATAGAATGATTTTTGTTTTCATCAGTTCCTCTGGGTCGAATAGTGAAAAATAATTTTTAAAAGCTGACAATCTACAATCAAAATTAAGATTGTGCGGCTATGTGGTCTATTGGTATGACACTCGCTTTTGGATCGGAAGGTCCTGGGTTCGAGCCTCGCGCTCGGCGCATAGTTGAATCCTTGGAAAAGGCTCTTTACTCACATTCTCTCACCGTACTCAGGTGTAAAATGAGTACCTGGCCGTTAACAACATTGTCTTTATCCGAAAAATTGTAATATTGCATAACAGACGTCATGTCCCGTCCTACATGTTAGATATTGCTGTTGACCAGGGACCCCTTGTAAAGCGCTTGGAGCACATTTAGTGGATATTGCGCTATATAAAGCTCAGTTTAATTTAATTTAAAAGATTACAACATTGCTATCTTTTTAAAGTGTGGAAAATTGTGGACAAAGTTGATTCTGGGTGGGGTTCCCGACCTCCCATAGTGGGCAGGGAGGTACTTGTTGTGTCTTCTATCCCCCTATGTCTGTTTTCCAATTGCTTTCTGTCTTTGTCTTGGAATGAGATTACTTGGTTTTGTCCTGACCTTGGCTGGGAGGGAAGCAGTCGAATGCATAGTTATAGTTTTGGGAGATGATATTTATAAAAGTTGATTTTTGTTTCATAGTTTTATAAAATTATTTACTCCTGGTGTAGTTTTGTGGCAAATTGTTACAAAAACTAACTTTTTGGCAAATGTGTGTATGTGTGTGCGTCTATGGTAGTGTGTATATTCATGATTTTATCTGCAGTGTGATTGTAGGAATGGTTGAAAGTACTTTTTTTGTGTAAGTAAAAAGGAACCTTTTGCTTTTAATTTGATTAATTCTCAAATGATTATTTCATTCTGCATTTCAATTTTTCATACTTTTATTCATTACGATGTTGCTTTTGTAGGTATTTTTCTTTGTATAGACTATATTCCAGAATTGATTTGATCTTTCATCGCGGGTGGTTGGATGGGAGCATCACCCTTGAATCATATACCTATGATGTTCGCATGGGTGTACGATCCGATAGTGATGTCGTTTCTTCTTCTCTTTACTAGCCTATCCTGCTTCTTTGGTTTGTGATTGTATTTTTGACAGGGGATATTTTTTTTTCTGTAAATCTTCTGCCTGTTTGTTCTTGGTTATTTATAATTTAGCTTATGATATCTTTAGGTTATGATTTTGATTTACATTTGTACTATTTTTGTTAGTGTTAGATTGCTTGTTTTTTTGTTTCAGCGGTCTCTCATATAACCTCAATTGTGTTGGAAGAGACCTAAAGCAACAAACAAACAAAAAAAAAATCTTTCATCGTTTTTATTGGGTTTTTTTTTTCCTTCTTTTTCCAATTCTCTTATAATATTGCAAAGTCATTTTCATATGATGCTGGTGATAATAGAAATGTTACTCTATACAAATGCATTGGGCTTTTTTTTTTTTAATTTTTTTTTTTTCATTACTCATTAATGAATGTGCCCCTTCTGGGTGGGGTTCCTACCTCCCATAGCGGGCAGGGAGGTACTTGCTGTGTCTTCTATCCCCTCTTATCTGTTTTCCAATTGCTTTCTGTCTTTGTCTTGGAATGAGATTGCTTGGTTTTGTCCTGGCTTTGGTCGGAGTCCTTGGCTGAGAGGGAAACAGTCGAATGTATAGTTACATTTTTGGCAGATGATATTTTTTCCTTGTAAATCATCTCTCTGTTATGTAATGTTATTCTTTTCATTTTTAACATATGATTTGTAAACATTTGAGTGTATTCCTCTTAGTGGGGACCTGTGCTTGTGTCTGGACGAGACTTTTAGGTGATCTCAAATTGAGTACTTTGATAGTGTGCTCTTGGAATCTGCATCTGTTTCCTATTTGAACAAATTCCCCTTTGTCTTACCTTTTCTTTGGTGCTTTAATTGTAATTCTAGAACTTTTGACTATCCCATTTTCTTCCTTTTTACTGGCGCTGATATGACCTTAATGTGTTGCAAGCGCCGTAAAACCCTTAAAAACAAACAACAAACAAACATCAAAATGGTGTTATGTCAGGGAAGGCGATTAAAATGCTGAAATTAAATAAATTGGAAAAAAAAAGAAGAAAATTTGGTTAAGTTTATATCAAAGGCGTCTGAGCGGGTGGTTGGATGGGAGCATCACCCTTGAATCATATACCTATGATGTTCGCATGGGTGTACGATCCGATAGTGATGTCGTTTCTTCTTCTCTTTACTAGCCTATCCTGCTTCTTCGGTTTGTGATTGTATTTTTGACAGGGGATATTTTTTTTTCTGTAAATCTTCTGTCTGTTTGTTCTTGGTTATTTATAATTTAGCTTATGATATCTTTAGGTTATGATTTTGATTTTCATTTGTACTATTTTTGTTAGATTGCTTGTTTTTTTGTTTCAGCGGTCTCTCATATAACCTCAATTGTGTTGGAAGAGACCTAAAGCAACAAACAAAAAAAAAAAAAAAAAGGCGTCTGATTGTAGCCGTGTAAGCCCCATGTGCAGAAAAATTTATTCTTTCTTACCTTATATTAAAGGCTTACCTTTCCCCTAACATTGTGGTCAACGGAGATTGACCGTTATTGGTCAGATCTGACTGGTAATAAGGAGGTCTCAGGTTCCATCCACAATTAATGCAGGGAGATCTATTAGGATGTTTTTTTTTTAAATTTGATTTTTTCTCTCTACTTCGTCTGGCACTGTTTCATACACAGTTTTTCAGATCTTTATCCGACACCAGTGCCTGGATGGGGTCTTCTATCCCCCTATATCTGCTTTCCAACATGCTTTTCTGTCTTTGCCTTGGAATGAGATTACTTGGTTTTGTCCTGGCCCTGGCTGGGAGGGAAACGGTCAAATGTATAGTGATGATATTTTTTGTCTTGTAAATCATCTCTCTGTTATGTACTTTATTATTTTGATTCATATATATTGCGATTTCTAAACATTTGAGTGTGTTCCTTACTAGTAACCTATGATTGTGTCCGGACGAGACTTTTATGTGATCTCAAACTAAGTACTTTGATAGTGTGCTCTTGGAATTTACATCTGCTTCCTATTTGAACAAATTCCCCTTTGTTTTACTTTTTCTTGGGTGCTTTAATTGTAATTCTAGAACTTTTTTGACTATCCCATTTTCTTTCTTTTTACTGGCGCTGATATGACCTAAATGTGTTGCAAGCGCCGTAAAACCCTTAAAAACACAAACAAAACATCACTCATGACATAATACTGTGTCGAGTTGACGGGTCACATGTCGTCACCTCATCGGATGTTTCCGGAATGAATTGATGTAGATTATTTGCCTTTCCGGTGTAAAAATTGTAAGTAAGTCAACAACCATGATATTTATATGAATAATCAATTTTGTCATGAATGAATGAATATCACCCTTCTAAATAACTAGGTAGTTTTTTTTTGTTGTTTTTTAAAAATCGTAAACCAGTTAATTGGTGTATTCTGGACAGACATGTATTTAATAATTTAGCCAGAAATCTCGTCCTTTAAACGTCAATCGATTTATATAACACTCATCTTGGCAAAAAGTCTCAAACCTTGGACCTTAAGGAAGACATTGCGAGGTCACAAGTTTTTACCAAGATGAGGGTTATTTAACTCACTCAATCCTAGAGATTTTTGCTACTCTTCAAAATTGGAAAAATTGTATTAAAAAGACTATGTACATAGAAATTTTTATTCAACTAGCATTAACATGTAAAAACTAAAAACATTATCTTTGATACTACGCCTACAATTTGTCTCAGAAAAATGTAATAAACAGGCATGGGGTAAAAGTAACCTGGGTTAACTACAGATATGGTCGGTGTTAGGGTTGAGTGAGTTATCAATCAATATTTAAAGGATGTTTTCTGGCCAAATTTTTTAAAATCCATGTCTTTCCAGAGTATGCCAGTTATGATTGTCATGAAATTTGATTTACTATTAAAAAAATATAATTGTTATGAAAATTCAATTTTATACAGTATATAATGCCATTGCCATTGATAGATCGAAATGTTGCTACATCTACTCTTAGTGTTGGAAGGTCAGTAATTGTAATTAATGATACTAAGCTGCTAGAAGCTGTGGTCTGTACAAAGCAATGAATAAAGAAGGATATGATAGCTTTGAAAATGAACTAAATACCAAACACGGTTTTGTATTTAATTTAGTTCTTTTTTTTCAAGCTGTTGGTTATATTCATTTGATTTCATTACAATTAGTCAATCTTTTTAAAAATTTAGTTTTTAATGATATTGAGGTTGGTTTTTTTTGTTTTTTAGAATAGTAAAAGTGAGAGCAGAGGGTTGAGCCCACCTTGATGCTGGTTCTGATAAGGAATTTTGGAACAACATAAGTTGGTTGACGCCCAAGTCATGACGAATAATTGTAGTTTGTTGTGTTGTGATAGCATGTGTAACGTTATGGTTGAATGGTGATAGCATGTGTAATGTTATGGTTGAACGGTGATAGCATGTGTAACGTTATGGTTGAATGGTGATAGCATGTGTAATGTTATGGTTGGATGGTGTGGTTTGAAAAAGACGACTAGAACAATTTCAGCCATTATCTCTATCTGGTTTTGTAAAAGTTTAGCTTCAGCTGGGCATTTCAATGTGAGTTGGATTCAATGCAACGGAAGGAAAAAACTCAATCATTTTTCAGATTTTCCATTGCAGAGTAAGGTCTGACATAGTAGTCAAAAAGTAGAAGCGGAAGATTGATAGAAGGAAGCGGAAGATTGATGGAAAGAAGTGGAAGATTGATGGAAAGAAACGGAAGATTGATGGAAAGAAACGGAAGATTGATGGAAAGAAATGGAAGATTGATGGAAAGAAAAGGAAGATTGATGGAAAGAAACGGAAGATTGATGGAAAGAAACGGAAGATTGATGGAAAGAAACGGAAGATTGATGGAAAGAAACGGAAGATTGATGGAAAGAAACGGAAGATTGATGGAAAGAAACGGAAGATTGATGGAAAGAAATGGAAGATTGATGGAAAGAAACGGAAGATTGATGGAAAGAAACGGAAGATTGATGGAAAGAAACGGAAGATTGATGGAAAGAAACGGAAGATTGATGGAAAGAAATGGAAGATTGATGGAAAGAAATGGAAGATTGATAGAAAGAAGTGGAAGATTGATAGAAAGAAGTGGAAGATTGATAGAAAGAAGTGGAAGATTGATAGAAAGAAGTGGAAGATTGATAGAAAGAAGTGGAAGATTGATAGAAAGAAACGGAAGATTGATAGAAAGAAGTGGAAGATTGATAGAAAGAAGTGGAAGATTGATAGAAAGAAGTGGAAGATTGATAGAAAGAACCGGAAGATTGATAGAAAGAAGCGGAAGATTGATAGAAAGAAGCGGAAGATTGATAGAAAGAAGTGGAAGATTGATAGAAAGAAGCAGAAGATTGATAGAAAGAAGTGGAAGATTGATAGAAAGAAGCGGAAGATTGATAGAAAGAAACGGAAGATTGATAGAAAGAAGCGGAAGATTGATAGAAAGAAGTGGAAGATTGATAGAAAGAAGTGGAAGATTGATAGAAAGAAGTGGAAGATTGATAGAAAGAAGTGGAAGATTGATAGAAAGAAGCGGAAGATTGATAGAAAGAAGTGGAAGATTGATAGAAAGAAGTGGAAGATTGATAGAAAGAAGTGGAAGATTGAAAGAAAGAACCTTTTATTTATTTTCCTTAAATGAAGAAAGACTGTTTTAAAGAATAATTATTTCTGGCTAAGGTTGTTCTTTATATATCTCTGCTCTATTTGGCTGAGAAACCCGGGAAGATGCGGCAAGCTTCGATGTGAGATATGAGGCAAAATCGAAGATAGAAAGTGTTTATTATAACAACAACTTTTTTTTTCAGAAAAAAATTCATAACTTGGGTTCTGATAGACATAGACAGACAATTTAAAGTGGTAAATGATCAGAAAGATGTGGTCTACACCACTGTATACATAACTCAATTTAATAAATTTGCTTATCTTTCCGGGTTTTATCAGCCAGCCACACATTTATAGTTCTGGCATGGCAGTTTTTGCAACGCTTGTAGCCGTGTTGTGTTGCAGCCGCGAAACATCGCAAAATGTCACTGATTTGCATTGCGGCCGCAAAATGTGCAATTTTTTACAAATTTTTGTGATTTTGTAAAGAAAAAAATTTAGGTGAAAACAAGACGATTGTTATAAAAGCTTTTAATTTGATGGAACGTGAAAGATAATTAATCAAGAGTAGTTTTCTATCTCGTTTTCTTCCTTTTTACTGGTGCTGATATGACCTTTATTCGTTGCAAGCACCGTGAAACCCTTAAAAAGAAATACTTTTTCTCTTTCATGAACTAATTATGGGTTTTTAGGAAAATTAATCTCAAATTTTTGAATTTTTTTTGGAACATTTTGCTGTTTTTGTTTTCAGCTTGCAAAATTTGGAAAAAATTTTTTTTTCAGAAAACCGCCATGTTTTAAAAAAATCTGGCCCATCAGTTACTTGTATGGTATTTCTGTGTACGTGTTATTGTGTACAAGATTGTATTTCTGTGTACAAGATTGTATTATTGTTTACAAGATTGTATTTCTGTGTACGTATTATTGTGTACAAGATTGTATTTCTGTGTACGTATTATTGTGTACAAGATTGTATTTTTGTGTACGTGTTATTGTGTACAAGATTGTATTTCTGTGTACGTGTTATTGTGTACAAGATTGTATTTCTGTGTACGTGTTATTGTGTACAAGATTGTATTTCTGTGTACATGTTATTGTGTACAAGATTGTATTTCTGTGTACGTGTTATTGTGTACAAGATTGTATTTCTGTGTACGTGTTTTTGTGTACAAGATTGTATTTCTGTGTACGTGTTATTGTGTACAAGATTGTATTTCTGTGTACGTGTTATTGTGTACAAGATTGTATTTCTGTGTACGTGTTATTGTGTACAAGATTGTATTACCACTCTGAATCATTGTTTGATACATTGTCAGCATTTTCCTCAATCACATTGGTGCATTTTATTATTAGCATTGATTGGTGTTAGTAGATAAAGGCCAACGTTGCCTGCCATCAAATAGTCAAAATGAAATGGAGTTGGTCTGCTGTTGCCAGATTGAAAAATTGACGTATATTAAAGTACTTTGTCTCGGGTGACTTGGAAATCGATAATATTTTGACTATCCCATTTTTCTTCCCTATTACTGGCGCTGACATGACCTAAATGTGTTGCGAATGAGCGAGCGAGCGAGCGAAAGCCACCGTAAATCCTTTAAAACATAAAACATACCATTAGACCCTTTGATCGAGTTTTGAGCTCGAGGCGACTGGACACATAGCAGAGACTGATTTCATCTCATTCTTGTTATCATAGTGTTATGTGTTATCATAGTGTTATGATATTAATCGTTATAATTTTGTCATGAATTAATCGTTTTTGATGAATGAGACATAAATAAATAAACCAAGCAGAGATATACTTTTAAACCGGAGTCTCGGGTTTGGATATATTTTCCATCATTTGTGAACCAGAGACTCACAAAGCAGTTTTATGTCGGGATAAATGACAATGTGAAATTGTATGTCAGCTGCAATTTGATGAATGAGAACAGATAATGTGGATGTTTCGGGTATCCCCTTTATCAACAAAACAAGATGAATGAAACACTACAGACAAATGATAATGTGGATGTTTCGGGTATCCCCTTTATCAACAAAACAAGATGAATGAAACACTACAGACAAATGATAATGTGGATGTTTCGGGTATCCCCTTTAGCAACAAAACATGATGAATGAAACACTACAGGCAAATGATAATGTGGATGTTTCGGGTTTCCCCTTTATCAACAAAACAAGATGAATGAAACACTACAGACAAATGATAATGTGGATGTTTCGGGTTTCCCCTTTATCAACAAAACAAGATGAATGAAACACTACAGACAAATGATAATGTGGATGTTTCGGGTTTCCCCTTTATCAACAAAACAAGATGAATGAAACACCACAGACAAATGATAATGTGGATGTTTCGGGTATCCCCTTTATCAACAAAACAAGATGAATGAAACACTACAGACAAATGATAATGTGGATGTTTCGGGTTTCCCCTTTATCAACAAAACAAGATGAATGAAACACTACAGACAAATGATAATGTGGATGTTTCGGGTTTCCCCTTTATCAACAAAACAAGATGAATGAAAGAGTACAGATGAATCATCTGTTGTGTTTCATTCATCCTGTTTTGTTGATAAAGGGGAAACCCGTAACGCCCTCATTATCTGTTTTCTTTTATTTAATTGAAGGTTACATTCAATTTCACATTATTATTTGTTTCTTTGAGCTTCGAGCAGCAACATTCACATTGTCATGTCTGGGTGATTTCAATGCTAAAACACTGGGTGGGGATCCTGAGCTCCCATAGTGGGCAGGGAGGTACATACTGTGTCTTCTATCCCCTTATATCTGTTTTCCAACATGCTTTCTGTCTTTGTCTTGGAATGAGATTACTTAATTTTGTCCTGTCCCTGGCCGGAGTCCTTGGCTGGGAGGGAAACAGTCAAATGCATAGTTATTGTTTTGGGAGATGATATTTTTTTCCTTGTAAATCATCTCTCTGTTATGTATTATTATATTTGTTATTTTGAATGTATAATGTAAGCATTTGAGTGTATTCCTCTTTGTTGGATTTTGTACTTGTGTCTGGATGAGACTTGTAGGTGATCTCAAACTAAGTACATTGGTGATATGCTCTTGGAATCTACATCTGATCCTTATAATTTGTTCCTAGTTCCCCTATGTCTTACTTTCTCTTGGGTGCTTTAATTGTAATTCTAGAACTTGTTACTATCCCATTTCCTTCCTTTTTACTGGCACTGATATAACCTAAATGTCTGGCACTGATATAACCTAAATGTGTCGCAAGCGCCGTAAAACCCTTAAAAACAAACAAACATTCACATTATTGTGTCTGGGTGATTGCGATGCTAAAACATGGATTTTATAGTCCTAAGTGAAGTATGAAACTAGAGTTTACTGGGTGGGGTCTTTTGACCCCTCAAGGGGCCAGGAGGTCACTTGTTATGACTTCTATCCCCCTAAATATGTTTTCTGAGGTTTTTTTTACATTTCTATCTTTGTCTCCTGAAGCTGATGACTGGGGACACCTTGTAAAGAGCTTTGACCACGTTTAGTGTATATTCCTCTATACAGCATATCAAGTTTTTTTTGTGTGTTTTTATACAATTGATGCAAAGAAAAATACTTTAGCTAGATTTACTGAAATGTCTAATCTTTGTTGTTTCTTTCTCCTATCCATGTGTGATTAACAGTTTGTAAGTATAATTCTATTATATTCTTCCTTTTATGGTACGTTTAATGGCACCGACATTATTATCTATATTTATTCGAGAATTCAAAACCAAATATCAAGAAGCATACTGTTATAATATTTATTCTTATATATACCAATTGTTTTATCTCCATCAAAACCAATAATACTCATGTAATCAACAATACCAATACCAACACGGTTACCACCATCAATATCAACATCAACAATGTTACCGTCATCAACACTGTTGCAATATTCAATCCCAATTTTATCACTGTTGTCATCAATTTCAACACTTTTGCCATCATCTGGAATACGATGAGAGTTGGAGATAGAGCGTGCAAGATACCTGAGTTGTCATTAGACAAAAAGGCAAATTAAACTGGGCCTGTAAATGAAAAAAATGCACATTGGAATGATGTCTCACGGCTCACAATATCAAAATTTAGTAAGAAAAGAGAGATATAGATAAATAGACAGAAAGATAGATAGATAGATATAGATAGATAAATGGATAGATAGATAGATAGTTAGAGAGAGAGAGAGAGAGAGAGAGAGAGAGAGAGAGAGAGAGAGAGAGAGAGAGAGAGAGAGAGAGAGAGAGAGACTAGGTAGTTTAACTTCAGTAAGTGACCACACCTAAATAATATTGGAGAAGATGGGATGGACATGTTAATTTAATTTAATAGAATGAGATACACAACGGTTTGAAAACGATTTGTACGTTATGGGGTCTCGTTTTATGATATTCCCTTTTGAATCAGAAGGTCCTGGGGTCCAGCCAGTTTCAGCGCATAGTTGGGGACTTGCAAATATATCTACTCACATTCTCTCACCCATCTCAAGCGTAAAAGGAGTATCTTGACGCTTACAGATTGTCTCTGTCGGAAAAAAATGTAATAACCCCTAACTGGCTTCATGTCTCGTCTTACTCGTTTAGTGAAGCCGGTGACTGGGGACACGCTGTAAAACGCTTTGATCACGTTTAGTGTACGTATATTCCGCTATACAACAGATCACGTGTTTTGTGTTTTTATACAATCGATACAAAGAAAAATACTTGTACTATATTACTCAAAGGTCTAATCTTTGTTGTTTCTTTCTCCTATCCATGTGTGACAAACAGCGGGTAAGTATCAATCAATTATATTCTTTCTTTTATGGTACGCTTAATGGCACCGACAATACTATCTATGGTTACCCCAGAATTAAATACTCAATATCAATAGCAATACTGTTGTAATCATTATCTATCTCTATTATTTTGTATCCATCAAAAACGATATTAACACATGCCATAATCAATACGACTATCAACACTGATACCACCACCACCATAAATATCAACATCAACAATGTTACCGTCATCAATGCCAATATCAACACTGTTGCTATATTCAATAACAATATTATCACTGTTGTCATCAATTTCAACACTTTTGCCATCATCAGTATCAATATTGCAATTCGATGCGGGTTGGTGTTAGAGCATACGAGATACAGAAATTGTCATTAGAGAAAAAGACAAATTAAACAGTGCCTGTAACATAAAAAAAATAATTAGAATGATGTCTGAAGGGTAACAATATCAAGACTTAGTAAGTAATGAGAGATAGAGATCAATAAATAAATAGATATATAGATAGATAGTTAGATATATAGATAGATAGATAGAATGATAAATAGATAGATCGATAGATTAGATAGACAGATAGATAGATAGATAGACAGATAAATAGATGGAGATAGAGATAGTGATATATAGATAGGTAGACAGATTGAAGATAGATAGATAGATAGATAGAAAGAGAGATGGATATGTAGAGAGATAGATATAGATAGATATAAAGAGAGCTAGATAGAGCTGGATAGATATATAGAACGATATATAGATACAGAGAAAGAAAGATAGATAGATGGATAGATAGCTAGAGAGATAGATGGATAATATATATATATATATATATATATATATATATATATATATATATATATATATATATATATATATATATATATATATATATAGATAATGAGATGGTGATAGAGCAAGAAAGAAAGAGAGAGAGAAATAGAGAGAGATTGATAGAGAGAGAAAGAGAGAGATAGAGAGAGAGAGAGAGAGAGAGAGAGAGAGAGAGAGAGAGAGAGAGAGAGAGAGTAGGTGGTTCTACACAACGATTTTAAAACAATTAAACGTGTAATTAATACGAATTGTGTGTTATCGGGTACTGTGGTATGACATTCGTTTTCGGATCGGAAGGTTATAATTTCGAGCCTCGTTCAGCGCATATTTGAGTCCTTTGTAAAAAGACTTTACTCACAATCTCTCACCCAATTCAAGTGTAAAATGAGTATCTGGCCTTTAACAGATTTGTCTGTGTTTGAAAATATTGTAATAACTCCTAACTGGCGTCATTTCTCTTCCTACTCATTCTGTGAAGTTGATGACTGGGGACACCTTATATAGCGATTTGAGCACGTTTAGTGTATATTCCGCTATAAAACATATCAGGTTTTTTTTGGTCTAATTATGCAATTCATGTAAAGCAAAATACTTCAACTATATTTACTGAAAGGTCTAACCTTTGCTGTTTCTTTCTCCTATCCATGTGTGACAAACAGCGGGTAAGTATCAATCAATTATATTCTTTCTTTTATGGTACGCTTAATGGCACCGACACTACTATCTATTGTTACCCCAGAATTCAATACTCAAAATCAATAGCAATACTGTTATATTTATTATTATCTTTATCTATTATTTTGTTTCCATCAAAATCGATATTAACACTTGCCATAATCAAAACCACGATCAACACTGTTGCTACCATCAATATCAACATCAACAGTGTTATCACCATCAATATCAACATCAACACTTACCACCATCAATATCAACATCAACACTGTTACCACCATCAATATCAACATCAACACTGTTACCACCATCAATATCAACATCAACACTGTTGCTGTCACCAATACCAATATCAACACTGTTGCCATATTCAATACCAATATTATCACTGTTGTCATCAATTTCAACACTTTTGCCAATACTGAAATTCGATACTGGTTGATGTTAGAGCGTACTGTAATGGTCTCAAGTGAGTAAAGAGCTACTCGACTATGCATAAAGATATGTAGAATGAGGCCCCAGAATTTACTAGTTACTATAAATGACTGGGTGGGGATCCTGACCTCCCATAGTGGGCAGGGAGGTAATGCTCTGTCTTCTATCCCCCCATACCCGTTTCCCAATTGTTTCCTGTCATTGTCTTGGAATGAGATTACTTAGTTTTGTCCTGATCCTTGCCGGAGATCCTTGGCTGGGAGGGAAACAGTTTTGGGAGATGATATTTTTTTCCTTGTAAATCATCTCTCTGTTATACATTGTATTATGTTTAGTTTACATATTATATTATATAATTGGTAAACATTTGAGTGTATTCCTCTTAGTTCGGACCTGTGCTTGTGTCTGGATGAGACTTATAGGTGATCTCAAACTAAGTACAATGGTGGTATGCTCTTGGAATCTACATCTGATCCCTATTTGTTCCCAGTTCCCCTATGTCTTACTTTTTCTTGGGTGCTTTAATTGTAATTCTAAAACTCTTTACTATCCCATTTTCTTCCTTTTTACTGGCGCTGATATAACCTAAATGTGTTGCAAGCGCCGTAAAACCCTTAAAAACAAAAACAAAACTATAAATGAAAAACAATTATCGATTTGTTTTAGATGAAATAAAAAGAAAGATGAAATTTAATTAAAAGAGATAAATAAAGCACACAAGAAAAAGTAAGACAAAGGGGAATAAGTTAAAATAGGGAAAAGATGTAGATCCAAGCGCAGCACTATCAGTGAACTTAGTTTGAGATCACCTAAAAGTCTCATCCAGACACAAGCAAAGGCCCGGACTAAAAGGAACACACTCGAATGTTTACAGTCCATTATAAAACAACAAAATGTGTAACAGTACATAACAGATGATTAACAAGGAAAAAAATGTCATCTCACAAAACTATTAACTATACATTTGACTGCTTCCCTCCCAGTCAAGGACTCTGGTCAGGGCTAGGACAAAACTAGCAATCTCATTCCAAGACAGAGACAGAAAGCGATTCGGAAAACAGATATAGGGGGATAAAAGACACAGCAAGTGACCTCCTGCCTACCATGGGAGGTCAAAGAACCCAACCAGCTTTTATTTTTCAAATTCTAACAATACTTCTATACCTAACAGCGCTTGCAACACAAATTAGGTAGTCGTATAAGTGTCAGGAAAAAGTAAGATGAGAAGGCTAGATTCGGGCAAGAACAGAAAAAGACTGGAAGGGAGTAATGTGCCTGTGTGTGTTCACAATACAATCAAAAGGGTTTGACGGCGCTTGCACACATTTAGGCCATAACAGCACCAGTAAAAAGGAAGAAAATGGGATAGTCAAAAAAAAAATTCAGGATTTACAATTAAAAGCACAGGAGGAATAATAAGACAAAGGGGAATTAGTACAAATGGGAACCATAGATTCCAAGAGCATACTATCAGTGTTCTTAGTATGAAATCAGCTAAAAGTCTCATCCAGACACAAGTGACACTGTAGAATTATATTGCTTTGTTTCATATGTTTTTAAGGGTTTTACGGCGCTTGCAATACATTAAGGTCATATCAGCGCCAGTAAAAAGGAAGAAAATTGGATAGTAAAAAGTTCTAGAATTACAATTAAAGCACAAAAGAAAAGGTAAGACAAAGGGGAACTGGTTCAAATAGGGAACAGATGTAGATTCCAAGAGCACACCGTCAAAGTGCTTAGTTTGAGATCACCTAAAAGTCTCGTCCAGACACAAGCACAGGTCCCAACTAAGAGGAATACACTCAAATGTTTACCAATCATGTTATGTATTATGTAATTAAACATAATACAATGCATAACAGAGAGATGATTTACAAGGAAAAAATATCATCTCCCAAAACTATAATATACATTCGACTGCTTCCCTCCCAGCCAAGGAACATCGGCAAGGGTCAGGACAAAATTAAATAATCTCATTCCAAGACAATGACAGGAAACAATTGGAAAACGGGTATGGGGGGATAGAAGACACACCATGTACCTCCCTGCCCACTATGGGAGGTCAGGATCCCCACCCAGTTTGTTTCATACTGCATGTTTGATTGGTTGTATGTTTGAGTGAAAGTTGTCACGTTACTGTCAAGCGTTTTGAGCTTGTTGAGGTACTGGGTAAGGCGCTATATGAAAACCATATAATATTATCATAAGATCATAATAATTATTAAATACAGGATCCAACCAGGAAGAATTCACTCAAATGCTTACAAAACATGATACTCAAAACAAACCACACAAATAGTACAGTATTTTAAAGGGTTTTACGGCACTTGCAACACATTTAGGTTATATCAGCGCCAGTGAAAAGGAACAAAATGGGATAGTAAAAAGTTCTAGAATTACAATTAAAGCACCCAAGAGAAAGTAAGACAAAGCGGAACTGGGAACAAATAGGGATCAGATGTAGATTCCAAGAGCAAACTATCGAAGTACTTAGTTTGAGATCACCTATGTCTCATCCGGACACAAGCACAAAATCCAACAAAGAGGAATACACTCAGATGCTTACATTATACATTCAAAATAACAAATATAATAAAATATAACAGATTTAAAAGGAAAAAAATATCATCTCCCAAAACAATAACTATGCATTCGACTGTTTCCCTACCAGCTAGGACTCCGACCAGGGCCAGGAAAAAACCAAGTAATCTCATTCCAAGACAAAGACAGAAAGCTTGTTGGATAAGATATAAGGGGATAGAAGACACAGTATGTACCTCCCTGCCCACTATGGGAGGTCAGGAACCCCACCCACAAATAGTACAGTACATCACACACAGAGAGAATTTACAATGAAAAAAAAAAATTCATATTCCAAAACTAATAATGTAAATGTTGCTGCTCGAAGTTCGAAGAAATGAATAACAATATGAAACTGAATGTAAGCTTCAATACAATAAACGAAAACAGATAATGTGGATGTTTCGGGTTTCCCCTTTATCAACAAAACAGGATGAAAGAAACACTGCAGACGAATGAGATAATGTGGTATTGGGGTCCACAATATCTATTTTCGTTTATTATATTGAAGCTTACATTTAATTTCACATTGTTATTCAAAACTAATAAAATACATTAGACTGTTTCTATCTCATTCAAGGCTATTTCTGTTTCAATGCTATATCATACAACCACAATCTCTACAAATTGGGACGTCAACACATTCGAGTATTAGATCCGAACTAACTTAACTAAGTCAACTCCGTACCTTAGGCCTTTGACCTAAGGTTAAAAATAATTCTAAAGGTTTTAGGGGAGTAGAGTAAAAAATAATCATCTCTCTTTGACCATAACACTATTATCACTAACGCTATCATCACTACTAACATCACCACCATTGTTCATTACCAATATCATCACTGTTGCCATCAACATTTCCAATGCCATCATCGTTTCCGCTATTAACATTGCTGCTATTAACATTTGAACAGCAAAACGTTTATCTTATCATTATCAGTATCGACACAGTTATCATTCTGAATTCCAATACCAATATCAAAACAATCGTCATAATAAATACATACTTTATCTTTTACCAATATCAACACAACAGTTATTATTAATACCTGCATTATCAATACAAATATCAACACAGTTGTTATTATTAATACCTGCATTATCAATTCATACATCAACACAGTTGTCATTATGAATACATGCATTATCAATGCCAATATCAACACAGTTGTCATTATGAATACCTGCATTATCAGTGCCAATATCAACACAATTGTCTTTATTAATACATGCATTATCTCTACCAATATCAACACAGTTGTCATTATGAATACCTGCATTATCAGTGCCAATATCAACCCAGTTGTCTTTATTAATACATGCATTATCTCTACAAACAAAATAGAAAATCGATCAAAGACTTCAGCAGTCTAAGAGATGATAGTATGGCCCCATCGATTGCTAAAAGCCACAACGGAGAAATATAAGGAAGAATTTATCATATTTGGAATTGATATGAGTTCAGATTTCAACACTATATGCAGAACCAAACTGTTATCAATCCTTGACTCATTCTTAGACAAAATTCACGTAAAGCTCATAAGATATCTATTATCAAATACTACATTACAATTTGAATCCGGCAGAGAATTAACAACAATATCAACCTCAATTGGATCCCCTAGAGGAGACAGCGTGAGTCTGATTATATTCACGATATACCTTGAATCGGCCATGAAATATCTAAGACCAAAATTACCACCAATAAAGAAGATCACTCGTGAATTGATATACGCAGACGATACAGGCCTAATCCTTGAATCAGAATATCAAGCAAAAATATACTTGCCAATAATATCAACTACCCTAGAAGCATCGAATCTGAAAGTGAATCAATCCAAAACAAAATATACAAAAATCAACAGAAATTTAAATTTTTAATTCAGAAAAGTGAGTGGAGCAGGCACTTATGTTGGTAACAACAAGATATGAAGTGAGTAGAAAAGTGCCAGAAGACAATAGAGAATAAAAAATTTTTCGCGGCGGTGGTGGGGTTTGAACCTGCGACCTTATTGGTACGACAACTCCGCCTGGCAGGTGAGAGCGTGGCTCTACCGTGTGAGCTATCCACGAACACAATAAAATATTCGTTTCAAACCCAAGTCATTTCTAGATCCCTCTCTTACCCACTTCTTGAGACCGCCGATTCGTTCGCACACCACCAAATTTTTATTCTCTATTGTCTTCTGGCACTTTTCTACTCACTTCATATCTTGTTGTTACCAACATAAGTGCCTGCTCCACTCACTTTTCTGAATTAAAAATTCACCCCATACACCGGAGCATACTCAATGTCTCAATCGTTTCTATGTTATATGTTTGTGTTGAGAATATTGGCTATTAAGCTTAACTGCTGGTCAAAATTACTTCGCACAACATTGTAGGCACTTGATAGCTACTATTTTAGTATGGGTGGAAACTGAGAGTAAATCGGACTCCTGAATTTTTTTTTCAAGTAAACACAAAAGACATATGTATTTATAATAGATTGTTATAATAATATAGGCGAAATTTTATAAATGTGTGTGTGGTTGTGTGTGTGTGTGTGTGTGTGTGTGTAATGGAAGCGAGAGAGAGAGAGAGAGAGAGAGAGAGAGAGAGAGAGAGAGAGAGAGAGAGAGAGAGAGAGAGAAAGGGAAATTGAGAGAAAGCGACAATGAGATGACGTAATGATATCAAAACATATATATATATATATATATATATATATATATATATATATATATATATATATATATATATATATTACAAGACAAATTACATTATTCTAAAATAAAGATAAAAAGTAAACTTAACTTAAAATTCCTCATTTAATCACGAAATTTGTGTAATAATCTTATC
>NC_088370.1:3568337-3588337 GCF_034508935.2 Berghia stephanieae
GGGAATTGGTTCAAATAGGGAACAAATTAATGTAGATTCCATGAGCACACTATTAATGTGATTCGGGTACAGGCTCTCCGTTAAAAAGGAAACAATAAACAATGAAAAGTAAAAATGAATCGGAATGGCTAGTACCTTTTCTAATCGCCCTCCTCCCCCCCCCCCCCCCCCCCACTCATCTTCTTTTCAAGCATTTTAATCCCACCCGCGTCTGTTCTGTTTACGCTAATGTTTACTGTTTTCTCATATAATTTTACGCTGCCAGTTTTCTGGAAACCCCGTATATCGTCAGTCTCTCTGTATTCTCGGTTCATCCGATAACTGCTGACATCTTAAATACGATGGCGGCGATTAGCCAATAAAAAGTGGCTGTTGTCCGGTCTGCAGTAGTCTGTGGTGGAAACTGGTCCAATTGTGCTCTCTCCTCATCTGACTCAACATCAGCAACAATGGCGTCTTCTAAAATTTCACTTGTCCAGTGGTATTGAGACTAAGTACCAGTAATTGTAGAATTGACCTTGCCGATTATATCGAAACTGAGAGGCTGAGAATTGGTATTGCACATATAGAGCAGTAAAATTAGGTGCCCCAAACGTAAACAATAACAAGTTTCTAGTGATTTTCGTTAGGGACCGGAATAATTTACGCACAGTATAGGTCTCCCAATTTTGTAGTTTGAGTTGTAGGCAATACACTTTCAGTATTGAAAATATGTTTACATAAAATCTAACAGTTGCAGAAATAATAATATAAGACTAAATTATTCTGAAAATCAGGCTCCGAATAATTCTCGTTTTGTTCAAACCAGCGCAATAATTTGCTCTGGTCTAAAAATAGATAGACTGTAACTTTTGATAAATTTTACCTTTTGTTCCATAAAATATCCATATCTAGACATTATTTGATGCATGATCGAGTATTTAGGAATATGTGTTTCTTTTGCCACCTAACAGCCAAATTTTAAAGGTTATTTTTTTTCTATAATTTACATTGGAACGTGAGCTGTCAAGACAGGAACATGTGGTTTGCCATGTGCTTCTTGACCTTTGTTTACGTTTGGGGCACCTAATTTTACTGCTCTATATGAAAATGAGAAAGTGTTACTTTTGGAAGGGAGGGGCGGGGGGGGGGGGGGGGGGGGGGGGGGGGGGAAGAAATCTGCTTCATTTACCAACACTCAGTCCTGGATTGGCCAGGGCAGCTTATAAACACAGATAGACAGTCTCGCACATAGTGGGTGATGCAGGGCGTGTGAGGTTTCTCATCAGGCTATTTGTTGAAAGTCATGTAATATTGATATCGGGAATTCCAGTATTGGCGTCACGTCTATGTGTAAGAGTGGAAGTAGGAGTAGAGAGATAAGAGTCACTTAGTTTTCCCATAGACAGTGTCGTCTGGTGCCGCCTTTATTCTTCCCTGTTATAGTCGGGTAAAGCTCCAGACAACTGACAGATAGTAAGATTACTACCACTTGACAAGTGAAATTTTAAAGGCTCCATACACGCCTGGATATGATCCTGGTTCAGACCCCGATCAGGCAAACCGGGGTGAAAACGCAATGTGTGTGGCCAAATACCTGGCCGATAAACCTAGGTAAGGTCGATCGCCCGCAAAGCCCGCTTTGCTTAAAGCCCCCCATAGACTCCGACATCCGCTGATAGCGGTACGGATGACCTATCGCTGTGACCCGATCCCTGCGTTTATCGCAGATGATTTTTGCCCACATACGGGGAGATATTTTTTTGAGGCGATCGGCGATCGGGGACGTGGCAGTATAAAAAAGTGGACCATCTTTTTCGGATTTTCGCTGTTTTCACGTCGGATTCGTGATCAGCGTCAAATTTACAATAGGTTTGATACTAAGAACTGTGTGTTTACTCCAAAAATTGGTGAAATTATAAATAAATTTTAATTAATAGTGAGGCTATGTGGCCGACAGAACCGATCCCAGTTACTGTCTGTTATTCTATCTTTCGTCTTGCGCACAATAGTGATTACTTCTCACTAAATTATATCAATTAGACTGTTGAAGGAACGAAATTGACATCATTCCACTCTTTGTTATTGTATTAAGGCAGTCATTTTGGTAATTAGTTCTCACTAAATTATATCAATCAGACTTTTAACGTTCAAGGTTACTCGTAGTTTTGTATGACGGTACGTTATTTCCGACTGGTGGATGTTGTGAGCATTTTACCTAAACTCATAGCATCAATAACCGTCCAAGATATTCGCATCATATGTAGCAATAGCTTTAATAATCTAACATGTCGAGAGAGAGAGAGAGAGAGAGAGAGAGAGAGAGAGGGGAGAGAGAGAGGAGAGAGAGAGAGAGAGGGAGAGAGAGAGAAAGAGAAAGAGAGAAAAATTTACTTGCGCTATATATACCGCTATATTCAATAAAGGTGCTCAAATCACTTTATAAGGGTCTTTGGCCAAAATAAAAACATGTTAGACGAGACATGACTGTTAAGCGATATTGCAATTGTTTCCCGACAGAGCCGACGCTGTAAACAGCGAGGTACTCATTTTAACAGTGAACAAGGTGAGAGAATGCGAGTAAAGAGCCTTTTCCAAGGACTCAATTATGCGCCACTCAGAGCGGGACTCGAATCCAGTACCGTCCGATCCAAAGGCGAGTGTCATTTCACAAGATCACATGCATAGCCGCACAAAAAAGTGATGAGAGAATAGATTCATATGTATTGAAGGAGGAGAGAGCGGATGGAGTGAGTAAAGTTCTTGGATATTTATAGAAGGAACCAAATTGACGTTTTTTTAAATTGACGTCACTCATCTCATTGTTATTGTTTTTAGACACCCATTTTTATGATTAGTTCTCATTAAAATATATCAGACTATAACGTTCAAGGTTCCATGTAGATCTTTGGGCTGGAGTGCTATTTCTGGCTGGCGGACTTTGTGAGTATTTTAATTTAACACAGAGCATCAATAGAAGGAATGAATTTGACGTTAGTCAACCCGTTGTTATTGCTTTTAGACAGCATTTTATAATTAACTTATCACTAAGTTATATCAATCAGACAATGAACGTTCGCGTTTGCAGTTTTGTGTGTTAATATGTTATACCCCGTTGGAGATGTCGTGAGTATTTTTCCAATACGCATAACATCAATACATTTGCAATCCGATTTAAGTTTAAAAGCAAAGTAGACCACGGAAATTTTTCCATTTTGTGGACAATAAAGATTTTTTATTTATCGTCATTGTTATTATTATTATTATTATTATTATTATTATTATTATTATTATTATTATTATTATTATTATTATTATTATTATTATTATTATTATTATTATTATTATTATTATTATTATTATTATTATTTTTATTTATAAAACAAATCGACAGTGTTCCCGTGGCAGATTAAACGGGTACTCCTCGGGACTACTCGCATTCGCACCCCCCCCCCCCCCCCCCCACCACCACCACCACCACACACACGCACACAGCTCTTTTCTTTTTTTTTTTTTTTTGGGGGGGGGGGGGGGGCGTTGTTTGTAGATTATAATTCAAGGTTACAATGCCCACCCTGTCATCACATAGTCAAGGCTTTTTGGCATCTGCCAATCCCAAATGTCTTTGTCAAGGTCGACCGTCATGTCACGTCAACGGGTGAGGAGGAAAAAAAAAAAGAACTGGCATATTATTATATCATTACATTGAAAATTATGAAAACTATTTTTTATTTTGGATGAAATCCTTTATAAATTTTACGATGATCAAGAACGAGACTTTTGCCATCTACCTCTTCCTGGCGTAACATTTATAAAAATATTATTAAAAAAAATAATAACACAGCATTTATTTGGCACAACATCCACGTGCTCAAAGCGCTTTACAAGGGGTCCCAAGGCAACAGCAACATTAGACTTGAAAGACGAGACATGACGCCTGTCAGGCGATGTGACATTTTTTCCCAACAAAGACAACGAACGGCCATGTTCTCATTTTACACCTGAGTACGGTGAGAGAATGTGAGTAAAGAGCCTTTTCCAAGGACTCAACTCTGCGCCACTCAGAGTGGGTCTCGAAACCTGAACCTTCCGATCCGAAAGCGAGAGTCATACCACTTGATCCATCACAAAACAGGGGGGGATTATTCTGAACTTTTTGTAGTTATATATATATATATATATATATATTATATATATATATATATATATATATATATATATATATATATATATACACACACAAACATACAAGTAATGGTAATTCACAAATTTATCACCTCGAAAATAATAATCATAAATGATGACACTAACCCGTCCCCCCTCAACCCTCCCTCATCCCCTCACCCCCTCGCCTCCCCCCCCCCCACCCCACAGAAAAAAAATTGATATTTTCTTTTAAAATCCAAACACAAAAAACGTAAAACAAAAACAAACGCCAGATCATTTTAAATCAGGTTTATTAAGCAGGACAACACAAATCAAACATGTCACAACTCTTGTCAGGAATTCAATGTTGTGTCACGGTGTCTCAGCTTCCTTTTGCATCTGAAAAATAGAAGAAGATAAAAAGGAAGTTATAATACTTTGCAGTAGTCGAGATGATTAGAATAAAAATATGAACTTTAGTTTTTTAAAATTCGTTTTGACCAGTTAACTGCCGTACTCCAGGAAATTCACGTATTTAAAAATTTGGTCCCAAAAAACTTGTCCTTCAAATGTCGACTGATTGAAATGACCTTCATCTCGACAATAACTCTCAAACCTGTAACTTGACGACACATTCCCGCTGGCGGGCCAGATCATTTAACAATGACTAATCTGATTACTTGTACATATTTAAACTCATCATAAAAATAAGTGTTTTAAAATTCTTTTAGAATTTAAATTGAAAACAATTAAACAGCAATACGAAGCAGAGCAAATAGAAAAAAAGCCATGTTTGAATTCCAACTACCTTGTATCGAAATTGTAATAAGCGGGTGTCCGAATAAAAACAACTGTTTGTCTAAATTGGAACAAAAATTGGGCTCTGAATTAAAAGTGTTGATCATAGAAATCGGAAGGACTAGAACGTGGAATCCCACAGTAAAGAAATCCGTAAACGGCCGGACACGGCCGATTTGAAGAGGTTAGAAAGCAACGGGCTTGCCTAGAGATTACCTCCGGTTAATATAGGAATGTAAGTAATTATGTCCGTGTTTAGCTTTATTGATGAGTCATTCTCAGTGTAATTGCCAGAGCAAAAGGATTCGCTATACTCGCTACCCAATGTGGAATATTTACAATTTACAATTAATAAATTGATATTACTATAAACCTTCATGTATAATTGTCCGTTTGGAATTAATATATCCGATATCAATTTATATACATTCCATTCACAATTCTGAGAAAGGAACGGAACGTGTACGATGATTCTGAATTGTATTGAGATCTATATATCACAATATATTAAGAATGTTATAGTAAAGCTAAAGATTGTGTTTTCTTGTGCAGCATGGGGATGCAATAATTGGCGAGTGAAAAGACGGAGAACCTGCCCGGTGATAGAACAAATGTCATAACATTTCATCAATTTCCATTAAATAACCAATTTCTGTTAGACAAATTGATTCTGGTGGTGCGGCGTGTCAAATTTATTCCAAACAATTGTCATGAACTGTCCTGTGAACATTTTAAAAATAGAAGACTATCACGAGGTTTGTAGAAAAAGAATGTTTAAAAAAATGTTGTTCCTTCAATATTCAACTATGCTATTCGTTTCCAGACAAACGTCTCGCAACCACGGAGACAAGTAAAAAGAAAGTACGTCCCAAAAAAGAAAATCCAAAAAAAAAAACAAAAAAACTACAATGACCAACACACACACACACACACACGTATATATATATATATATATATATATATATATATATATATATATATATATATATAATATATATATGTGTGTGTGTGTGTGTGTGTGTGTGTGTGTGTGTCTGCGTGTCTGTGTGTCTAATGTCCAAATGTGATGGTTACTTTTATGTGATTTGTGTCCCACCGCCTCAAACCTGTATTATGAAAGGATGATTCTGTTGCTAAAAATTTATGATAAAACCCCTTTAGTGGTCTCTGATATAGGAATAAACGAGACGAGCTAGAATGCATTAAACGACGATGCTGACGAATTTGTTTCATTGGCTTAAACAATTCAAATCGAAGGTCATTTATGGAGTAATTGATGACTTTTGACCGTCACATTTTAAAATTATTGTATTCGTACACCAAACTGAATGTGTATTAAACATCTTAAGTTTTATCTAAATAATAAAAACAAAGTGGAGTTAGTGATACGTAGCAATTGGATTTTATTGACACTTTAAATTAATCTAAAAATCGGCTGCTCTTCCGCTAATATTTTTTTCAAATATTCTGATATCTATTGATATTAATAATGATTTTTATAGAAAACGTGATGTTATAATACAGTTTTGACCAAAATGGAATATTTTGTAACCTCGTAAATAAACCCCCCAAAGTCGGGCTGGCCCTTGGTCCGAAAATCCAATGTAGGTAAAAAAAACTGTATAATTAATAGTAAAAGCAATATAGTACATACTTTGCGTGACTGTTACGTTTTATTGAGGAGAATGAGCATTATTTTAAAATTAACTGTTAATACGAAACTTGAAGAACATACAATGAAAACCAAGTGAACAAGAAACTCAGAAACTTTAATTAGTTAACAAGTATTGACGACAGAGCGTATTTCTATTCCATTACCGGCATTCAAGGACCAGAACTCACACACACACACGTACTTTAGTTTACATTGGTGTTGTGTCTTATTACATAGATAACTAAAGTCTGCATACACATACACTAACAATGATAAACATTTCACGCTTCTGACCATTTTAACTTTAAATTTTCTGTTGGCATCACGTTCAACAAGACCAATTCCTGTCTTGACACGGTGGGTTACATTTTGCCTGAATTTAAGAAAGATTTGAACTTCGAAATAAAAATGACGCTTACCTGATTTTATTTCTGATCAGAATTTGATGATTGAAAAAAAATATATTATTATTATTATTATTAATTATTATTATTATATATATTATTAATTATTATTATTAATTATTATTATTATTATTATATTATTATTATTATTTTTATTATATATTATTATTATTATTATATTATATTATTATTATTATTATTATTATTATTATTATTATTATTTATTATTATTATTATTATTATTATTATTATTATTATTATTATTATTATCTTTATTATCATTATCATTATTATTATTATTATTATTATATATTATTATTATTAATAATATTATTATTATTATTATTATTATTATTATTATTATTATTATTATTATTATTATTATTATTATTATTATTATATTATTATATTATTATTATTATTATTATTATTATTATTATTATTATTATTATTATTATTATTATTATTATTATTATTATTATTATTATTATTATTATTATTATTATTATTATTATTATTATTTATTATATTATTATTATTATTATTATTATTATTATTATATTATTATTATTATTATTATTATTATTATTATTATTATATATTATATAATATAATATATATTATTATTATTATTATTATTATTATTATTATTATTATTATTATTATTATTATTATTATTATTATTATTATTATTATTTATTATTATTATTATTATTATTATTATTATTATTATTATTATCATTATTATTATTATTATTATTATTATTTATTATTATTATTATTATTATTATCATTATTTTTATTATCATTATTATTATTATTATTATTATCATTATTATTATTATTGATAATAATTACCGATATCTGACCCATGTTGCTCACTAGTGCTTTACACCAGCGTATCATGAGATGTAGTAGGTATATAAAATTGTCAAGATAAGGACCACATTGATATAATAAAATACGTACTAGGGAATCTAAACCATATACGGCCACGACTTGCAATTTGTATTATATTTTGCTTTCATTTAACAAGGGTTTATTGCAACATATTTAGTTACAAATATCAGGGACACAATTTTTAATGTTAGCTATAACGGCCAACTCAGACCATGCTGCGACTACCGACATCTCAACGCTATAATTATGACAGATGTCCTTTATCACATATTCATTGTCTGTACTATTCACATCCAAGCCGTTCCAACGTGTTGATATTGCTATTGATGGCGGCAATTGTGTATAGGTATTCTTAATGACAAATGTGCTGATATTGGTATTAATTAGGCAGGTATTAATATTCAAAACTGTTTGATGATGGTAGAGATAATGCAGGTATTAATATTAACAACTGTGTTGATATTGGTAGAGATAAGTAGTAGTAGTAAGCTTCACAGACCGAATGACGCTTGCTGAGAATTGTGTGATTCAGTCATGGTCGGTAAGTATAGCTGCTCTCTCCATCCATGTTGTTAATTGTTTCCATTGGTCACGGTCCTGGGCCAGGGTTTTGAGGATGTCAAGATCTTGTTGTGACTTTAGTACGGAGGGCACTGCAGTATTTCTTAGTTCTACAGGGATTAATTCGGCCTCATATGAATCCAGAAAGTTCTGATATGTAGAGAGGTCCTGGTTCACGCTAGTTACCATTGATATTGGTGTTCTCCCTACAATTTGTTGCCATGAAGGAAATATTCTGTCATTGCAGTTTGGGCTGGGATGTTATCTTCTCGACGTAAGATGTGACCAAATAACCTCCATCGCTATTCTTTTATTATTGTACTCAGGCGTTGGACCCTGGTTTTGTCATAGTGATCAGTATTTGTAATTGTCTCTGGCCAATAGATTCCGATTATGCGACGTAATTGTTTGCATTGGTATGAATCGAGACTTTCTAAGTTCTTTTTTATGAGGCTCCAGGTTCCACAATTATATGTAAATATCGGAATAACCAGTGCCTCGTATAACTGTATTCGTTTATTCTCACAGATTATGTTATTTCTATTCCATAACTTTTGGAGTTGGTTGAATGCATTGGTGGCCAGCTGCTTTCGTTTTCTGATGTCTTCATTTTCGTTAATCGAATTGCCTAGTTTACGTACACTTTTCCATACATTTAAATTTCCGTTGATTTTTGTATATTCTGTTTTGGATCGATTCACTTTTAGATTCCATGATCTAGGGTAGTTGATATTATTGGCAAGTATATTTTTGCTTGATATTCTGATTCAAGGATTAGGCTGTATCGTCTGCGTATATCAATTGAGTGATCTTCTTTATTGGTGGTAATTTTGGTCTTAGATATTTCATGGCCGATTCGAGGATATCGTGAATATAATCAGACTCAAGCTGTTTCCTCTAGGGGATCCAATTGAGGTTGATATTGTTGTTAATTCTCTGCCGGATTCAAATTGTAATGTAGTATTTGATAATAGATATCTTATGAGCTTTACGTGATCTTTTTCTAAGAATGAGTCAAGGATTGATAACAGTTTAGTTCTGCATATAGTGTCGAAAGCTGAACTCATATCTATTCCAAATATGATAAATTCTTCCTTATATTTCTCCGTTGTGGCTTTTTGCAATCGATGGGCCCATACTATGTCTGCAGTGCTTCTATCTCTTCTAAACCCACTTTGTGAATGTGAAAGATATTCCTCTACCTTTTCTCTAATTCTGTTGAGCGTGATTGTGCTTTAAACTTTTCTTAGCGTGGATAATAAAGCGATTGGTTGTAAATTTTCTAAAGGGCCTTTCTTTGGTTTGTTTTGCAGAATGAGTTTTCCACTTCCAAGATTGAGAACTTGTTTGTCTTAAATATCCTAATATACATATCAGCTAGTATTTGCGCGCCTTCGTCGTCAAGACATTTTAGTTCTTCTGCTCTAACACCATCTAGACTTGGCGATCTGTTGTTATTGAGCTTTTGTATGGCTTCACTTATTTCTTAGGGCGTCACAGGTGTTTCAAGCTCTGAATTGGTAGAATCGAATGGTTCCACTTCTTGAATGCCCTTGTATTTCTCAATGTAGTACATGCTTATAATGTTTATAATTTCTTAATCATTGCATAAGGTCTTATTACATTTATCTTTGATTATAAGTCTATTATGTGTTTTTTTGTATTTTGATTGTATTCAACGCTTTGAACATTTTCATACTGTCACTCATACTATTTATTTCTGTCACAATCTAATCTATTTTCTTGTTGTGATTATCTATTGATTGCGATTTAATTTTATGCATGATTTAATTTCTTTGTCTCTTCATTGTGTTCTTCGCATGCGTATTTGAGTCTCAGTTGTTTTTGCTGCTGTGATAAGTCATGCAGTATTGAAAAGTAATCATGTTTTTGTGTACTACTTCTCTCAGGCAGTGTTATTTCCCTGCTCATCAGCACGCTTTGGAGAAGATGTTGAATTTTAACTGGGTTAGAGACATCCTTTAAATTCTTTGACGAAAGATTTGAAGCGAGGTTGTTTTTTAAAATTGTCTTTGACTAGGTCATCTCTTAGACTGCTGAAGTCTTTGATCGATTTTCCCTTCTGTTTGTAGAGATAATGCATGTATTAATAATGACAACTATGTTGATATTGGCATTGAAAATACAGGTATTCCTAATGATAACTGTGTTGATATTGGTAGAGATAATGCAAGTATTAATGGTGACAACTATGTTGATATTGTTATTGATAATGCAAGTATTCATCATGATAACTGTGTTGATATTGGTAGAGATAACGTTATTCATAATGCACTGTGTTGATTTGTATGATATGAGGTTATATACAACTGTGTGGATTGTGTATGCAGGTATTATATAAACTGTGTGATATTTTGATAATGCAGGTATTAATAGTAACAACTGTGTTGATATTGGTATTGATAAAGAATGTATTTATTATGACAATTGTGTTGATATTGGTATTGATAATACAGGTATTCAGAATGATAACTGTGTTGATACTGATAATGATAAGAAAACGATTTGCTGTTCAAATGTTAATAGCAGCAATGTTGATAGCGGAAACGATGATGGCATTGGAAATGTCGATGGCACAGTGATGATATTGGTAATGAACAATGGTGGTGTGTTAGTAGTGATGATAGCGTTAGTGATAATAGTGTTATGGTCAAAGAGAGATGATTATTCTTTAATTACTCCCCTAAAAGCTTTAGAATTATTTTTACCTTAGGTCAAAGGCCTAATCACGGAGTTGATTTAGTTAAGTTAGTTCGGATCTAATACTCGAATGTGTTGACGTCCCAATTTGTAGAGATTGAGGTTGTATGTTATAGCATTGAAATAGAAAACATGTTGTATTTAAATGTTCGTACGTATGATTGTTATCCATGTTTTGTATGTATGAAAAACAAAAATAGAATTGAGATTTTTTAAGGCGAAATAACCAATAAAAGTGTTCAGAGCTCTTTTTAAGACGTCACTGGCCAACAGCAACACTTAAGATGTAGAACGGGGGCAAGACTCCGATTTTTCAAATGTTTTCAGACAGAGACCACGCTGTTTACGGCCAGGTACTCTTTTACAGATGCATTCGGTGAGAGAATGTGAATATATATTATTTCCCAAGGATTCAACTATGCGCTGAATATATCTCGAACCCAGAACCTTCCGATCCGAAAACGAATGTCATACCACAAGACCACATCGCCACACAAGTCATATTAAATTACATGTTTAATTGATTAAAACAGTTGTGATTCCCATTCTTTTCAAATAGATTAACATGTTCATCCCATATGTTCCTCTATTCCTTAGGTGTGTTCACTTACGGACGTTGAGCCATCCACTCTTTCTCTCTCTCTCTCTCTCTCTCTCTCTCTCTCTCTATATATATATATATATATATATATATATATATATATATAATATATATATATATATCCTCTTTGCTTTCCATATTTTGATAGTGTGAGCCATGAGACCCCTATCTCAGGTTCCTGTTTATTTTACAGGCCCTATATGTCTGGCAACAGTGATGATATCGGTATTGATTATGGCAACTGTGTTGATATTGCTATTGATGATGGCAATAATGCTTATATTAGTATTGATGGGGACAACTATGTTGATATTGGTAATCATGAGGGCAACTGTGTTGAGATTGGTATTGATAGTGGCAAGAATGCTGATATTGGTAATGTAATGATGACAACAGTGCTGATGATGATATTGATGGTGTTGGTATTCGGTTTTGTTGATTGCAACAGTGTCATTGGTTTTGATGGAAATAAAATAATTGATATAGATAAGAATAAATATAACAGTATGGCTCTTGAATTGAGATTTGAATTCTGGAATAGTTATAGATAATAGTGTCGGTGTCATTCACCGTAAAAAAATGAAAGATTATAATTGATTGAAACTCACTCCCTGATTGTCACACATGGATGGTAGAAAGAAAAAAATAAATCAGGAAATAAAGTTAAATTATTTTTTAAAAATCAGTAATCAGTTGTATTAAAACCAACAACAAAAAAAACACTTGATCTTTTGTATAACGCAATATACACTAAACATACTCAAATCGATTTACAATGTGTCCCCAGTCATCAGCTTCAATTAACAGGTAGGAAGGTGCATGACCTCAGATAGGGGATATTACAATATTTTCAGAAACAGACAAAGCTGTTAATGGTCATGTACACATTTTACACCCGAGTTCAGTGAGAGGATGTGAGTAAAGATTATTTCGCAAGGACAATTGTTTGTTGAACAAGGCTCGATCCCAGATCCTTCCTGTCCGAAAACGAATGTCACACCACAAGGCCACATAACCGCACTTATGTTATTAAATTACTTGTTTAATTGTTTTAAAACCGTTGTGATTCTCATTCTATTAAAATCGATTAACATGTTCATCCCAACTACTCCTCTATTACTTAGGTGTGTTCACTTACGGAAGTTGAGCCATCCACTCTTCTTTCTGTCTATCTTTCTTTCTCTCTCTCTCTCTCTCTCTCTCTCTCTCTCTCTCTCTCTCTCTCTCTCTCTCTCTCTGTCTGTGTATGCCTATCTATCTCTATCCCTCGATGCTTGTCACATTTTGATATTGTGAGCCATGAGACATCTATCTAAGGTTCCTTTTTATTTTACAGGTCCTATTTGTCTGGCAACAGTGATGATATCGGTATTGATTATGGCAACTGTGTTGATATTAGTGTTGAGGATAGCAAGAATCCAAAAGCGAATGTCATACCATAAGACGCCATAACGCATACATCGTATTTATTACACGTTTGATTGTTTTAAAACCGTTGTATATCTCATTTTATTAAATTAAATTGACATATTCACCCCATATTCTCCAATATTCTTTAGGTGGCTTCACTAACGGAGGTTCAACCACATACTCTCTCTCTCTCTCTCTCTCTCTCTCTCTCTCTCTCTCTCTCTCTCTCTCTCTCTCCCTCCATCGCCTTCTCTCTTTATCTATCTGTCTTTCTATCTATCTATCTATCAAGCTATCTGTCTATATAACTATCTATTTATTTTCTCTCTCTCTGTCTCTCTCTCACTCTCTCTCTCTATCTCTATCTCTCTCTTCTCTCTTCTCTTTTCTCTCTCTCTTCTTATTTCTTGTCTCTCACTATCTCATTATATATATATATATATATATATATATATATATATATATATATATATATATACATATATAATATCCATCTATCTCTCATATACTATCCATCTATCTATCTTTCTTTCTCTGTATCTATATATCGTTCTATATATCTATCCAGCTCTATCTAGCTCTCTTTATATCTATCTATATCTATCTCTCTACATATCCATCTCTCTTTCTATCTATCTATCTATCTATCTATCTATCTATCTGTCTACTTATCTATATATAACTATCTCTATATCCATCTATCTATCTATCTATCTATCTATCTATCTATCTATCTATCTATCAATCAATCTATCTATCTATCATCTTCATCATCTATCTAATCTATCTATTATCTTCTATCTATCTATCTATCTATCTATCTATCTATCTACTATCTATCTATCTATTTATCTATCTATCTATCTATCTATCTATCAATCTATCTATCTATATATCTATCAATCAATCTATCTATCTATCTCTCTATCCATCTATCAATATCTATATCTATCTATCTATCTACTATCTATCTATCTATCTATCTATCTATATATCTATCTATCTATCTATCTATCTAAACTATACTATCTATCATTATATATATCTATATATCTAACTATCTATCTATATATCTATTTATTTATTGATCTCTATCTCTCATTACGTACTAAGTCTTGATATTGTGACCCTTCAGACATCATTCTAATTTATTTTTTTATGTTAGAGGCACTGTTAAATTTGTCTTTTTGTCTAATGACAATTCATGTATCTTGTATGCTCTAACACTAACCCTTATCGAATTGCAATATTGGTAATGATGATGGCAAAAGTGTTGAAATTGATGACAACAGTGATAATATTGTTATTGAATATAGCAACAGTGTTGATATTGGCATTGATGACGGTAACATTGTTGATGTTGATATTTATGGTGGTAACAGCGTTGATAGTGGTATTGATTATGGCAGTGTTAATATCGTTTTTGATGGAATAAATAATAGAAGATAATAATATACACTATTAATTGATAAGAGTGTTAATCGTGGTAACCAAGAAGTTGTCGTGCATTAGCGTACATAGAAGATATATTGATTGATACTACCGTTTATTAAAGTGGAAAAAAAATAAAGTTAGATTGAGTAATATAATTAAAGTATTCTGCATCATTTTGTCAAATGAAATTCATGTTATCTCATGCTTAACACCAAGTATCGAATTGCATATTGTCTGATGATGCAAAAGTGTGAATTGATGACAACAGGATAATATGATTGATAACAACATGTTGATATTGGTTTGATACAAAATGTTGATGTTGATATTAATGGTGGTGGTGGTAACAGTGTTGATAGCCGTATTGATTATGGCATGTGTTAATATCGTTTTTGATGGAAATCAAATAATAGAGAGAGATAATAATAAATACACCAGTATTGCTATTGATAAAGAGTATTTAATTCAGTGGTAACCATAGACAGTAATGTCGATGCCATTAAGCGTACCATAAAGAAAGAATATAATTGATTGATACTTACATACTGTTAGTTACACATGGTTAGGAGAAAGAAACAACAAAGATTAGACTTGAGTAAATATATTAAAGTAATTTTGCTTTGCATCAATTTTGTCTAATGACAATTCATGTATCTCGTATGCTCTAACACCAAAGCGTATCGAATTGCAATATTGGTGCTGATGATGGCAAAAGTGTTGAAATTGATGACAACACGGATAATAATGGTATTGAATATACCAACAGTGTTGATATTGGTATTGATGACGGTAACAATGTTGATGTTGATATTAATGGTGGTGGTGGTAACAGTGTTGATAGTCGTATTGATTATGGCATGTGTTAATATCGTTTTTGATGGAAACAAAATAATAGAGAGATGTAATAATAAATTACACAGTATTGCTATTGATATGAGTATTTAATTCAGGGTAACCATAGATAGTATGTCGGTGCCATTAAGCGTACAAAGAAAGAATATAATTGATTGATACTACACTGTTAGTTACACATGGTTAGGAGAAAGAAACAACAAAGATAGACCTATGTATATAGTAAATTTTTTTGTACGTGTAAAACACGTGATTGTTGCATTGATTATGGCATGTGTTAATATCGTTTTTGATGGAAATCAAATAATAGAGAGAGGTAATAATAAATACAACATTATTGATATTGATAAAGAGTATTTAATTCAGTGGTAACCATAGACAGTATTGTCGATGCCATTAAGCGTACCATAAAGAAAGAATATAATTGATTGATACTTACCGGCCTCTGTTAGTTACACATGGTTAGGAGAAAGAAACAACAAAGATTAGACCTTTGAGTAAATATATTTAAAGTATTTTGCTTTGCATCAATGTTGATGTTGATATTAATGGTGGTGGTGGTAACAGTGTTGATAGCCGTATTGATTATGGCATGTGTTAATATCGTTTTTGATGGAAACAAAATAATAGATATAGATAATAATGATTACAACAGTATTGCTATTGATATTGAGTATTTAATTCTGGGGTAACCATATATAGTATTGTCGGTGCCATTAAGCGTAACATAAAAGAAAGAATATAATTGATTGATACTTACCAGCGGCTGTTAGTTACACATGGTTAGGAGAAAGAAACAACAAAGATTAGACCTATGAGTAATATAGTAAAAGTATTTTTCTTTGTATCGATTGTATAAAAACACAAAACACGTGATCTGTTGTATAGCGGAATATACGTACACTAAACGTGATCAAAGCGTTTTACAGCGTGTCCCCAGTCACCGGCTTCACTGAACGAGTAGGACGAAACATGAAGCCAGTTAGGGGTATTTACAATATTTTCCGACAGAGACAAATCTGTTAGTGTCAAGATACTCCTTTTACACTTGAGATGGGTGAGAGAATGTGAGTAGATATTTTTGCAATGCCCCAACTATGCGCTGAACGAGGCTGGACCCCAGGACCTTCTGATCTAAAAGCGAATGCGATAAAACAAGACCCCATAACGCACAAATCGTATTAATTACATGTTTGATTGTTTTCAAACCGTTGTGTATCTCATTCTATTAAATTAAATTAACATGTCTATCCCACCGCCTCAATAATATTTAGGTGTGGTCACTTACTGAAGTTAAACTACCTAGTCTCTCTCTCTCTCTCTCTCTCTCTCTCTCTCTCTCTCTCTCTCTAACTATCTATCTATCTATCTATCCATTTATCTATCTATATCTATCTATCTATCTTTCTGTCTATTTATCTATATCTCTCTTTTCTTACTAAATTTTGATATTGTGAGCCGTGAGACAGCATTCCAATGTGCATTTTTTTCATTTACAGGCCCAGTTTAATTTGCCTTTGATAATTCAGGTATCTTGTACGCTCTATCTCCAACCCTCATCGTATTGCAGATGATGGCAAAAGTGTTGAAATTGATGACAACAGTGATAAAATTGGGATTGAATATGGCAACATTGATGATATTGGTATTGATGACGGTAACAGTGTTGATGTTGATATGGATGGTGGTAACCGTGTTGATAGCGTCAAGATACTCATTTTACACTAATTGGGTGAGAGAATGTGAGTAAAGTTTTTTTTTTCCCAGGGACTCAACTATGCGCTGAACAAGGCCGTAACCGAGAACTTTCCGATCTTAAAGCGAATATCATATCACAAGACTCCATAACGCACAATTCGTATTAATTACACGTTTGATTGTTTTAAAACCGTTGTGTATCTCATTCTATTAAATTAAAGTAACATGCTCATCCTATCTTCTACAATATTATCTAGGTGTGTTCACTAACGGAGGTTGAACCACCTACTCTCTCCCTCTCTCTCTCTCTCTTTCTCTCTCTCTCTCTCTTTCTCTCTCTCTCTCTCTCTCTCTCCCTTTCTGTCTCTCTTTCTCTCTCTCTCTCTCTCTCTCTCTCTCTCTCTCTCTCTCTTATATATATATATATATATATATATATATATATATATATCTATCTATCTATCTATCTATATATCTATCTAGCTAATATATCTATGTCTATCTATTTGTCTATCTATCTATTTATTTATCCCTATATCCCGTTGCTCACAAAGTTATGATATTGTGAGCCGTGAGACATCATTCTAAGTTTCTTTTTTATTTTACAGGGACTATTTAATTTTTCTTTTCATCTGATGACAATTAATGTATTCTGTACGGTCTAACACCAACCCTTATCGAATTGTAATACTGGTACTGATGATGGCAAAAGTGTTGAAATTGATGACAACAGTGATACTATCGGTATTAAATATATCAACAGTTTTGATATTGGTATTGATGACGGTAACAGTGTTAATGTTGATATTAATGGTGGTCACAGTGTTGATAGTGGAATTGATTATGGCCAGTGTTAATATCGTTTTTGATGGAAACAAAATAATAGATATAGATAATAATGATTACAACAGTATTGCTATTGATATTGAGTATTTAATTCTGGGGTAACCATAGATAGTATTGTCGGTGCCATTGAGCGTACCATAAAAGAAAGAATATAATTGATTGATACTTACCAGCTGTTAGTTACACATGGTTAGGAGAAAGAAACAACAAAGATTAGACCTTTGAGTAAATGTATTTAAAGTATTTTGCTTTGCATCAATTTTGTCTAATGACAATTCATGTATCTCGTATGCTCTAACACCAAAGCGTATCGAATTGCAATATTGGTGCTGATGATGGCAAAAGTGTTGAAATTGATGACAACACGGATAATATTGAATATACCAACAGTGTTGATATTGGTATTGATGACGGTAACAGTGTTGATGTTGCTATTAATGGTGGTGGTGGTAACAGTGTTGATAGTCGTATTGATTATGGCATGTGTTAATATCGTTTTTGATGGAAACAAAATAATAGATATAGATAATAATGATTACAACAGTATTGCTATTGATATTGAGTATTTAATTCTGGGGTAACCATAGATAGTATTGTCGGTGCCATTGAGCGTACCATAAAAGAAAGAATATAATTGATTGATACTTACCGGCTGTTAGTTACACATGGTTAGGAGAAAGAAACAACAAAGATCAGACCTATGAGTAATATAGTAAAAGTATTTTTCTTTGTATCGATTGTATAAAAACACAAAACATGTGATCTGTTGTATAGCGGAATATACGTACACTAAACGTGATCAAAGCGTTTTACAGCGGCTTCACTGAACGAGTAGGACGAGACATGAAGCCAGTTAGAGGTATTTACAATATTTTCCGACAGAAACAAATCTGTTAGCGTCAAGATACTCCTTTTACACTTGAGATGGGTGGGAGAATGTGAGTAGATATTTTTGCAATGCCCCAACTATGCGCTGAACGAGGCTGGACCCCAGGACCTTCTGATCTAAAAGCGAATGCTATAAAACAAGACCCCATAACGCACAAATCGTATTAATTACATGTTTGATTGTTTTCAAACCGTTGTGTATCTCATTCTATTAAATTAAATTAACATGTCTATCCCACCGCCTCAATAATATTTATGTGTGGTCACTTACTGAAGTTAAACTACCTAGTCTCTCTCTCTCTCTTTCTCTCTCTCTCTCTCTATCTCTCTCTCTCTCTAACTATCTATCTATCTATCCATTTATCTATCTATATCTATCTATCTATCTTTCTGTCTATTTATCTATATCTCTCTTTTCTTACTAAATTTTGATATTGTGAGCCGTGAGACAGCATTCCAATGTGCATTTTTTTCATTTACAGGCCCAGTTTAATTTGCCTTTGATAATTCAGGTATCTTGTACGCTCTATCTCCAACCCTCATCGTATTGCAGATGATGGCAAAAGTGTTGAAATTGATGACAACAGTGATAAAATTGGGATTGAATATGGCAACAGTGATGATATTGGTATTGATGACGGTAACAGTGTTGATGTTGATATGGATGGTGGTAACCGTGTTGATAGCGTCAAGATACTCATTTTACACTAATTGGGTGAGAGAATGTGAGTAAAGTTTTTTTTTTCCCAGGGACTCAACTATGCGCTGAACAAGGCCGTAACCGAGAACTTTCCGATCTTAAAGCGAATATCATATCACAAGACTCCATAACGCACAATTCGTGTTAATTACACGTTTGATTGTTTTAAAACCGTTGTGTATCTCATTCTATTAAATTAAAGTAACATGCTCATCCTATCTTCTACAATATTATCTAGGTGTGTTCACTAACGGAGGTTGAACCACCTACTCTCTCTCTCTCTCTCTCTCTCTCTCTCTCTCTCTCTCTCTCTCTCTCTCTCTCTCTCTCCCTTTCTGTCTCTCTTTCTCTCTCTCTCTCTCTCTCTCTCTCTCTCTCTATATATATATATATATATATATATATATA
>NC_088370.1:3593337-3598337 GCF_034508935.2 Berghia stephanieae
ATTGAAGAAAAAAACCGTAGACAATGGAGAAATCTGGACTAATAATGTGAGTGAAAATTTACATTTATATATTAGCTCTAACCACCATTATCGAGCACTTTCGTACCTACAAGTACCCGCCAACACTCATAAATACCAAGCTCCAAACAGTTGAGCGCTCTCGGTACCAGTAGCAAACACACCAATCTCAACATGACAACATTGAAGAAAAAAACCGTAGACAATGGAGAAATCTGGACTAATAATGTGAGTGAAAATTTACATTTATATATTAGCTCTAACCACCATTATCGAGCACTTTCGTACCTACAAGTACCCGCCAACACTCATAAATACCAAGCTCCAAACAGTTGAGCACTCTCGGTACCAGTAGCAAACACACCACTCTCAAATGACAACATTGAAGAAAAAACCGTAGACAATGGAGAAATCTGGACTAATAATGTGAGTGAAAATTTACATTTATATATTAGCTCTAACCACCATTATTGAGCACTTTCGTACCTACAAGTACCCGCCAACACTCATAAATACCAAGCTCCAAACAGTTGAGCACTCTCGGTACCAGTAGCAAACACACCACTCTCAACATGACAACATTGAAGAAAAAAAACCGTAGACAATGGAGAAATCTGGACTAATAATGTGAGTGAAAATTTACATTTATATATATATATATATTATATAATATATATATATATTATATATATATATATATGTCCATGTATCTATCTATCTTTCTATTTATTCATCTATCTATCTATCTATCTATCTATCTATCTATCTATCTATTTATCTGTTTATCTATATCTCTCTTTGCTTACTAAGTTTCCATATTGTGAGTAATGAGACATCATTCCAACGTACTTTTTTTTTCTTTTACAGGCCCTGTTTAAGTTGTCTTTTTGTCTTATGACAATTCATGTATCTTGTACGTTCTAACATCAAGACCTATATGAATATGGCAACAATATTGATATTGGTATTGATGACGGTAAGAGTGTTGCTGTTGATATTGATGGTGGTAACACTGTTGATTGTGGCATTGATGGTAGCAACAGTGTTGATCGTTGTTTTGATTATGGCAAGTGTTAATATCGATTTTGATGGAAACAAAATAATAGATAAAGATGATAATAAATACACCAGTATTGCTATTGACATTGAGTATTGAATTCTTGGGTAACTATAGATAGTAATGTCGGTGCCATTAAGCGTACCATACAATAAAGAATATAATTGACTGATACTTACGCACTGTTAGTCACACATGGATAGGAGAAAGAAACAACAAAGATTAGTCCTTTCAGTAAATATAGTTAAAGTGTTGTCTTTGTTTTTATAGATATAAGGCGACGGCTCCTCATGTATCACTTAATATATTTGTGAAGGCGGTGATCACCATCCTTCATAACTTTCTGCATTTTAGTTAGACATAATCTCTTGAACAGTTCTTCCACATTTGAAATTGGGTAAGTATGACACTTGGCTTTTTAAATTATCCGATCAATTTTTAATGTCGCAAATACTGGCATTTCTACACCATGCTGTAATACAAAAAGTAATAATGGTATCCAAAATGGATCTATAAAAAGGGTGCGTAACGTATTGTATATCTCAAATTCTGAAAGTTTGCGATTAAAATACATTCTTTTGTTCAATTTAGAGATTACAGCATCGGTTTGTAAATGCCACTGCAATTTATTGTTAATTACAATCCCGAAATATTTGTAAACCAAAACTTGCTCAACAGCTTGATTGTTAATTTGAGCAGACTGATGGAATTTATGTTCTTTCTAAAATCAAAAATCATTTCTTTTTTTTCCCTACATTTAATTTCAGGGAGTTATCTTCACACCAACCAAAAAAATCTGTCGATCAGATCTGTATGCCGTTTTATCATCTTTAAATATTAACACTTGAGGGGCAGTGTCGTCAGCAAATTTCAAAATTGGGACAAAGTCACTTGTACAGTCATGTGTTAAGCGTAAAGAGGAGAGAGAGTACACCCTTGAGGGGATCCTGTATTAGTAATTATTTTATTACATTTGTTTCCATTTATTTCTACAAATTGTGCTCTCTCTAAAAGAAGATCTGAAATCCTAGAAATCAAATGGGGATTTATATTCAAACATTTCAGCTTTTCAACAAGTAAATGGGACCGAAGCGTGTTGAATGCTGAAAAAAAAAACAATAAAAAGATTTGACAATGCAGTTATCTTATACCCTCTAAAACAAATCCGTAACGGATAGCAATTTTGGAATGGTGATAGCAAAAGTGTTGATATCGATGGCAACAATGAATTAATTGGCATTGCTGATGTCAACAGTGATGACATTTGTATTGGTAGCAGCAGTTTTGCTATTGATATTGATGATGGCAACAGTGTTAATATTGGTATTGATGGTGGCAACATTGTTGATGTTGCAATAGTGTTAATATTGGGTTCGGTGACAACAAAATAATTGATATAGACAATAATAAATACAACAATATTGCTATTGATATTGATTATTGAAATTTGGGTAACTATAAATAGTAGTGTTGGTGTCATTATGCGTAAGATAAATGAAAGACTATAATTGATTGATACTTTCTGTTAACGGCCAAGTATTCACTTTACACCTGAGTTCGGTGAGAAAATGTGAGTAATGATTTTTTTCCCAAGGACTCAAATATGCGCTGAACGAGGCTCTAATCCAGGACCTTCCGATCCAAAAACGAGTGTCATACCTCAAGTCCATATAGCCGCACAAATCGTATTAGTTGCACGTTTAATTGTTATAGTTAATGTTTTAAAGGACTTTGCTTTCAACTGAAAGTAAAGTCAGTATTAGCAGACATAATCTATTTTTGAGTGAAATATACTTTAATTAAAGCATTCGGTTTTCTCAATTTTGTAACAAAATAGTTAAAATATTATAGAATACTTATGAATTATAAAGGTGAAAAATTGTGTTCTACAAAAATTTTGAATCACACACACACACTCGCACACATAGGCAAATACAATCAAACACGCACATACACACACTCTAACACAAACACAAACGCTCTCCTCTACCCATCTCTCTCTCTCTCTCCTCTCTCTCTCTCTCTCTCTCTCTCTCTCTCTCTCTCTCTCTCTCACCCATCCTTTCTTTCCGTGTTTGGACTCACATCCAAACATCACAGAAAGAATGATATCCTTTGCATTTATTTATGTTACATTGTCCATTAAATTTGAATTAATTAGGATATTTTAGATTATATTAATATTGGTGTGCATTCATTGAGTTATCATCTTGAAACTTCGAAGCAAATAACTCATGTTTACCAGCCCAAAATTACTATCAATACTTCAGTCTATTTCTCTCTTACCATTTTCAAATATGTGATGCATATTTGCGAATTTTCTGTATCTAAAATTTATGTTGTAAAATATGGTTGATGCAACGGAGAGATGTGTGTGGATTTGGGGGGGGGGGTAGATTTAATCGAACAACGTCAAAAGGTATATCATCCCTTTGGGTCTCTCTGCTTTCCCAATTATAATCTCTTTGCCGTCTCATTGTTGACTTTGAACGCCGTCTTTGCGGATTTAATTATAATACTAAACCCCCAGAGGAAGGAGGGGGCATTGTACCCATCATAAGAGATTTCCATTGCAAGTTTGTCATCTTTTTCAAAAAGAATAACTCCTTTATATGTTCAATCGACCTTTTACTTCACTTATCGTAATTATAGTTTTCCATCCTTGTCGGCAAAGAAGTCCATGAAGTTATCTGGCAATATTTCCTTCATAGAAAATGAAGTTTTCTTTTTCTCGTTTAGTGAAAGACTGTTGCCCACTGTTCAGGGAAGTGAAATGGTATCCATTTGAATCCGTTACATCTTTTGGATAGAATAATCTGAGTTACGCCATCTTCCAAATATCCTTTCTCTCTCTCTTACTGGTGCTCGAGATTGTATTCAGGGTAAACCGTAACATTGCAACAACAAAGTGTTTTTTATTTTTCTGTCTGACACACTTTTTTTTAATGAATTTAATTTCTGTTTTGCTATTTTGTTCACTTAGGTGAGTATAATTTTACAACAATGAGGCAATGCAGTTTACAACACAGAACGAGACATCATCTGGCAACATGTAGCATTATAAATCTCGATATTTCAGATTGAATCATGTCGATGTGGACAGTGCGAAACTTGCATAAGCTCAAAGCAAACGACAATGGTTTTCATAAATCTTTCTGTTTCCCATTTTGCTCTGGGCCATTAGGGTGTGATTTTCGATGATGTACTCCCATGTGTTTTAAATATTCACTGAATTTGTAGCCGTTGAAAGGAGGTCGTTGTCCGTTCCCAGTGTGTTTGAAGATGTGTCTTTCATTACATATCTGGAATATTCATCGATGATCACCAGAATCTTTTCACCATTTGGTAGATGTCCAAAATCTGCACTGATGTCTGACCATGGTTTATCCAACAGTTTTGACATCCTTAGAGGCTCTCTTGTATTGTCTTGTATTTGATGGTGTAGCCACTTGGCGTGCAGAATTTTAAATGTTACTACTTGAAGATCGAAGAAAGAAATAACAATGTGGAATTGAATCTAAGATTCAATTTAAAATACGAAAACAAAAATGGACGTTTCGGGTTTGCAGATTATAGCAGAGATTAGATTACGATCCGTGCAGGTGAATGCGAGTCGGATGTCCCATACTTTATCCAGGATTTGATGGAATTTTCCACGAATAAGTGTGGGCATGTCCTGCATCTGCAACGTCCACAAGGCCGTCTTACGTTGGTTACCGGCCATATCCATCGTCAAGCGGCTCCTAACTAGTATGTCCTTCAAATGGCGGTCCCGCCTGTAGGCGATTAGAGGTGTTTGTTGAATATATCCCTCGTTTCTACATGCTCCTGAACAATCTGACGGAAGTTATATTTTAAAATTTGTATGACTTCCTTGTTGTGTGGATGATTTGTGATGACTAGGATAGGTCTGTCTGTTTTGCTG
>NC_088370.1:3600837-3613337 GCF_034508935.2 Berghia stephanieae
GTAAGCAACACATCGGTTGAAGTAAAAAATAACTACAATCAAATATGACCCGAACGATACATATAATATTATTAAGCGCCTTGAGGAGTCTGATATTGCATTATATTGTTGAATCATGGCTGCGCCCCAAAGGAAATAACATCATCAGAACAGATCTAGGACCACCATGTTATCAACCTATATCAATGTCAAGAAGTGGGAGAAATGGTGAGGATATTTGCGTTGCAAAGAAATTAAATCGTACAAGACATTCGAATGTTGTGAATGCACAATCCACCTAAAAGAACAGTCTATCAAATTTATTTGTTTATATAGCCCTCCACCAAATTCTAAAAATGGATTGAAAATTATCGGAATTAATACCCGAGTTCGAGGATCTTTTTGAAATGAAAGAAACTAAAATGACATAACCGATCATTGTCGGAGATTTTAAGATGCATTTTGACAATACATAGGACTCGAAGGTGAAAGAACCAAAGTTGACAATGAATATTCATAAACTAGTTCATTACATTAATTCTCACACTCACAGGAAAGGTCAAACTTTAGATTGGATTATCACTGACAAAAACTGCTTTGCTCTACATATAAATGTAACAGGCAATTGTATCTCCGACCATTCTGCCATAATTTTCGAGGTCAATGCAAATAAATCGAAACCAGAGAGGAGAATAATTGTATCAAGAGAAAGAATAAACAATGACATTTTCAGCAAAGAGCTATTTTTAAAAATTCCAAAATTCATGGTCAGCAAATGACAAGCTTGTTCCTTCTAACACGGAATTGAGAGATCTCCATAACAATCTTAAGACCCTCATCATCACAAGTAGAAAGTCTGCTCCATGAATGGACAGCGACATAAAAAAAAGCAAAAGCTGAGCGTGCTGAAAGAAAATGGCGAACATCACCTCTAACAGTCGAATCAGAAATTTATCATAATCACAACAAAAACGTAAAACATAAGACAAAAGAAGCATAGTCGTTTAGTGACAACACTTTGATCAAGAACTGTCGCACTTCAATTGTGTTATTCTCCATCACCAACTCAATGATTGGAAAGTCTACTGCCAATTCCAAATCCACATATCCTACGTCGGTTCCAGCGGGAGACATTCCTGAAGTATTCGGTAATTTCTTTCCATTAAAAAACAAAACCAGATAGCAACTCACAAGGAACACTCCATTTTAAGATCTTTAAAGGCGACTTCGTGTTTTCTTCATTCACTGCGTTTACATAGGAATAAGTCAAATCGTCACCTCCAAAGATATTGCATTCTTGATCCAAAACCAACATCGTCACTCATTACTCATATTGATATCCTTTTACCCTGTATTACTTCAAGCATAAACGAATCTCCATCTTCTGGGATTGAACCACGTTCTTTTTTAAGCATGCAATAGTGACCTCTTTGCTTTAAAAAAAGCAAATGTATCCCCTGAAGATCTGAACAATTTTCGTCTCGAAAATCCTTGAAAAAAGTCATTTACTTAGATTTTATCTTTAGGAGTCTTCTCAATCTGCCGAAACTACCCTTATTAAGATTAATAATGATCTTCTTTGTGCTGCTGATGCTAGAAAAAAATCATCTTAGCGCTGTTAGATCTAAGCGCAGCCTTTGATCACTCCATATTAATTACACGTTTGTCAAAGACATTTGGAGAATCAGGTAACGCCTTAGTTATAGAATAGAATCAACTGGCCTTGACAGCCAATGGTCCTCTGTCCGAAGTGAAATTCCACCCATAAATCCAATAAAATAAGAACTTGTGAGTGCATATTCAGTTTTCCATTTTTCAGTACATACGGGAAATTTTGAAAGCTAACACCTATGACTTAATTTCTGCCACCACCCACCCCCTCCAGATAATTATTTGCTCTGTTTCTGAACGTTTTTAATTTTATTGAGGGGAGGGGTCTGATGAATTATTCTATGTTCGAAAGAGAATTTCTATTGTGTTCTTCTTAATATTACTTTTTTGTTGCTTTGAATGTTGATTCCTTCTGTTCCTGAAAAGAGGGGAGGGGTGGATTGGCTTTGATTAAGTGTTCTACTTTTGAGCGACATTTTAATGGACTCAACCAACATATCAGAATCTAGACCATGATTATATCAGTTGTTTCCCTTAGACACTTCGCGCTCTCTCTCTCTCTCTCTCTCTCTCTCTCTCTCTCTCTCTCTCTCTCCTCTCTCTCTCTCCTCTCTCCTCTCTCTCTCTCTCTCTCTCACTCTCTCTTCTCTCTCTCTCTCCTCTCTCTCCTCTCTCCTCCTCTCTCTCTCTCTCTCTCTCTCTCTTCTCTCTCTCTCTCTCCTTCTTTGTTTCGTTATTGTCCTGTTCCTGAACATTATTGTTTAAAGAATGTATTACATTATTCATTCACTTTTTTCTGTGTTTCTAAGGGCCACCATAGACGCTACGTTTTGTACCGGTGACGGCGCTCGTCTAGGTCGGTGTGATTCAATCCTTGCGTCAGTCGCACAGGATTTTTGCCCACTCACGGTGAGGTATTACACACAGACCGTCACTAGTCCCAGTCACTGTCTCTCTCTATTCTATTTTTCGTCTTGCTCACAATAGTGATCACTTCTCACTTAATTATATCAATCAGACTATTGACGGAACAGAATTGACGTCACTCAATTAGTTGTTATTGTTTTAAGGCAGTTATTTTGGTTATTAGTTCTCACTAAATTATATCAATCAGACTTTTAAACGTTCAAGGTTACTCGTAGTTTTGCGTGTCGGTACGTTATTTCCGGCTGGCGGATGTTGTGAGAATTTTACCTAAACCATAGCATCATTTACCGTCCACGTTTTCGCATCATATGTAGTAATGGCTATAATGTAACATGTCGAGAGAGAGAGAGAGAGAGAGAGAGAGAGAGAGAGAGAGAGAGAGAGAGAGAGAGAGAGAGAGAGAGAGAGAGAGAGAGAGAGAGAGAGGGGATGCTGTATACAAAAAAAAACCCAAAAAATTGCGCTATATATATACCGCTGTATTCACTAAATGTGCTCAAATCACTTAATAAGGGTCCATGGCCAACAGCAAAACATGTTAGACGAGAGATGACCCCTGTTAGGCGATATTACAATTGTTTCCCGACATAGACGACGTTAAAAGAAAAAGTGAGGTACTCATTTTACACATGAACAAGGTGAGGGAATGCGAGTAAAGAGCCTTTTCAAGGACTCAATTATGCGGCGCTCAGAGCGGGACTCGAACCCAGTACCTTTCGATCCGAAGGCAAGTGCTATACCACAATACCGCATGCATAGCCGCACAAGAAAGTGATGAGAGAGAATAGATACCTATGTATTGAAGGAGGAGAGAGCGGATGGAATGAGTAAAGTTCTTGGATCTTTATAGAAGGAACTAAATTGACGTAACTCATCTCTTTGTTATTGTTTTTAGATACCCATTTCTGTGATTAGTTCTCATTAAATTATATCAGACTATAAATGTTCAATGTTCGTTGTAGATTTGGGGTCTGGTGCGTTATTTCTGCTGACGGACTTTGTGAGGATTTTACTTTAAAACAGAAGGAATGAAGTTAACGTCACCCAACACTTTGTTATCGTTTGTAGACAGCCATGTATATTATTAACTTATCACTAAATTATATCAATCAGACTATAAACGTTCGAGGTTGCACAGTTTTTGTGTTCAGTATGTTATACCCCGATGGAGATGTGAGTAATTTTCCAACACGCATAACATCAATTCATTTGTAATCAGATATAATTCTAAAAACAACGTAAACCACGGAAATTTTTTCCATTTTGTCGACAATAAAGATGTATTATTTCTTCTTCTTCTTCTTCTTCTTCTTCTTCTTCTTCTTCTTCTTCTTCTTCTTCTTCTTCTTCTTCTTCTTCTTCTTCTTCTTCTTCTTCTTCTTCTTCTTCTTCTTCTTCTTCTTCTTCCTTCTTCTTTCTTCTTCTTCTTCTTCTTCTTCTTCTTCTTCTTCTTCTTCTTCTTCTTTTTATATTATTATTATTATTATTATATTATTATTATTATATTATTATTATTATTATATTATTATTATTTATTATTATTATTATTATTATATTATTATTATTATTATATTATTATTTATAAAACAAATCGATAGTGCTCCCGTGGCAGGTTAAGCGAGCACTCCTCGGACTACCCACACAACTCCCTCCCCCTTTCCACACACCCACCCCTTTATCTTTATTTTTTTAAATTTATTTATTTATTTATTTATTTATTTATTTATTTATTTATTTATTTGTAGAATATAATTCAAGGTTACATCCTATCCTGTCCTATACCCACTTCTTTCATCACGTAGTCAAGGCTTTTTGGCATCTGCCAATCCCAAATTTGTCTGTGTCAAGGTCGACCGTGATGTCGCGCCAACGGTTGATTAGAAAAAAAGACCAATAATAATAATAATAATAATAATAATAATAATAATAATAATAATAATAATAATAATAAATAATAATAATAATAATAATAATAATAATAATAATAATAATAATAATAATAATAATAATTACATTTTTAAAAAAAAATACGATGATCAAGAACGAAACCTTTTGTTCATCTACCTCTTCCTGACTCAAAATTTATAAAAATGGTTATTTAAAAATAATAACGCAGCATTCATTTGGCGCAATATTCACTGGACGTGCTCAAGGCGCTTTAAAAGGGGTCCCAAGCCAACATCAATACTGAATATGAAGGAAGAGACATGACGCCTGTCAGGCGATAATACAAACTTCTTTTTTCCGACAAAGACAACGAACGGCCATGTACTCATTTTTCACTTGAGTACGGTGAGAGAATGTGAGTGAAGAGCCTTTTCCAAGACTCAACTCTGCGCCACTCAGAGCGGGTCTCGAAACCTGGACGTTCCGATCCGAAAGCGAAAGTCATACCACTAGCCCCATCACTATCGTTCTATCGACCACATAGCCTCACTATTAATTAAAATTTATTTCCAATTTAAACAATTTTTGCTGTAAACACATAGTTCTTGTTATCAACCCTATTGTAAATTTGACGCTGATCACGAATCTGACGTCAAAACAGCGAAAATCCAAGAGAGAAAAAAATCGTCCACCTTTTTATAATGCCACGCCCCCGATCACTAATCAAAAAATGTTAGGCAAGGCGGGATTTGCGAGCGATCGACCGTCCCACTGCTCTTCGCCCAGGTATTTGGCCATACACATTGCGTTTTCACGATTTGCTTCGGCCGTATCTGTCCCCAGATCGTCACTGGTTGAAAACTGAGCGTGTATGGAGCTTTTAAGTGATAGTATCTATTTATAAAATAAAAATCATTTGACGATAGGGAAGTGGGTATTACCATATGCAGCATTTCATAGAAATGAAATAATATGTAATATTTTACAATTGTAACACCATATTCAAACAACCAAAGAGGCGCCTATACACTTGGAAGAGCCCAGGAGATATATACAGAAACCAAATAGATTATTTTCTCATCAAAACCAGATTCAAAAACTGTGTGACCCAATGTAAAACTTTCCGGTGCTGACATTGGATCGGACCATGTTCCCATCATGGTGAAAATAAAAGTTAAATTAAAAATTCCCAACAGAAAAGGGACGAACACATAAAGTACGACCTAGCTGAACTTAGAAACGAGGAGCTAAGAGCGAAATATGCTGTAAAGTAGAAAATACGTATTATTGTCTTATGGAAGAACAAGAAGACACAAATAAAGAAACAGAAGAAACGTATAAGAGTAGACTTGATAAACAATGGTCCTCTCTTAAAGGTGCAATAACAACTGCAAACGAGAAAATGCTAAACAAAAAATCTAAAGAGGCAAAGAAAGAATGGATGACGAATGAGATTTTGAATCTTATGAGAGAACGGAAACAATCAAAGGGCACCCCTAGGTACAATGAACTGGACAAATCAGTAAAGAAAAAGTGTATCCAGGCTAAAGAAGACTGGCTTGATGAAAAGTGCCACCGTATTGAGAACTATCACATGAGAGAAACCCTGACCAATGTTTGCTGAAATCAAGAAATTCACATATAAAAACGCTCAATCTGGCGGTTGCATCAAAGATAAATCCGGTAGACTCCTCTCTGAGGTGAAGAAATCGCCAATAGATGGAAAGAATACGTGGAGGAGTTATTCAATGCGGACAGAGGTGACAACCATATACAGTCCTTTCTACGGGAACCACAATCCTAAGATCAGAAGTAGAGAAAGCCCTATACTGCATGAAAACAGGGAAGGCAAATGGAATAGATGGGGTGTCAACAGAAATGCTGCAAACACTCGGTGAATTTGGTGTTGATGTGATAACGACCTTATGAATCAAATAACGAGTCAACGCACATCCCAGAAGACCTTCGCACTTCTATCTTCATACTGCTACCCAAGAAAGCTGGTGCAATTGAGTGTTCGGACTACAGAACAATCAGTCTTATGTGCCATCTACTGAAACTCCTCCTGACAATAATCCTGAAAAGAATCTCGTCAAAAGTAGATCGTGAGATTTCAGAACAGCAAACTGGATTAAAAAAAGAACAGTGGCACCAGGGAGGCAATTTTCGACTTAAAAATCCTGTCAGAAAAATACTTAGAGGTCCAAAAAGACATATATGCCTGTTTTTATCGACTACTCAAAGCATTTGATTCTGTTAGTCATCAGAAACTTATCCAGGACCTTGTGGCAATAGGTGTGGAAGAGAATGATGTGGCTCTAATTGCTAATCTGTACTGGCAGCAAAAGGCTCAGATAAAAGTGCAGGCAGATACAACAGATGCAATTGAAATCAAGAAAGGAGTGCGCCAGGGATGTGTTATGTCTCCTTGCTTGTTTAATTTATACACAGAGTCTATTTTTTCGGCAAGTAGAAACAGCACACGGTTGAAGGTTGGTGGCCACAACATCAACAATCTACGTTACGCTGACGATACTGTCCTGTTGGCGGAAAGTAAGGAAGACCTACAGAAGCTAATTTCAAAAGTAAACGAAGAGAGTAAAGAAAAGGGGCTGTTCATGAATGCGAAGAAGACAAAAACAATGGTAACAAAAAAGAAAGAGCCCATAACATAGATATAGAAATAGAAGAGTGTCCAGTGGAACATGTAAAGGAGTTCACTACTTGGGGCAGTTGGGAACATCCGATCAAAGTCTGACAAAGAGATTAGGAAACGAATAATGCTGGCCAAAAATGCGTTCATGAAACTAAAGCCAATCCTCAACAACACAAATATCTCCATCAGAACACGAATGAGATGCACCAAATGCTTATGTGTTGTCCATTTTCTTTTATGGTTGTGAAACGTGGACACTAAACCGCACAGACAGAACAACGTATTGAAGCTTTTGAGATGTGGACGTACAGGAGAATACGAAAATACCTTGGACAGCAAGAAAAGCAAACATCGAAGTCCTCGACCTAATGGGCCAAAAAAACAAAAAGAACTTCTTTTGACTGTGAAGCACAAAAAGCTGTCAAATTTTGGACATATGCGAAGACATGATAGTCTCAAAAAAAAGGATAATGGAGGGAAGAATTGAAGGAAAGAGAGCAGAGGAAGACAAAGGAAATCCTGGACAGATGGCATCAAGGAAGCTACATGACGGCGCATGGCAGACTGTAACGAGGCTGCAATGGACCGTGAAGGATGGAAAGCCATGACATCCGACCTCTAGAAAGAGATGGAACCCGGGTAAGGTAAGGTAAGGTAACATTCTAAGGGAAGTGAAAAAGTGGCGCCTACGGGAATCGATCACAAATCGTCGAATAAGTCAATCATTCTATGACAGTCTTCCAACCAATTAGGTCACGCAAATCTTTCTGTAGAAAGCGGTAAGGGCTGCTTGAAGCCGATGATTGTAAAGTACAACGAAAGAGTGATGTCTTTTATCTTCCACTATAGTCCGGAAAGTTCTGTTCCCTGACGCTGACCTTTTCTTATCAATTAGACACCCCCTGGGCACCCTTTCCTCTACCCACGACCACGCTAACATTTCATTCATACTGCAACCACCAATGAGTACAGACGAAACAAGTTATTTTTCATTATATTTATTTTTTCCCACGTTTATTTGTGTATTGTTGTGCTGACGAAGGGTTTGTACCCGAACGTCCATTGTCTGTTTTGTTCCCATATGAAGCTTTTCCATTTTCACTCTTTCGTTAGTATTTTGCAAATTTTTCTGAAGGACGATGCATGTAATACATACACAGTTGACCAGCGTTCGAATTAGTTGTTGTCTAAGTAATTATATTTAAGTCTTAAGTTCATTTTTTAACATCATATCTGTATCTGCACCTGTATGGTTGGCGCTGAAGAAACCAATGGTCTGGTTGTATTTTAGCGGCGTCCTCATTGGGCCGGGCTCATGTCAGTCAGGCCCTTTGAAATCGTTTAGGTGTGGTACCATGATGACCAGTTCATCCAGCCATTCCACTCCGAATTGTTCTAATGAAGAAAGAATTTCGGTAGTTTTGTGTTCTTGTCTGTGGAATTTTGAAGCAGTTCGAATTGTTTTTGGCGTATCTCTCAATGGTTTTCGGTTAGTGGTTGGCAAAGTGAGTGCTCGGATTTTTCTTTTGTTTGGTCGTTGGCGTGAAATAGGAGTCTGCCTTTATTGATGGTATTTGATCTGTTATAATCTTGAACATGGATGACAGACGGGTTTCTTTTTTTTCTTTGTTAGAGGCCGATGAGGTTTCTTTCTTCTAACATTTTTGTCATGCATCCTGGGTTCTTCTCTTATAGTTTCCCAGTTATGAACCGGGCGCATTGTCTCTGGACTCTCTCACGATTTTGAATATCCTCTTTCAGGTAGGGATCCCAAGCAACTGCTTCGTATTCCAATTGTGATCTCACAAGTAGGCGTTTTGTTTGCATGAAGTTGGGGCGTGGCTTAAGATTTCGGCGAGAAAGGCGAGGGTGGAGCTTGCGTTTTGGGTTATTTTGTAAATGTGTTTGAGAGGCGATGCCCAGGTATTGGTTATCGTCGACTTGTTTCAGGACGGTGTTGTTTAATGTGTGGGTCTCATTGCACTTTAATAGCTGTGCGAGGATGTAGCTTTTTGTTTGCGTTAAATTCATTCCTCAATCCTTAGCAATCCACTGCACGAGACTATTCAAGTCCTCTTGTAGCAATCTTTGCAGATTTTATTGGTCGGTATATTAGACAGTCATCGGCGAATAATCTAATCTGAGATTTTACTCATAGAGGTAGGTCATTGATGAAACAAAGAAATAGTATGGGTCCTAGCACCGTTCCCCGTGGTACTCCTAATATGACTAGACATTCATCCGATGACGTGAGGTCTAGGACTACTTTAATGGTACGTTTTGTGAGGAAATTAAAATAGCCATGTGTGTAGAAGCCACAAATTCCGTAATTTTCTAGTTTCTGCAGGAGTTTTTGGTGGGGCAAAGTATCAAATGCTTTGGAAAAGTCAAGGATGCCGATATCTGCCAGGTGTTGGCATTCTGGAGTTTCAACAGGTCTTTACAGTTATTAGGAGTTGGCTTTCACACGAGTACCTTTGCGAAACCGTGGTTTAGGTCAGTTACGATGTCATTGTTCTCAAAATGGTTTATCAGGTTCTTACAGATTATATGTATAAATAGTTTGGATATTACAGACGTCATGTGATTGGACGGTAGTTCGCTGTTTTATTTTTGTTGCATATTTTTAAATACAGGTACGATGTTTTGAATTCAGCCAGTCATTAGTTAGCATCCCGGTGTCGGACGATTTTTTGGGAAAATTATGCATTATGAGGGGCCAAACTCTCAGCTCACTTCTTTAGTACTGTGTTGGGAATGTTATCTGGACCTGACGCCTAGATGGGTCGACGTTTTTCAGCAACTTTTCAACTCCTGAGATGTTTATGTTGATATTAGAAAAGAGATTGGTCACACCTCTGTGATGTCGGTGGGGTGGTTGTCTCGTGTGGACCATGGGGGTAAAGACAGATTTAAATTGATCCAAGAGGATCGTTGCTTTATCCTTCCCCTCAATGTACAGGTTTCAGTTTCTTTCAATGAGCTACACCAAGGATTGTTTTTCTTGCTTTTTATGTAGTTCCAAATGGTTGGTATTGTCTGTTTCAAGTCCTTTTTCTATAACATTGTTAATGTGTGTCATTCTGCTTGTAATATTTCACCCCTACTTTGCTTGACGCTGCAACGATTTGTATGTGTCCCATGTTCCGCTCAGTTTAGCCCACTTGAATGCTATTGCTTTGCGTCTTAGTATGCTCGTATTTTCCTGTTCATCCACGGCGTCGGTCTTGTATTTTATGTACTTTTGTGATTGACTCCTTGATTGCACTGAGTAGGCAGGAGTGAAAATGGCTCCACATTTCATTTACATCCATACCGCTTTTGTGCTGTTCTGTGATCTCTGATGACAGTCCCTCGATTCGTGTTCGTAGTGCGGCCCATTGGCCTTTTTGAAAAGTATCGTGTTTTGGGGGTTGGTTCATATAATTGGGATTTAGTGTAGTTTCAGTAACAACGCAGGCATGATCTGATATTCCTAGTTGTGATGTTGTTGAATGATCAGTGATGGATTGGATACGGAAACAAGATCTAAAATATTGTCACCGCGTGTGCATCTTCGTGAATTTGTGTGAGTGCGCTCCTGTTGTAATTTCTATGAGGCTTTGTTGTATTGCACGTTGTGGACAGGAAGATAACGTTTTTGAACCGTCCCAGTTTATATCAGGACAGTTAAAGTCTCCTGTTTAGAATCATTTTGGTTTGGAGTTTTTTCGGAGTTTATTATTTCAAGCGATTTTTGCAGTTCTACGATGTCAGTTTCGTTTCGATGAGGCATGTAGAACGATCCAACAAGGATGCTTTTATGCCTTGGATTTTAACGCTTACCCAAATTATTTCACAGTCAGTTTTGAACTTTGTTTGCTCACAGCCTGTGAATTTTCTATCAACGAGTATGAATACCCCATCTCCCGGTCGCCTGGTCTCATCGTCCTTCATTTTCATTTCCTTCATCCTCTGCTTCCTCTCTAGTAGTTTTCTGTCATTTCGAAATACCTCGTATTCTTTTGGGAAAATTTTACAGGACTTAATATTTAGCCATGACTCTTGTCCACAGACAATGTCTGGTTCATGTTGTCCAATGAGTGCACAGAATTCAGCTCTTCTGTGTACAATGCTACGACAGTTCACTGTTAGAATTTTTAGATTGTTATTAGTAGAATTTAAATGATTGCATTTTAATTTGACTGAGTTGTTTTTTGATGTTTTCTTTGACTTCTCTTTGTTTTGTTTTGTTTTTTTGTTTGTTTGTTGTTTTTTTTTTTTTGCTTCCACCTTTATTTCCTCTTTTTGTTATTTTTCTGTATGCCTTGAATAATTTAATAGATCTCAAAAGGTTCACTATTTCTAAATTCGTGTATTATTAATTGTGTGTCGTATTGTACGTAGGTGTTGGGTGTATAGTTATAACAATAATTAGGTGTTGTCATTCTCGAGGTTCATCGTCGACCGTTGTAATAAGATTAAAATAGCTCACGGTTTTTTTCCTTAAAATCTTAAACGTAAACAAAAAATGGTCTTAAGAGATGAAAAATCCTTGCAGAAATTTATAAAACTTAAAATATTGCTAAATTAATTGTTTAAAATCCACGATTTTCGTCAAAAGCAGCACAAAGTCATACGAAATCCTCTGAATATGAAATAAAATTCGTCCTGTATAGAAATAACACATAAACAGCCGTAAAATGAAATAATTTTAAGAGCTCTGTGCGTGAAAAGCAGTCTTCCAGCGCTGAACACATTACACAGTTTATTTTTCATGTGTCTATGCGCATTATAAAAGTATTCGTTGTATCAAAAATATATGAAAGTAAAACCGAGCGAACATTTTTAAAAAGGTTTTAAAATAGTTACAGACATGATTCACATAAAGTTTGCATAAGATTCGGCTCAGCGAAACACATTCTCATTCTAATGGAAAGACTAACAAGCGAATTCATTTCGAATATACATATAACCAAACCCATCACAACACTATAATTATCTACTATCGAAAAATTGAGAAACATCAAATGAAATATAGAAAACTCTTACCAGAATTAGATAGTTGAAAATGTTCATTTTGATGAATAGAAATAGCACGATTGAATTCAAAGCTACAATGGCCGACCTTTGAACACAAATGAATTCAAAGCTGGGATGGCGGTTCTTATCGAAGTAAATGTGACACATTCAATCCCACGTATTTCTACAAACTAGGCCAGAGTATAACCAAAAAAAATATTTAATACAGTCGTACCTCCATATCCCGAAATTAGATAATCCTCTTCTTAATGTTGAAAGTTGCTGTTGGCTGGTATCCCTTGTAAAGAGATTTCAACATGATTAGAGAAAATTGTTCCATATAAATGATCGTGTTGTATGTTTTGGTGTTGGTAGTCGTAATAGTAGTAGTAGTATTATTGGTGGTGATAGTAGTAATAGTAGTAGTAGTAGTAGTAGT
>NC_088370.1:3618337-3638337 GCF_034508935.2 Berghia stephanieae
AACGGGTCAAAAGGAATGTGGGACTCTGTTATGGATAATCTAATCTACTAACACAATACACTTCAACAGTCGTAACGCCACTTCCCTCTTAATGATGCATGGTAACTTAGTAACTGGCTCTAAACAATCGGAACATTGGCAGACGCCCTTATGAAATAGTTCTCCGACGATCATAAAAGCGTATACAAAGGGAAAAAAATCCATTTAAAATCTGATCATGTTTGGATTTTAATACATTCTGATCACAAGACATATGAAAAGTTTTAGCCAGCATGAAGATTAAAAAGTACGGATATTCTTTGTTTAGAACCACGATGGCTGCCGTTGCTGGGCGACGTGACTTAAGACTATTGAATCCAATTCACGACACATACAATTTAGTGATAAAAGCTCATAAAAATGGCTGAATAAAAACAATAACTTAGAGCTGATTGACGTCAATAGACACCTAGATAACCACGAACTCTCTGACAGTCGTCATAATGTAAACAATTATAATGATCGTAAACATAGAAAACTACACAGGTTTTATTAAAATAAACAATTACAAAAACCCGATGACGTCAATTTTGTTCTATCTCTATGCCTGTATTTGGTTATATAAAACTATTGATGTCAACAGGATATGTGTTACTTTGATTGTTTAAAGTCATCTATATACAGTTTAGTGATAATTGCTCATAAAAATGGCTGATTAAAAATAATAAGTAATATCAGAGTGACGTCAATAATGACCTTGATAACCATGAATCTCGGGCAGTCGTCACAATGTACACAATTATTACAACGATTGGAAAACATAGAAAACTACACAGGTTTTGCAATTGATAGCATGTGTTTTAGTAAATTACGCACTGTTCTACCGCTTGATCAATAGAACCAACACAGAAAACTAAGTTAAAACTGAAACGTTGGTTATATAAAATCTATTAATGCAATACGTTTAGTTTTTTATAAATCATAATATCTGCCAGCCAGATATAACAAAACTATGTGTAACGTTGATTCGTTTATAGTATTATTCATACTGTAAACAAATTTCAATCAACTCCAAATAAAAATCAAAAACATTATTCTTGAAAACAAAAACAACTGTGGGCTGCCCTAACCAACAAAAGGACAATATCTGGCCAGACCCAGATCCAACCAGTTTTGCCGCAATAGACACATTTATTTTTTTCATTCATAACTCTTTAATGCTATTACATAGTGGAAGGCATCTAACATTAAATAATAGCGAATGATGAATTGTGTTTTTCCGTTAGTAGGCAATTTCATTGACGTAATATGTTTCGTAATATTTTGAGATACTGTTCTTTCTTGGTTAATACGGTGCGCAAATAACTCTACCTGTATCCAACAAAAGGACAGTATCTTACACGTCCGTCTCACATACTGTTCATCCATGGTTAACCGCAATGCAAATGACTCGTCCGTTTTCACCAAAAGAACAGTATCTAAGTTGTGAATATAGCAAAATACGACTAACTCGATCGACGAACGAAGTTGTGAATATCATTTTGAAAGTGGTTGTTGTCCTTGTTTGTTTATTTTGGTAACTTATTTATTTCTTGTCCGATTCGATTCCTGTATCATTTTTCATTTCTCCCCGAGACAAGATCGGTGATGTACTTTGTTTGAAATCTGACTAAAACATACATTGGCTTTTTTTTCCCCAACGAGCCTTGGCTTAGTAATAAATTCAAAAGGGCTTAAAGAATGTGACGCAACTTTCAGACGGTCGTCGAGAAAAGGTCTAATCCGTAAGCGGTCACAGCAACCAATCCGTGAAAAGCTGTAAGTAATGGTGAAAGGTCAAGAACCAGCATCATCTAGCAAGAACCAATAATTTGCTCTGAGAAAGTATTGACATCACACGAGCAAAAAGTTTGAAACTGATGATGGACCTATAAAAAGTTTGTGGGTATGATTTTGTCATGATTAACAATCGGACTCGAAAACGCGGCTATAGATATCAAAGAGTAGGATGAGATCATCTAAAGATGTTACATGATTGACATGGCCATTTAAGGAACTCAGTATCTAGCAGAAACAGAATCTGAACACAATAGGGTAGATCTACTCGTATCTATGCAACATCAATCATCCTTCGACGATGCAAGTCTGTCCCTTTGTGTTGTGCATTTTGGTATTTCATTTTCAACCTTTGTGTGTTTGATACCACCAACCGATAATTTAATTGGTCAGTCTCGCCAATTTCGACTCAACGTCTTGTCGAATTTTGTGATTCGATTATTTACTTAATAATAATATTATAGTTATCACCAGTCATCTGACGTCATGGGGTAGCCAAATTATAATGATTACATTTACTGTCACGACTATGGATAGCAGAACGAGAATTATCCGTAGATTCTTGATTGAATGAATTTATTAGACAACGGTTAAAGTTTTCACCGGTTACTTTAAATCAAGTCTCGGCAAAGTATCGATCACCATGCTAACCGGGGATTTAATAGAATTTGTCTTAAAATGTTAAATATTTAAAAGATTTTATTTCAATTGTAGAAGACATATATAGGTATGAACAATTAATATATGTAAAATGGCGGTTTAATAGCTGATTTCAATTAGACAAAAAAAAGCATCTTTTTCTTTCAATGAGACACCATCGTGTAATTTGTCGACATGCTATATATCATTTTGAATTTACAGATGATAAGGTTGACAAAGGTTTTGGATGGTTGTATAAGATAGACGGGGAAAGACGGTGACATGAGATATTTATTTTCATAGGAAACTTCTATTTCGAAAAGACGCTGCTCATGCCTTTTCGCTAGAATAAAGTAGCAATTTACATGAAGAACGACATATTATTTTTATAAGGAAACATTATTATTTGCCAAATTTCTTGTTACTGCTGTTCCAAGCTTGTCAACACAAAATGTTTTAACACCAAAAAATTGTATTTACTGCGTGACTTAATAAGTCAAATAATGCGAGCAAAGCCGCCCCCCCCCCCCCCCTCAAAAAAATGTTTTCTTTGTTCTCGATATCTTGATAATAATCACCAAATTAGAAAATGTTATATCTTCCCACATTACACTGATCACAGTATGCATTCCACTCATATTACCAACGCACACGCAACCCTCACCCCCCCCCCCCTCCCACACACACCACATCCACATGCACGTCCAAACTAGGATACATTATCAATTGTCATCTCTCTCTCTCTCTCTCTCTCTCTCTCTCTCTCTCTCTCTCTCTCTCTCTCTCTCTCTCTTCTCTTCTCTTTTTTTTAACACAGACGGACTAATTCTCCACATATGCATACGAGTTTGGGTCTGCCTTAGTGTTTGTTTTGTCCGCATGGTGTAAAGAATAACGCCATTGCATTATTAGCTGGAATATTTCTGTCTCTCCATAAAATATGACTAAATAGTCGCCTTCCTGTAATTTTTAAACGATAGCGGTATTTTTTCGCACTTAATGGAGAGCGGTTTGTTACTTATTTTGGTTTGGAAGTGATATTTAGAATTATCCTAGGTTGTTTTCGGGAGACTGCATATAGTGTATCTACTTAGCTCTTTACTAACGCCCTTTCTCTACAGATGTAACTTAAAACTGATTGAAGGCCAATGTATATCATTATATTTGTTTTTCTTTTCAGTTTATTGTTTCTCAGCCATACGTGTGTCAGATTATTGAGAGAAGCTGAGGACAGATGTTTTCACCTTTCTACATTTATCTACACACATGATGGCACATAAAATGACACGGAAATAATAAACATTGGCAGATAGTGAACGATTCTAAATATCACAACAAAACAACACACGACACACACAAACACCAGATGTGTTGTGGACAATTACTCCGTCAGCAATGATTAAAGCCGTCGACCTCACAGTCAGCGTGAAAACAGATAGAAAAATATTCTGTATTCACGACAAAGGTTGTAGATGTCCTTCCTTTGCGTCAATAGGTGACAGAATGATCCTTCGTTAAAAAAAACAACTCGATTATCAATCGTTAACAAAAATAGTTATATTATTAATTTATTCGTTGTTCGTTTGTAAAATATTTACATGGGCCAACCCTCGCCCCCCCCCCCCCCCCCCAAAAAAAACAACAAAAAAACAAAATCAAAAACAAAATAAAACAAAACAAAACACACAAAAACAGACAAACCAACACCCCCCCCCCCCCCCAAAAAACAAAAAAACAAACAAAACAATAAAAACAAACAAATTGATGACTTCAATGTATAAAATCTACAATTGTAAGACATACCGATTAATATGAAGGGTATCGCATGCTTTACAATCATAAAGATTATCTTCAAGGATATCATTTTGATGATACATCAATAAGCACCAATCAGAAGTATATCCCCATATTTATACATTGATTGCCAGCCCCTATTAAGAGGACGTCCGTTTTTAAATCCATGAGAACATATCTAAAGTATACAGCTATCACCTATAATAAGGACCCCTTCATGTGTCAGATAAAAAGAAAACCCAAAACAAAACCCGCCTTATTACTAAGGTAATCTCTGTGTATGAAACATCGCGAGCTGCCAGGTTTAGATGAGGATTAATATCAATCAATAAAATTTGAAGGACGACTATCTGGTTCAATTATCAAATACGTGTCTATCCAGAGTAGGCAGCAGTGTTGCCACGTGCCCATGCAAAATCCCGCAAACTTTATGCGAGAAATCCGCCCAAATCCGCCAACTTTATCCTACCTAACCTGCAACATTTGCCCCAAATTACCAAAAAATCCGCCATTTGATTTTAAAAACTAATAATCAACCAATAATGTATTGTCTCACCATAAAACATTATGTGACGTAACGCAACTAGCATATTTACAACTTGTTTCCTTTTTAAAAGCATGAAGATTAGAAGTTTCAATTTTGATTGAGCGGGAGTTAGACTGTCGGATATTTCTCGAAGATGAACAAAAAGGGGAGATTTAATCATTTATGATAAGAATTCATTTTTGATAAAAATTAACCTTCTAACTAAACATGGCAATATCTCAGTTCAAACCTTTTCACCATCCGACTGATTATGTCATTCACTGTAATAAATATTCACAATAATTTACTATGAGTAAGACATTGAATGACATTATTTGGGAATTATGTCCGGGCCTTGTTCGTTGAACCTCTGGTGCACTGTCGTCACCTTCTCCTAGCCCAGTGGCTGCAAGTTTTCTTTTGACTTTTGGCTCTTTTCAGCGCTATACTTTTTCACGTAATTTCAGCGCCATTATAAGTGAAGAATAATACAGAACCTAAGGAATAAAAATCTCAATTGGAGAGGGAGAAGAGAGAGAGAGAGGGGAGAGAGAGAGAGAGAGAGATAGAGAGAGAGAGAGGGAGAGAGAGAGAGAGAGAAAGAGAGAGAAGAGAGAGGAGAGAGAGAGAGGAGAGAGAGAGGGAGAGAGAGAGGGAGAGAGAGAGGGAGAGGAGGGAGAGAGAGAGATAGAGAGAGAGAGAAAGAGAGAGAGAGAGAGAGGGAGAGAGAGAGGGAGAGAGAGAGGGAGAGAGAGAGAGAGAGAGAGACAAAAAAAAGACAAAATCCATAACATTCGTTCAGAACTAGATCGGCATGAACCATTTATAGATACAAATACATTCTGTGGTACCCCTTTAGACAAGTTCCAACCAGTTTCACCTAGTTTCATAAACGAGTTGATAAAAAAAGCCCCCATTAAATCCTGCGACCTTGATCCCCTACCAGCACAGCTTTTGGCCAGCTCCATCGATACATTATTACCATCCATTACATCAATCATAAATACATCCATACTGACTGGCAAAGTTCCATCGTGCTTTAAAAGTGCCCTCGTCAAACCACTTCTGAAGAAACCATCACTAGACCACAATATATTAAACAATTATCGTCCTGTATCAAATTTACCTTTTTTGTCAAAACTTTTGGAGAAGGTAGTTCTTACACAATTAACATCTCATCTTAAGAACAACAGTTTGGAACAACCCTTTCAGTCAGCCTACAAACATCAACACAGTACTGAAACGCGCTTCTTAAAATCTTTAATGACTTGTTATGTAATGCTGATGCTAACAATATCAATGTATTATGCCTTTTAGATCTTTCAGCTGCCTTTGACACCATTGACCATGACATTTTGTTAAGAAGACTAGAAAATACGTTCGGCATAAAAGGAATTGCCCTTAAATGGTTTACATTATATTTACAGGATCGATGGCAGACTGTCGTGTGAATGGTGTTCAGTCAGAACAAGTTTTACTAAATTTTGGAGTGCCACAAGGCTCTGTTCTTGGCCCTGTTCTTTTTACTGTATATATGCAGCCCCTTTCTAGTGTGATATCCAGATTCAATCTGAGTTATCATTTTTATGCAGATGATACGCAAATATATGATTCAGCACCCCTTAGTAATTTACAGTTCTTAATACAACGAATTACGAGCTGTTTTAATGAGATTAAATCTTGGTGTACCACAATAAGTTAAAATTAAATGATAGTAAAACTGAGATTTTAATGTGTAGAAGACCGAGTATCCTTAAACAGGCAAATAAATCACTAATTACTCTCGGAAATAGCACAATAGAATTTTCAAATAAAGCAAAAAACCTTGGCGTCATCATTGATAAAGATCTTTCCATGACAAGCCACGTGAATAACACCATACAATCTATGTACATAGAAATGAAAAAAATAAGCAAAATTCGTAATTTAATACCGAAGCATATAACAGAACTTTTAATTAATTCCTTGGTTTTATCTAAATTGGACTATTGTAACTCCCTTTGGGCGAATTTAACTAAAGACAAAATTAGCAAACTTCAGGTTGCTCAAAATAACGCAGCCAGGCTCATTGTACGCAATAACAAAAAATACCCGTCAGCAACTCTTCTTCTCCGTGAGTTACATTGGCTTCCTGTTGAAAAAAGAGTTGCCTATAAGATTTGTACTGTTGTCTACAAATCCCTGAGCACGAACAGTCCCTCCTATATTAAAGACCTTCTAAACATATATGTCCCCAATAGAAACTTGAGGTCAAGCAATGACCAATCAATCCTTGTCAAACCTAAGCCATTGCGTAAAATAGGTGAACAGTCTTTTCAATTTTCGGAAACCATTTTTGGAACTCTCTCCCGTCACACGTGAGATGCTCGGATTCGTTGACAACGTTCAAATCTCGCTTAAAGTTTTATCTTTTTACGTCATAATGTTGCAATATTATTTTCATATTTTGTTGTTGTTAAATTGAATTCGTATCACGTTTCCTTCACACTTGTCTCACTGTAATATGTTTTGTTTTATATCACTGTAAAGCGCTTAGAGCCTGTGACAACGGGTAAAGCGCTATATAAATGCCATTTATTATTATTATTATTAGAGAGAGAGAGAAAGAGAGAGAGATTTTTAAAAGTTGTTTTTAAGGGTTTTACGGCGCTTGCAACACATATAGGCATATCAGCGCCAGTAAAAAGGAAGAAAATGGGATAGAAAAAAGGTATAGAATGACAATTAAAGCACCCAAGAAAAGGGAAGACAAAGGGGAATTGGTTCAAATAGGAAACAGGTGTAGATTCCAAGAGCACACTATCAAAGTACGTAGTTTGAGATCTCCTGCTAAACTAAGAGGGATACATTTAAATGTTTACATATCATGTATAATATGTAAACAAAACAATGCAGTGCATATTAGCGAGATGATTTACAAGGAATGTGCGCGTCACTTTGAGTTTGTCAGTCTGTTTCTATTATCCAGTTTGTAATCTGCCTCCATAAATCTCTGTCTAGTGCAAGGGTTCTTAGCTTTAGAATGTCATTCCAGTGTGTTAAGGTGCTGAGGCAGTTGGATGTTTCCTTGTGTTGCTGAAATCAGTTCCATCGATGTTCGTCCTGTTATTAACGTTGTGTAGTTCTCTGAAGGCAGTTTGAGCTAGTATTTTTCTCCGTTTGATGTCTCCATTCTCATTAATCAAGTTTCCGAGTTATCTTACACTTTTTTATTCCGCTTGTTTCTTGTTAACCACTGTTATTTCTGTTTTGGATTCGTTGACCTTTAGATTCCAATGTATTTGATATTATTGGTATGTGCTGTTTCGCCAGGTCTGCTATATCAAATGTGACATCAACATCGTCTGCGTAAATCAGTTCGCGGGTAAGGATTTGAGGAATCGGCAGTTTTTGTCTTGATTCTTTTAGTGCTGCTTCCAAATTTACGGCAAAAAGATTGGGCTCAGACTGTCTCCTTGGGGAGTTCCCAACGATGTTAATAGTGAAACTGTTTCCCCATCAGATGTAAACGTAAGTGTTGTATTTGCCAGCAGTGATCATTTTCGAGAAATGAATCTAGTACCTTCAAAAGTTTTGTTCTGCAGATTGTATCAAAGGCAGAGCTCATGACAATGCCCAATATAGTGAACTCTTCTTTGTATTTTTCTGGTCTGGCTTTCAACCACCTATGAGCCCATAGAATATCACTGGTACACCTATCTTTTTCTGAATCCGCTCTGTGACTGTGTCCGAGACATTTCGAACCAAGCACGGAGACATTTCGAAATAAGTACGGAGACATTTCGAACTAAGTACGGAGACATTTCGAACGAAGTACGGAGACATTTCGAACGAAGTACGGAGACATTTCGAAACTAAGTATGGAGACATTTCGAACCTTGGAATAAAAATAGATGGAAGGAAGATGACGTCATAATACTGAAGCCAACCGTTGGCCGCTTCCGCCATATTGGGAATACCAAAACATTCCTGCGTTACGGCCGTAGTTACGGTGATTCACTCATCGGTGGACATCCGAATCAAGATGATCAGTGGATGTTTTTCCTTCCAAGTAAGTATCAACCTTAAATTTGTTTCATAATTATGTTTGCAAATACGTTTTATCAGTTAAATCATGTTTAAAGATGAAATAAAACTATTTGATAGCTAAGTTGAGTCGAATTCAGATATCTCTCCCTGTGAATGTGATGTGGCTATGGCATGGCACGTTCACTTTCACTTTCAGTTTTCAGCCACTTTGATTTTCTTAAAACAAGTATAGATTCTAGTCTAATCGTTTTTTCATTTGTTTTAGTTATCGGATGTATATGGTAAAGGCGATATTTATTATTAGTCTTAGATCGACATTATTTTACTGACGGAAAGCCTTTGACTCTCGATGATCAGAGACTGTTTCGTCACCCTTGGCCTTGGTTTGGCTCTAGCTGAAGCTGGACGGTTAGGATTGGTTGGATTTTACTATCTAACATTAATAGTAATGTTTCATCTCCTCTCGAAAAGAATTCGTTGTACATTTTCATCACACTGACCTATCACTCATTCTTGGAAAATATTTTGTTCTACAGGAATTAAAGGACTAGGCTGCCTGTATTCTCACCCCCCCCCCCCCCCGGCCGATTGGATTCCCGAAAAAAAACGTCGCCGGCTTTTTGTGATTTGGATTTGATTGATTTTTTTTTTAATTGTGCAACTTGTGACAAGAAACTTAACAAATTACTGCATTACAACCTTTGGATTAAACATACAACAATTGTGGACTACTATTATGAAGACTAGCATCCGGGGGGTGTACTATTATGAAGACTAGCATCCGGGGGGTGAGAAAAGTCACTTCGAAAGGACTAACCAAAGATGATATGGCTGTACTAATCGCAGTGATAAGGATAGTGTTACAGGAATCACCGTCCATCAGTGAGTACTTTTCTTTTTTTGATAACTGTTGTGATCATACGTCCAAAGGATTACTTGCTCAGCTACAAGACTACAAGAAGGTCTTGTTGAGATGAAAAGTACCAACTCATTTGCTGTCTATGTGTGCATCAAATTTCAAAATGGGGGACTAATCTCTACGTGAAAACTGCAAAAGTCAGTCATTTATCGACAAATGTAGGTTAGATTTCGGTTCGGTTGAAATCCAACCTAACCGTAAAAGGCTTAAGATTGGTTGGATTTTACTATCTAACGTTTATTTCATCTTCTGTCTAAAAGAATTCGTTGTACATTTTCATCACACTGACCTATCACTCATTCTTGGAAAATATTTTTGAACCATATTAATTATTCATTGTGTTCTACAGGAATAACCAAAGATGCCTGCTTGTTGCGCATTTGGCTGCACCAATCGCTCTGAGAGGGAGAAGGGTACAGGAATCACCTTTCACAAGTGAGTACTTTTCTTTTATTGCTAACTAAAACATTTATGATCATACGTCTAAAGGATTACATTACTTGCTAAGCAACAAGGTCTTGTTGATATGCAAAAGTCATTTCCCAACCTTATGTGTGCATTAAATAAAATAGCCTTGTTTTAACCCCTTCACAGCTAGGTTACATTTCAACCGAACGGAAATCTAACCTACTTTTGTCGATGTATGACTGTCTTTTGCAGTTTTGACGTAGAGATTTGTCCCTGTGATGTGCCTCTAGTGCTTGAGGCGAATCACAGGACTCATATCTCAGTGAAAGTTGTAGAGGATCGAATGATATTTTACGTGAAGTCCAGACTAGCTATGAAAGGTTAACACTTGGTTGTATCAACAACAGTGCTATTCGAACAAATGGTTTGCTACCACACAGAATAGCACACCCATGTTTCTCACTCAGTCACAGTAAGAATGTTACCAGGTGACCAATAATGTTGTAATGCTATTTTAAGACATTAGTGACAACAATGTGTTGTTGTTTTGTTTTTTTTTTCAGATTCCCCAAGGATGAAGAGCGGAGAAAGCTGTGGATAAATTCCATAAGAAGGGAAAATTTTATTCCCTCCAAATATACTGTTGTCTGTTCTGTCCACTTTGAGGAGAAATGCATTGACAGAACTTCTGTCAATATTGTTCGATTGAGAGAAGGTGCAGTACCTACTATCTTTTTGTCTTTTCCTTCTTACTATCAAAATTCGGGGGACAAAGCTAGAAAACCGCCAGCTCAAAGAGAGCCTCCCCCTTCCATTTCTAATTCAGACAACTGTAATGCTCCATTGCCAAATGATCTTGCTATCCCTTCTACTTCTACGAGTGTTGATACACCAACCAAACAAAATTTTAAAAGAGCTCTAGAAGATAAAAGTCATAAATTAGAATCATGCAGAAAGAAAATTAAAATGCTTCAGCAGTCGAAAAGACGTTTAATTTAAAAAAATGCAGACTTAAAAAGTATAGTAATGGAGCTTAGAAACAAAAAGATGATTAGTGACTCTAGTGTAGATATTTTAGAAAGATGTGGGGGTGGGGTTGGTGATTTATTGAAACGGAAATTAGCGAAGATGGAAAATATGTCTGTACCTGTTAAGTATTCTCCAGAAATTAGAAGTTTTGCTATGACATTGCATTTTTACTCCCCTAAAGCTTTCGATATGTAAGAAAAGCTTTTGATACTTGTCTTCCTCATCCAAAAACTATTTCTAAGTGGTATAAAACTGTGGATGGGTCACCTGGTTTTACTAAATCAGCTTTTACTTTTCTTTCCAATATTGTACAACTGTCAAAGGTTGCAAAACCTTTTCTATGTAATCTTGTCATGGATGAAATGTCTATTAGGCAACATGTGGAATGGGATGGCAGCAAGTATCATGGCTATGTGGATGTTGGTACAGGAATTGATGATGATAATCTTCCCGTAGCAAAGGAAGCTCTAACTTTTATGATAGTATGCTTAAATAGCAGTTGGAAATTGCCTGTTGGGTATTTTTTATTAGATGGTTTGAATGGGGTGGAAAGAAAAAATTGATTGAATTCATGTATTAAAAAACTGCATGAAGTAGGTGTTGAGATAGTGTCAATCACACATGACGGTTGTCCATCAAATATGTCTATGTTGAAGTCTCTTGGTGTAATTGTAGATAGTGATAAAATAAAGCCATACTTTTCTCATCCTGTTACTGATTCGCCTATTTATGTTTTTCTTGATGCCTGTCATATGTTGAAATTGTAAGGAATACTTTTGCAGAAAAAAAGTCTTTTTGTGTAGGTAATGATTTTATCAAATGGGACTATATTGAACTATTACATGAGTTACAAGAAAGAGAAGGATTGCACCTGGGTAATAAATTACAAGCAAGTCATGTGCAATGGTTTAAGACAAAAATGAATGTAAAATTAGCTGCTCAAACTCTTAGTGATTCAGTTTCTTCTTCTCTTGAATTTTGTCTTAAAGAAAATATCCCTGGTTTTGAAGGATGTGAGGCAACTATTAAGTTTTTGAAAATGTTTAATTGTTTGTTTGATATCCTTAATTCTAGAAATATGAAGGCATTTGGATGGAAATCCCCATTGAGTAAATGTAATTTTGAAGCAACTGAAAATTTTCTCTCAGAAGTTAAAAATTATATTTTGTCCATGACATTATCTGTTAATGGTATGTCTCTTGTTTCCAGTAGAAGAAAGACTGGCTTTCTTGGTTTTCTTGTTTGTATTGATAGTGTTATTTCCATTTACAGACGTTTGGTAATGTCTGAAGATTCATGTATGAAATTTTTATTGACCTACAAGTTTAGTCAAGATCACATTGAACTTTTTTTTGGTAAGGTAAGAAGTATGGGAGGCTGCAATAACAATCCAACAGCTAGACAGTTCTCAAAAGCATACAAGCAACTCCTCACGCACAATGAAATTGAAGAAGTGAAAAGAGGGAACTGTTTGCCTCTGGAATCCGTACCCATTCTAAGTGTTTCCAGCCGAGAGAATTTAAGCCGTGATGTACCTTCTGGGATTCGAATCAATGCATCTTTATCAACAAACCGAGTCTTGTCTGAAGAGGTGTGTGAAAGTAGTGATATCAGTAGCAGTAGTTCATTTGATTTTGATGTAAACTATGATCAGTTGTCCACTTGTTCAAATAAAATTGTCGTCTACATTGCTGGATTTGTTGCATTTAAATTGAAACAAAGAATTCTTTGTGAACAGTGTTCAAATGCATTAGTTGAAAATGAGCTATCTGACATACATTCTTTGATTGCTCTTAAGAACAAAGGAGGGTTGCAAATTCCTTCTAAGGGTGTTATTGATGTCTGTTTAATTTCTGAAAAGCATTTCAGAAAATATGTTGCAACTGTAGGTCAAGATCATTTTCATTTCAATCGATATGATTGCCATAAGCTTTTGCAAAGCATCATGAAGTCTTTCGTCAATAAACCCGTTTTTTCTACATTATTTCATTCCCATATGTTTGATCATGAGGGGATTGAGAATCATTTGATTCTTCTACTAAAAGCAATAGCTGAGAAATATATTCAGGTCAGGTATTTCTATGCTGGTAAACTGTACACTGAACAATTGAAAAAGAAGCTAATGTGTAAAAGCCGTCAAGTTCTTAACAAATTTATTTTATTTACAGGGCAGTAACAATGTCATTATTAACTTGTGTGATTTTTTTAAAGAGGCAAATATGTTTGTGTATAAGTATAACCCTTTCCTGGCTAGGCTGAATTTCACGTCAAACATCATTCCATCCGCTACAGCTTTCACCTCGAGCACTCGGAGGGCTCGAGTCGCATCACAGGGGCTAATTTCTGAACTGTAGAGGATTGAATGATGAATGACGTAAAATCCAGTCTCGCCATAACAGACTTCTGTAATAACTATTAATGATGAACTAGTAATGAAATTGCTGGGATTTTTGTTTTATTTTGAAATCTTATTGAATTATGATCAAACAATGAACCTTTTTGTGTGACCATGATATTTTGTGTAATAATGTCTTTTTTTTTTTTTGTCACTTTACACAAATAAATATAAAATGTAAATAGCATTTTGTGACTTAATTTTTGATGAATTATGGTAATTCATAGCTCTAGTAGCGGGGTCCCGTTAGTTCAATTGGTAGAGCATTGGACTGTCACGCCAAAGGTCTCGGGTTCGAGTCCCTTTGCAGCCAGAATTTTTATCCGGTTCCCCCTGTCCACCCAGCAGCAATTGGGTAGCTTACTCTACTACTGCTATAGCTGCAGTGGTACGTCCACATTTTAAGTTGTCACCATTAACCCTTTCATGGCTAGGTTTGAGTTGAACCAAAACCAAACGTACTTTTGTCTATACATGACTGACTTATGCAGTTTCACATAGAGATAGTCCATGTGATGCGACTCGCCCGCGCTTTAGACTAATCTGTGATGAAAACTGTACAGGATCGACTCGTATTTGACGTGAAATCTAATCTAGCTGTGAAAGGATTAAGAATTGTGGTCGTGTAGTGGTGGCCTGATTTTTAATGTGATTCCTACCCCGAAACTTTGTGCTGTAAGAGTCAGCTAAAAGTGGTGGGTGGTTGGGAGGGCCTCCTGCATTCTTGCAGGAGATGTATGCTTTCTTCTACTTTTACCCCCTTATCTTTTGTAACGTCTGCTTTCTGCCCTTGTCCTTGACCGAAATAGCTCGGTTGTGGTTGGGTTCATGTGGGGTTTTCTGCTTTTGACGAGCATGACACGGCCGGGAACCGAACCCCAGACCTTCTGGTTACGAAGCCAACGTTCTAACCAACTGAGCCACTGCGACCAGTAAGATTGGTAGCGGATGACCGAATGATCTACTTGCTGTTCTCTCTTCTTGGCCAAGCGAAATATGCCGTCTCGTGACACGCAGGTTCGATTCCGACAGGATCCACTTTTTATTTTTCGATATCTTTAATTCGAGCTTGCACTTCCATTACTTTCTGTGCGGTTGCTTGATATTTTACAAGTGTTTACTCATACTCCTCCCTTTTTCCTTATTCATGTCATAACCAACAAGCAAAGGAAATCGAACCGTGCGTAGTGATAGTGCTTTGGCTTCAGAATTGAACGAAGAAAATAATTTAATTAATATTGCCTTTGCAAGGTATTTTACAACATCACAATGACTAAATTCCCTTAGTAAGTGAGTGTTTTAATCGGCAACACAAGATGATTTCCATCACTCAAGTCTATAGTTTCTATGATAAACAATCGTTTCCTGGTCTTCTCAATATGGCGGCTAAGCTCCGCCCACTGGCATCAACTTTGCGACCTCGCGAACGAAGCCGCTTACCTTCCATGTATTATTATTCCAAGTTTCGAACGAAGTACGGAGACATTTCGAACTAAGTGGAAATTGGGTTATCAGGCTTTTAACGAAATCGGGCCGAACGAGACGCCGAACGCTGAACCCGAACGGATATAGCCTTCTCACGTGACCATGAACGAGATCTGGATAGTGAAGACTCTCAAGCGGTATGCAGCATTGGATCTAAGGTCACGTGATAGATGATAGCTTGAGTTGCTGTTGGCGTCAGCTGACAAGAAACGGAGAAGGAAAGAATGGAGACTACCTCAGGCCTCCCCCTGCCATGTGTTAAGGGAGGGGCAAGGTCAGTGTCATTCAATAGTATATAATTGTGCATGTGGCGCTCTATACGGAGAGAAAATTATAAATTGATTACGGGGGAAGGTGGGGGTAGGGGGGGGAGGGGGGTTTGACCCACAAACGACCGAGGTGTTGGGCTTCGGGTCACAGACTAGGTCTTGTATTCTCTATGCTTCGGATAGACCATGATACGAAATCAAAGAGAAAAGGCCGCTGGTACTTGGATGGTGGAAATGGTTGGGGGGTAGGTGGGGGGGGGGGGGGTACTGACAATCAGCATGGGATGTATACATTAACATTAATAATATAGGCAATAGATGACCAGGGATGTGTATTGTTTGTGTATTGTTTGTATATGTTTGTGTTGTGTGTGTGTGTGTGTGCGCGCGCGTGTGTGTGTGAAAGGGATTACACAAAAACACCTTTCTCTGTAGCTTCCAAATGATTACGTATACGATAAATTTGAAAACCACATTGTTTGAATCAGCTTGCAAAAAGGAAAACATTTATCTTTGTTTCACAAAAATAGGTTTACAAATAAAAAATTTTTCTAGTAGATTGATTTTGAAAAAATATTGCTCAATTTTTAAAAATTTAATGATAATTTCTTTATTTTTCGGTCGATTTTCTTGATTTATATCTCATTTTTCAATTCTCAATGCGACGAGCACACTGATGTATCTTACTAAGAATTCACGAGCGTTGAGTTGTGACGTAACAATACATACAAGACCTCGTTCTCCACGCCACAGTAGGGCTTCCATTCATCGCTTTCGGTCAACCGTCGTCTTTGAAGTTACACAACATATACCGCCTGTGATGCCTGTACACAAATCAAGGGCTGATGACTCATGTTGACAAGCGAGCTATCAAAAGAGCAATCCGTTGATTGGTCAAAAAATCAGGATTTCATATAAGGACATAAGTTCTTGAAAGCGATACCCACCCACCTGTCAGTGGACAGAAGTGATGTGATGAAATCAGGGCTCCATAAAATGTTATATCATGGTAGGCTCCACCCTCTATTTCTATTCTGGCGTAGATGTAGACGGCGATAGCCTTTCCGATATCATAATGACAAGTGGGCAAAGGTTTAAAGCTTCCAAACAATCCAGTCGTCCTCTATCTCTAATCGGCCCCGTTAGCGCCCCGACGCGCAAACTCAGTGTTGATTAATAAAATGTGAATTGTTTGAGTTGGTCCAAGGACTTTTTTTTAATCGTAATAATGATGGTGATGGTGGCAGTGATAATGGTAATGGTCATAGTAGTGATGGTGGTGGTTGTAATGATGATGGTAAATTATTATTGCTATTATTATTATTGTTATTATTATTATTATTATTATTATTATTATATTATTATTATTATTATTATTATTATTATTATTATTATTATTATTATTATTATTATTATTATTATTATTATTATTATTATTATTATTATTATTATTATTATTATTATTATTATTATTATTATTATTATTATTAATATTATCATCATTATTATTATTGTTATCATTACTATTATTATTATTATTATTATTATTATTATTATTATTATTATTATTATTATTATTATTATTATTATTATTTATTATTATTATATTATTATTGTACGTATTGGTCGTATTTTGTGTGGTTATTTGTGGTAACAGTTGTTTTTTTTTTCGTTCCAATTACCATTTTTTTCCACTTTAATGTCTGTTGTTTAAATTGTGTGATTTATTGGCGAAAGCCTACGGTTGAATAAACTTTGAGCTTTAAACTCGTTTCAAATTGGGGCCTGTCTGTGCTAAACACTGCCCATAGGTAACAACATCAAGTCAAATTGGGACGGGCCTGAAATTTTGTATGGCGCTTACTCACGACTCGTAAACTGTCATAACGAAAAGTAAAAGAACCCCACTTACTAAAATGGGTCTAGGTTGATGGGTGTTTTGTCACACGATGGGTCAAGGGTACAATCAAATACAAACAAACACACACACACACATACATACAAACACACACACACACATATACATACATACGCTGACAGAGTTTTTAATTATTTTTTTTAATGGTCGGATAATAAATAAATGTTATCTTTAACCACATGATATACATTTATTCTCTATATTTATTTTGATATTAAAGGTTGTAATTGTTCTTAATCGTTTACGGTCGTTATCTAAACTAACAGTTTTTAGTTGTTCTGAATTGAAACACATTTCGTGAGTTAACTGCACATATGAATATTTTGCTCTCTATTTATTGATTGGTTGGATGAATGAATGGATGGTTGGATGGGAAGCTGTGGATAGGTGGTTGGGTGGAAGATATATGGATGGGTGAGTAGTTGGATGTTTAGATGGAATAATGGATAATTGAATGATTAGATGGATGGATAGATGGGTGGGTAGATGGATAGACGGAAGCATGGATAATTGAATGATTAGATGGATGGATAGATGGGTGGGTGGATGAATAGACGGAAGCATGGATAATTGAATGATTAGATGGATAGATAGATGGGTGGGTGGATGGATAGACGGAAGCATGGATAATTGAATGATTAGATGGATGGATAGATGGGGGGGGTGGATGGATAGACGGAAGCATGGATAATTGAATGATTAGATGGATGAATAGATGGGGGGGGGTGGATGGATAGACGGAAGCATGGATAATTGAATGATGAGATGGATGGATAGATGGGTGGGTGGATGGATAGACGGAAGCATGGATCATTGAATGATTAGATGGATGGATAGATGGGTGGGTGGATGGATAGACGGAAGCTTGGATAATTGAATGATTAGATGGATGGATAGATGGGTGGGTGGACGGATAGACGGAAGCATGGATAATTGAATGATTAGATGGATGGATAGATGGATGGGTGGATGGATAGACGGAAGCATGGATAATTGAATGATTAGATGGATGGATAGATGGGTGGGTGGATGGATAGACGGAAGCATGGATAATTGAATGATTAGATGGATGGATAGATGGGTGGGTGGATGGATAGACGGAAGCATGGATAATTGAATGATTAGATGGATGGATAGATGGGTGGGTGGATGGATAGACGGAAGCATGGATAATTGAATGATGAGATGGATGGATAGATGAATTGACTGATGGTTCCGAGGATGCTAGAAGATAAAACTAAAGGTGATATGGTCGATAAAGGGTCAATACAAATAAAAATTCAAAGACAACAAAACAATCTTTCGAAACCCTTTTAACTGTTACAAAGAATACACAATGAAAAAGGAATTTATGGTGCAAATCGAAAGAAAATAATAACGATTTTTTTAGATATGCGACTCATATTATTTAAATGTAAAATCATTTTAAGGCAGAACCATAGAATTAAACGAATGAGAATACGTACGAAGCCTAAAAAGTGTCCACCAATGAAAGCATTCAGCGCCATTTTGTTGTTGGCTGAGAATGTAGTAATTACCATTCATTCGGTATCTATGTCAACATAACGACACAAGAAAAACAACAAACAATATCAAAATCCACAATAAAATGTTTCAGAACTGTTGCGTATATTTATGGCACAACGAAGCTGTCAAAAAATGAAGTTAGAGAATGTGTGTAATCATGTATTATAATAACCTGTAATGTGTTTTCCAACCACCACATCATCTACTACTACAACCACCACCACAATATCATCACTAACACTACTACTACAACCACAAGCCCCACATCATTATCACTACCACTACTACTACACCACCACCAGCACATCATCATCACTACCACTACTACAATCACCACAACCACATCGTCATCACTACCACTACTACTGCAACCACCACCACCATATCATCATCATTACCACTACTACCACAACCACCACCACCACTACTACTACAACCACCACCACATCACTACCTCAACTACTACAACCACCACCACAATAGCACCACTACGACTACTACTACAACCACCACAACCACATCGTCATCACGACCACTACTACTACAACCACCACCATATCATTACCATTACCACTACTACTACAACCACCACTACCACCATATCATTACCATTACCACTACTACTGCAACCACCACTACCACCATATCATCACCATTACAACTACTACTACAACCACCACAACCACATCATCATCACTACCACTACTACTACAACCACCACCACATCATCATCACTATCACTACTACTACAACTACAACCACCACCACATTATCATCACTACCACTACTACTACTGCAACCACCACCACCATATCATCATCATTGAAATATTTTTTTTTTTTAATTGAGCTTTATATAGTGCAATATCTACTAAATGTGCTCAAAGCGCTTTACAAGGGGTCCCTGGTCAACATTTAACATGTAGGACGGGACATGACGCCTGTTAGGCGATATTACAATTTTTCGGACAAAGACAACTCTGTTAACGGCCAGGTACTCATTTTACACATGAGTACGGTGAGAGAATGTGAGTAAAGAGCCTTTACCAAGGACTCAACTATGCGCCCAGCGCGAGGCTCGAACCCAGGACCTTCCGATCCGGAAGCGAGTGTCATACTACTAGACCACATAGCCGCATCATTACCACTACTACTACAAACACCACCACCACATCATCATCACGACCACTACTACTACAACCACCACCACCACCACCATTTCATTACCATTACCACTACTACTACAAC
>NC_088370.1:3643337-3645837 GCF_034508935.2 Berghia stephanieae
AAAGGGAAGGTGCTCTCAAGTTGTTTCGGTTTAAAGAAAGTAATGCTTTGAAGTATTTCGGTTCATCGTAAGAATTAGTACAAAGATAATGAAGGAGCTAGTACAATTTATTACATTCTTTGCGGTTTAAGGTATTTTTCGGTTTAGCTTTTTTCGGTTTAAAGTAATTTTACTGTATATATATATATATATATATATATATATATATATATATTATATATATATATATATATATATATATAGTAGGCATCCTTCCGTCTCGAGAGACGATGGTTTGCGCCCTATATGACTTTAGTCTCATCAGTCTTGTTGAGAGCAACGACGGGTGTGACTCAGCAGACCAATCCTTGCATGGCAGTCTCTACCGCAGTTGTTGCACACATAGTTTGACTGTGCGTTTGGTATTTGGATCTGCTGCCTCTCTTTCCACCTTGCTCTCCTCTCCTTAAACTTCGTCTTTCTCCTCTCCTCACCTCTCTTCACTCCCTCCATCACCGCATATCTCCAGCCGCTGCGGTCGTCAGCAAGCGACTCCCAGGTGTTTGAGTCGATGCCTGTCAATTTCATGTCTCGTTAGCAGACATCATAGAAGCGCAGAGCTGGACGGCCAGATGGTCGCCGTCCAGAAGCTAGTTCACCGTACATGATTTCTTTGGGTATGCGTCCATTGTCCAGCCTGTGTACGTGACCAAACCATCGCAAACGTCGCTGGCAGAGCATGAGATGCATACTGAGGGAGTTAGCTCTTTCTAGCACTGCATTGTTAGTGAGTCTGTCCTGCCACCTGATGCCGATAATTCGTCGTAGACAGCGAATGTGGAAGTTTTCCAGGCGGTTCTCCTGTCTCGCATATGTTGTCCAGGATTCACTGCCATACAGTAGGCTACTGAGTACACATGCCTGGTATACTCTGAGTTTGGTGTTCAAAGTGAGTTGGTTGTTGGTCCACACTCTCTTGCTCAGTTGTGCCATGACAGCGGCAGCTTTGGCGATGCGCTTGTCTAATTCTGCATCAAGTGAGAGGTTGCTGGTGATGGTTGTGCCCAGGTATGTGAAGTGATCAGTGACTTCTAGCTCCTCGTTGTCAATGTAAATTGCTGGTATAGAGGGGACATCCTGACACATTACATTTGTTTTCTTGATGCTGATCGTCAGCCCGAATTCCCTGCATGCGTGGGAAAACCTGTCCATCAGCCGCTGAAGGTCTTCCTCGGTATGCGCGCATAGAGCTGCATCATCTGCAAATAGCATTTCCCTTATGAGGACTGTGCGGACCTTGGTCTTTGCTCTCAGCCGTGCCAGATTGAACAGCTTCCCATCACTTCTGGTGTGTAAGTGGACTCCTTCTGGGGACTCTTTGAATGCGAACTTCAGCAGTAAGGAGAAAAATATACCAAACAAAGTCGGTGCGAGGACACAGCCTTGTTTCACGCCGCTGCGCATGGGGAAGGGTTCAGAGGCTCCACCGTCGTAGCTAATGGTGCCCTCCATGTGTCGTGGAAGGAGGCAATGATGCTAAGCTGCTGAGGAGGACAGCCAATCTTCTTTAGCAGCTGGAAAAGGCCCTTCCTGCTAGCAAGGTCAAATGCCTTTGTCAGGTCAATAAATGCAATGTAGAGGGGCATCTGCTGTTCTCTGCATTTCTCCTGAAGTTGACGTACTGAGTAGATCATGTCCACTGTCGACCTCTTGGCTCTGAAGCCACACTGCGACTCTGGGTAGATACGTTCGGCGAGGACTTGCAGTCGAGCGAGGACAACGCGCGCAAAGACTTTACCCACAATGCTCAGTAGAGAGATTCCCCTATAGTTATTACAGTCGCTACGGTCTCCCTTGTTTTTGTAGAGGGTGATAATCTTGGCATCACGCAAATCCTGGGGTACCTTGCCTTTTCTCCAGCAAAGACACAGGAGTTTATGTAGTGGTTCCAAGAGGGCTGGCTTTCCACATTTGATGATTTCGGGTGGAATGCTGTCGTCACCGGGTGCTCTGCCACAGGCCAGAGCATCGATTGCTTTGCTGAGCTCCTCCATGATTGGTTCTGCGTCTAGTTCTTCCAGTACTGGCAGTTCTTCAATTGCGTCTAACGCTTTTTGGGTGACAGTGTTTTCTCTGGCGTAGAGTTCCAAGTAGTGCTCTACCCATCTACCCATCTGCTTGTCCTTGTCAGTGATGGCTTCCCCTGTCTTGGATTTAATAGGTGCAGTTTTCTTTGTAGATTTGCCTGTCGCCTGTTTGATGCCCTCATACATGGCCCTTATGTTGCCACTTTCAGACGCTTGCTGGATGTTGTCCGACAACTGAAGCCAGTAGTCATTGGCGCAACGTCGTGCGGTTTGCTGTGCTTTGCTGCGTGCAGCTCGCAGCGCCTGCAGGTTCCTCTGACTCGGTTTATGTTTATAGCTGACAAGTGCGCTGCGCTTGGCATCAATGACTGGCTCCATCTCAGTAATTCTGGCTTCAAACCAATCATTGCTCTTGCGCTCCTTTTTGCCGTATG
>NC_088370.1:3653337-3660837 GCF_034508935.2 Berghia stephanieae
GTGTTTGATACCACCAACCGATAATTTAATTGGTCAGTCTCGCCAATTTCGACTCAACGTCTTGTCGAATTTTGTGATTCGATTATTTACTTAATAATAATATTATAGTTATCACCAGGTCATCTGACGTCATGAGGTAGCCAAATTATAATGATTACATTTACTGTCACGACTATGGATAGCAGAACGAGAATTATCCGTAGATTCTCGATTGAATGAATTTATTAGACAACGGTTAAAGTTTTCACGGTTACTTTAAATCAAGTCTCGGCAAAGTATCGATCACCATGCTAACCGGGCATTTAATAGAATTTGTCTTAAAATGTTAAAGATTTAAAAGATTTTATTTCAATTGTAGAAGACATATATAGGTATGAACAATTAATATATGTAAAATGGCGGTTTATCAGCTGATTTCAATTAGACAAAAAAAAGCATCTTTTTCTTTCAATGAGACACCATCGTGTAATTTGTCGACATGCTATATATCATTTTGAATTTACAGATGATAAGGTTGACAAAGGTTTTTGATGGTTGTATAAGATAGACGGGGAAAGACGGTGACATGAGATATTTATTTTCATAGGAAACTTCTATTTCGAAAAGACGCTGCTCATGCCTTTTCGCTAGAATAAAGTAGCAATTTACATGAAGAACGACATATTATTTTTTATAAGGGAAACATTATTATTTGCCAAATTTCTTGTTACTGCTGTTCCAAGCTTGTCAACACAAAATGTTTTAACACCAAAAAATTGTATTTACTGCGTGACTTAATAAGTCAAATAATGCGAGCAAAGCCCCCCCCCTTCAAAAAAATGTTTTCTTTGTTCTCGATATCTTGATAATAATCACCAAATTAGAAAATGTTATATCTTCCCACATTACACTGATCACAGTATGCATTCCACTCATATTACCAACGCACACGCAACCCTCACCCACCCCCCCCCCCCCTTCCACACACACCACATCCACATGCACGTCCAAACTAGGATACATTATCAATTGTCATCTCTCTCTCTCTCTCTCTCTCTCTCTCTCTCTCTCTCTCTCTCTCTCTCTCTCTCTTCTCTTCTCTTTTTTTTTTAACACAGACGGATTAGTTCTCCACATATGCATACGAGTTTGGGTCTGCCTTAGTGTTTGTTTTGTCCGCATGGTGTAAAGAATAACGCCATTGCATTATTAGCTGGAATATTTCTGTCTCTCCATAAAATATGACTAAATAGTCGCCTTCCTGTAATTTTTAAACGATAGCGGTATTTTTTCGCACTTAATGGAGAGCGGTTTGTTACTTATTTTGGTTTGGAAGTGATATTTAGAATTATCCTAGGTTTTTTTCGGGAGACTGCATATAGTGTATCTACTTAGCTCTTTACTAACGCCCTTTCTCTACAGATGTAACTTAAAACTGATTGAAGGCCAATGTATATCATTACATTTTTGTTTTTCTTTTCAGTTTATTGTTTCTCAGGACAGATGTTTTCACCTTTCTACATTTATCTACACACATGATGGCACATAAAATGACACGGAAATAATAAACATTGGCAGATAGTGAACGATTCTAAATATCACAACAAAACAACACACGACACACACAAACACCAGATGTGTTGTGGACAATTACTCCGTCAGCAATGATTAAAGCCGTCGACCTCACAGTCAGCGTGAAAACAGATAGAAAAATATTCTGTATTCACGACAAAGGTTGTAGATGTCCTTCCTTTGCGTCAATAGGTGACAGAATGATCCTTCGTTAAAAAAACAACTCGATTATCAATCGTTAACAAAAATAGTTATATTATTAATTTATTTGTTGTTCGTTTGTAAAATATTTACATGGGCCAACCCCCGCCCCCCCCCTCCCCCCCCCCCAAAAAAAAACAACAAAAAAACAAAATCAAAAAAAAAATAAAACAAAACAAAACACACAAAAACAGACAAACCAACACCCCCCCCCCCCCAAAAAAAAAACAAAAAACAAACAAAACAATAAAAACAAACAAATTGATGACTTCAATGTATAAAATCTACAATTGTAAGACATACCGATTAATATGAAGGGTATCGCATGCTTTACAATCATAAAGATTATCTTCAAGGATATCATTTTTATGATACATCAATAAGCACCAATCAGAAGTATTTATACATTGATTGCCAGCCCCTATTAAGAGGACGTCCGTTTTCAAATCCATGAGAACATATCTAAAGTATACAGCTATCACCTATAATAAGGACCCCTTCATGTGTCAGATAAAAAGAAAACCCAAAACAAAACCCGCCTTATTACTAAGGTAATCTCTGTGTATGAAACATCGCGAGCTGCCAGGTTTAGATGAGGATCAATATCAATCAATAAAATTTGAAGGACGACTATCTGGTTCAATTATCAAATACGTGTCTATCCAGAGTAGGCAGCAGTGTTGCCACGTGCCCATGCAAAGTCCCGCAAACTTTATGCGAGAAATCCGCCCAAATCCGCCAACTTTATCCTACCTAACCTGCAACATTTGCCCCAAATTACCAAAAAATCCGCCATTTGATTTTAAAAACTAATAATCAACCAATAATGTATTGTCTCACCATAAAACATTATGTGACGTAACGCAACTAGCATATTTACAACTTGTTTCCTTTTTAAAAGCATGAAGATTAGAAGTTTCAATTTTGATTGAGCGGGAGTTAGACTGTCGGATATTTCTCGAAGATGAACAAAAAGGGGAGATTTAATCATTTATGATAAGAATTCATTTTTGATAAAAATTAACCTTCTAACTAAACATGGCAATATCTCAGTTCAAACCTTTTCACCATCCGACTGATTATGTCATTCACTGTAATAAATATTCACAATAATTTACTAAGACTAAGAAATTGAAGGACATTATTTGGGAATTATGTCCGGGCCTTGTTCGTTGAACCTCTGGTGCACTGTCGTCACCTTCTCCTAGCCCAGTGGCTGCAAGTTTTCTTTTGACTTTTGGCTCTTTTCAGCGCTATACTTTTTCACGTAATTTCAGCGCCATTATAAGTGAAGAATAATACAGAACCTAAGGAATAAAAATATCAATTGGAGAGGGAGAAGAGAGAGAGAGAGGAGAGAGAGAGAGGGAGAGAGAGGAGAGAGAGGGGGAGAGAGAGAGGAGAGAGAGGAGAGAGAGAGAGAGGGAGAGAGAGAGAGGAGAGAGAGAGGGAGAGAGAGAGAGGAGGAGAGGAGAGAGGAGAGAGAGAGAGAGAGAAGAGAGAGAGAAGAGAGAGAGAGAGAGAGAGGAGAGAGAGAGAGGGAGAGAGAGAGAGGGAGAGAGGAGAGAGAGAGAGAGAGACAAAAAAAAAGACAAAATCCATAACATTCGTTCAGAACTAGATCGGCATGAACCATTTATAGATACAAATACATTCTGTGGTACCCCTTTAGACAAGTTCCAACCAGTTTCACCTAGTTTCATAAACGAGTTGATAAAAAAAGCCCCCATTAAATCCTGCGACCTTGATCCCCTACCAGCACAGCTTTTGGCCAGCTCCATCGATACATTATTACCATCCATTACATCAATCATAAATACATCCATACTGACTGGCAAAGTTCCATCGTGCTTTAAAAGTGCCCTCGTCAAACCACTTCTGAAGAAACCATCACTAGACCACAATATATTAAACAATTATCGTCCTGTATCAAATTTACCTTTTTTGTCAAAACTTTTGGAGAAGGTAGTTCTTACACAATTAACATCTCATCTTAAGAACAACAGTTTGGAACAACCCTTTCAGTCAGCCTACAAACATCAACACAGTACTGAAACGGCGCTTCTTAAAATCTTTAATGACTTGTTATGTAATGCTGATGCTAACAATATCAATGTATTATGCCTTTTAGATCTTTCAGCTGCCTTTGACACCATTGACCATGACATTTTGTTAAGAAGACTAGAAAATACGTTCGGCATAAAAGGAATTGCCCTTAAATGGTTTACATTATATTTACAGGATCGATGGCAGACTGTCGTTGTGAATGGTGTTCAGTCAGAACAAGTTTTACTAAATTTTGGAGTGCCACAAGGCTCTGTTCTTGGCCCTGTTCTTTTTACTGTATATATGCAGCCCCTTTCTAGTGTGATATCCAGATTCAATCTGAGTTATCATTTTTATGCAGATGATACGCAAATATATGATTCAGCACCCCTTAGTAATTTACAGTTCTTAATACAACGAATTACGAGCTGTTTTAATGAGATTAAATCTTGGGTGTACCACAATAAGTTAAAATTAAATGATAGTAAAACTGAGATTTTAATGTGTGGAAGACCGAGTATCCTTAAACAGGCAAATAAATCACTAATTACTCTCGGAAATAGCACAATAGAATTTTCAAATAAAGCAAAAAACCTTGGCGTCATCATTGATAAAGATCTTTCCATGACAAGCCACGTGAATAACACCATACAATCTATGTACATAGAAATGAAAAAAATAAGCAAAATTCGTAATTTAATACCGAAGCATATAACAGAACTTTTAATTAATTCCTTGGTTTTATCTAAATTGGACTATTGTAACTCCCTTTGGGCGAATTTAACTAAAGACAAAATTAGCAAACTTCAGGTTGCTCAAAATAACGCAGCCAGGCTCATTGTACGCAATAACAAAAAATACCCGTCAGCAACTCTTCTTCTCCGTGAGTTACATTGGCTTCCTGTTGAAAAAGAGTTGCCTATAAGATTTGTACTGTTGTCTACAAATCCCTGAGCACGAACAGTCCCTCCTATATTAAATACCTTCTAAACATATATGTCCCCAATAGAAACTTGAGGTCAAGCAATGACCAATCAATCCTTGTCAAACCTAAGCCATTGCGTAAAATAGGTGAACAGTCTTTTCAATTTTCGGCCCCCCCATTTTTGGAACTCTCTCCCGTCACACGTGAGATGCTCGGATTCGTTGACAACGTTCAAATCTCGCTTAAAGTTTTATCTTTTTACGTCATAATGTTGCAATATTATTTTCATATTTTGTTGTTGTTAAATTGAATTCGTATCACGTTTCCTTCACACTTGTCTCACTGTAATATGTTTTGTTTTATATCACTGTAAAGCGCTTAGAGCCTGTGACAAAGGGGTAAAGCGCTATATAAATGCCATTTATTATTATTATTATTAGAGAGAGAGAGAAAGAGAGAGAGATTTTTAAAAGTTGTTTTTAAGGGTTTTACGCGCTTGCAACACATATAGGCATATCAGCGCCAGTAAAAAGGAAGAAAATGGGATAGAAAAAAAGGTATAGAATGACAATTAAAGGACCCAAGAAAAGGGAAGACAAAGGGGAATTGGTTCAAATAGGAAACAGGTGTAGATTCCAAGAGCACACTATCAAAGTACGTAGTTTGAGATCTCCTGTTAAACTAAGAGGGATACATTTAAATGTTTACAAATCATGTATAATATGTAAACAAAACAATGCAGTGCATAATAGCAAGATGATTTATAAGGAATGTGCGCGTCACTTTGAGTTTGTCAGTCTGTTTCTATTATCCAGTTTGTAATCTGCCTCCATAAATCTCTGTCTAGTGCAAGGGTTCTTAGCTTTAGAATGTCATTCCAGTGTGTTAAGGTGCTGAGGCAGTTGGATGTTTCCTTGTGTTGCTGAAATCAGTTCTTCAGTTGTTGTTTCTAAATGCATTTGATATTTTTTTAGATCTTGATTCAATGTTGTTGGAAGTGAATTTTGTAAGACGTACCTTGTACCGCAATAGGATTCAATGGTCATAACGTTACTTCCTTCCTAATGACGCATGGTAACTTAGTAACACTGGCTCTAAACTATCGGAACAATGGCGGACGTCCGTATGAAATATTTCTCCGGCGAGCATAAAAGCGTATCCAGAGGGAAAAAACATAAATTTGATCATGTTTTGATTTTTACACATTCTGATCACAAGACATATGAAAAGTTCTAGGCAGCTTGAAGAATAAAAAGTAATCATTTTCTTTGTTTAGAACCAAGATGGCCGCCGTTGCCAGGCGGCGTGACATCAGACTAATGAATCCAACTGTACATAAGGATTGGCAGCACTTGCGCTTCTTAAAGACGTTATTCTTTTATTTCCATCGATGTTCGTCCTGTTCTTAACGTTGTGTAGTTCTCTGAAGGCAGTTTGAGCTAGTATTTTTCTCCGTTTGATGTCTTCATTCTCATTAATCAAGTTTCCGAGTTATCTTACACTTTTTTATTCCGCTTGTTTCTTGTTAACCACTGTTATTTCTGTTTTGGATTCGTTGACCTTTAGATTCCAATGTATTTGATATTAATGGTATGTGCTGTTTCGCCAGGTCTGCTATATCAAATGTGACATCAACATCGTCTGCGTAAATCAGTTCGCGGGTAAGGATTTGAGGAATCGGCAGTTTTTGTCTTGATTCTTTTAGTGCTGCTTCCAAATTTACGGCAAAAAGATTGGGCTCAGACTGTCTCCTTGGGGAGTTCCCAACGATGTTAATAGTGAAACTGTTTCCGCATCAGATGTAAACGTAAGTTTTGTATTTGCCAGGAGTGATCATTTTCGAGAAATGAATTTAGTACCTTCAAAAGTTTTGTTCTGCAGATTGTATCAAAGGCAGAGCTCATGGCAATGCCCAATATAGTGAACTCTTCTTTGTATTTTTCTGTTCTGGCTTTCAACCACCTATGAGCCCATACAATATCACTGGTACACCTATCTTTTTCTGAATCCGCTCTGTGACTGTGTCCGAGACATTTCGAACCAAGCACGGAGACATTTCGAACTAAGTACGGAGACATTTCGAACTAAGTACGGAGACATTTCGAACTAAGTACGGAGACATTTCGAAACTATACATGGAGATATTTAAAACTAAGTACGGAGACATTTCGAACTAAGTACGGAGACATTTCGAACGAAGTACGGAGACATTTCGAACGAAGTACGGAGACATTTCGAAACTAAGTACGGAGACATTTCGAACGAAGTACGGAGGCATTTCGAACTAAGTAGAAATTGGGTTATTAGGCTTTTAACGAAATCGGGCCGAACGAGACGCCGAACGCCGAAACCGAACGGATATAGCCTTCTCACGTGACCATGAACGAGATCTGGCTAGTGAAGACTCTCAAGCGGTATGCAGCATTGGATCTAAGGTCACGTGATAGAGGATAGCTTGAGTTGCTGTTGGCTTCAGCTGACAGGAAACGGAGAAGGAAAGAATGGAGACTACCTCAGGCCTCCCCCTGCCATGTGTTAAGGGAGGGGCAAGGTCAGTGTCATTCAATAGTATATAATTGTGCATGTGGCGCTCTATACGGAGAGAAAATTATAAATTGATTACGGGGGAAGGTGGGGGTAGGGGGGGGGAGGGGGGTTTGACCCACAAACGACCGAGGTGTTGGGCTTCGGGTCACAGACTAGGTCTTGTATTCTCTATGCTTCGGATAGACCATGATACGAAATCAAAGAGAAAAGGCCGCTGGTACTTGGATGGT
>NC_088370.1:3671510-3679010 GCF_034508935.2 Berghia stephanieae
ACGGTAAGAGTGTTGCTGTTGATATTGATGGTGGTAACACTGTTGATTGTGGTATTGATGGTAGCAACAGTGTTGATCGTGGTTGTGATTATGGCAAGTGTTAATATCGATTTCGATGGAAACAAAATAGTAGGTAAAGATAATAATAAATATAACAGTATTGATATTGATATTGAGTATTGAATTCTTGGGTAACTATAGATAGTAATGTCGGTGCTATTAAGCGTACCATACAATAAAGAATATAATTGACCGATACTTACAAACTGTTAGTCACACATGGATAGGAGAAAGAAACAACAAAGATTAGTCCTTTCAGTTAATATAGTTAAAGTATTTTTCTTTACATCAATTGTATAAAAACACATTAAAAAGTTGACCTATTGTATAGCGGAATATACACTAAACGTGCTCAAATCGCTATATAAGGTGTCCCCAGTCATCAACTTTACAGAATGAGTAGGAAGGATGTAGACTGACTCCAACATTGTGGTCAATAATAAAATGATATATATATATATATATATATATATATATATATATATATATGTCCATGTATCTATCTACCTTTCTATCTATCCATCCATTTATCTATTTATCTATTTATCTATATCTCTCTTGCCTTACTAGGTTTTGATTTTGTGAGCCATGAGACATCATTCCAACGTGCTTTTTTATCTTTTAAAGGCCCTGTTTAATTTGTCTTTTTGTCTTATGACAATTCGTTTATATTGTACGTTCTAACATCAAGACCTATATGAATATGGCAACAATATTGATATTGGTATTGATGACGGTAAGAGTGTTGATGTTGATATTGATGTTGGTAACACTGTTGATTGTGGTATTGATGGTAGCAACAGTGTTGATCGTGGTTTTGATTATGGCAAGTGTTAATATCGGTTTCGATGGAAACAAAATAATAGATAGAGATAATAATAAATATAACAGTATTGCTATTGACATTGAGTATTGAATTCTTGGGTAACTATAGATAGTAATGTCGGTGCCATTAGGCGTACCATACAATTCAGAATATAATTGACTGATACTTACCCCCTGTTAGTCACACATGGATATGAGAAAGAAATAACAAAGATTAGTCCTTTCAGTAAATATATTAAAGTATTTTTCTTTATATCAATTGTATAAAAACACACAAAAAGTTGACGTGTTGTATAGCGGAATTTAAACTAAACGTGCTCATATCGCTATATAAGGTGTCCCCAGTCATCAACTTCACAGAATGAGTAGGAAGGATGTAGACTGACTCCAACATTGTGATGAATATTAAAATTATATATATATATATATATATATATATATATATATATATATATATGTAATATATATATTTATATATATATATATATATATAATATATATATATATATTTATATATATATATATGTCCATGTATCTATCTATCTTTCTATCTATCCATCCATCTATCTATCTATCTATTTATCTATTCATCTACATTTCTCTTTGCTTTCTAAATTTTCATATTGTGAGCCATGAGACATCATTCCAACGTGCTATTTTTTTCTTTTACAGGTCCTGTTCTAAGTATATTGTGAACAGAATCGGGCTCAGACTATCTCCTTGGGGGGTCCCGATGTTACTTTCGAACTGCGTCTGTTTTGTGGCCCCGTATATCCTTGGTTCACAATATCTGTTCACAATATACTTAGAACACGCTCTGAAAGAAGTTCGAAAAGTCATTCCAAAACCAACGACTCATATTGAGAATGCAATCCCTAGAGAAAACGCCTATGCAGATGATGTCGATTTTATTGGATCAACACCAGCAAATATAGACATCATACAAAATACCCTCATGAAATATAACCTCCAAGTCAATGCCAATAAAACCGAATTTACAACAATATCGAGGAACAAAGAGGAATGGAAAAGAACAAAGAAAGTCGGCTCACTAATTGGAGACACCGAGGATGTACAAAGAAGAAAACAGCTATCAAACGCCGCACTCAGTAAACTCACCAATGTATGGATTAGAGGTGACAAAATAAAGAGAAAAACCAAACTGAAGCTGTACCGTGCTCTTGTAAAACCGGTACTTCTGTATAACTGCGGCACTTGGGCATTGACAAAATCCGAAGAACATCTGGATGCCTTCCATCGCACACAGCTAAGAAGGGTACTGGACATCAAATACCCAAAAAAGATCTCAAATGAATCACTCTATAAGATCACAAAAGAAAGACCAATCTCCCTTGACATTTTACAACAACGATGGCAACTTTTCGGTCACATACTACGCAGGGACAAAAACATACCAGCTAAAAAAGCCATGTCGGGATACTTCCAAAAACACGGGAACCTTTTCAGAGGAAGACCGATCACAACACTCCCTGTGATCCTAAACAAAAACCTCACAACACTTGGACAAAGCATTAGTCTCATAACGGCAGGGGACCTTGAAAATCTGAGAACCCTAGCAGAGGACCGGCAATATTGGAGACACCTCACACAGGAAATACTGGAAACAGCCAAGGCGACCCGATCTTTCGGTCGAGACGCGAAAGGCATCTAAGTCAAGTCAAGTAAGTCAAAGGCCCTGTTTAATTTGTCTTTTTGTCTTATGACAAATCATGTATCTTGTACGTTCTAACATCAAGCCGTATTTGAATATGGCAACAATATTCATATTGGTATTGATGAGTATAAGAGTGTTGATGTTGATATTGATGGTGGTAACACTGTTGATTGTGGTATTGATGGTAGCAACAGTGTTGATCGTGGTTTTGATTATGGCAAGTGTTAAAATCGGTTTCGATGGAAACAAAATAATAGATATAGATAATAATAAATACACCAGAATTGCTATTGATAAAGAGTGTTGAATTCTGGGGTAACTATAGATAGTAGTGTCGGTGCCATTAAGTGTATCATAATAGAAAGAATATAATTGACTGATACTTACTCTCTGTCAGTCATACATGGATAGGAGAAAGAAACAACAATGATTAGTCCTTTCAGTAAATATAGTTAAAGTATTTTTCTTTACATCAACTGTATAATAACACACAAAAAGTTGACCTATTGTATAGCGGAATATACACTAAACGTGCTCAAATAGCTATATAAGGTGTCCCCAGTCATAAACTTCACAGAATGAGTAGGAAGGATGTAGACTGATTCCAACATTGTGGTGAATATTAAAATTATATATATATATATATATATATATATATTATATATATATACATAAATAATATATATATATATATATATATATATATATATATATATATATATATATATATATATATATATATATGTCATTTTATCTATCTATCTTTCTATCTATCCATCCATCTATCTATCTATCTATTTATCTATTTATCTATAACTCTCTTTCCTTTCTGTTTTCATATTGTGAGCCATGAGACAACATTCCAACGTGCTTTTTTTTCTTTTACAGGCCCTGTTTAATTTGTCTTTTTGTCTTATGACAATTCATATATCTTGTACGTTCTAACATCAAGACGTATATGAATAAGGCGAAAATTTTGATATTGGTATTGATGAGTATAAGAGTGTTGCTGTTGATATTGATGGTGGTAACACTGTTGATTGTCATATTGATGGTAGCAACAGTGTTGATCGTGGTTTTGATTATGGCAAGTGTTAATATCGATTTCGATGGAAACAAAATAATAGATAAAGATAATAATAAATATAACAGTATTGTTATTGACATTGAGTTTTGAATTCTTGGGTAACTATAGATAGTAATGTCGGTGCCATTAGGCGTACCATACAATAAAGAATATAATTGACTGATACTTACCCTCTGTTAGTCACACATGGATAGGAGAAAGAAACAACAAAGATTAGTCCTTTCATTAAATATAGTTAAAGTATTTTTCTTTATATCAATTGTATAAACACACACAAAAAGTTGACGTGTTGTATAGCGGAATTTACACTAAACGTGCTCATATCGCTATATAAGGTGTCCCCAGTATCAACTTCACAGAATGAGTAGTTAGGATGTAGACTGACTCCAACATTGTGGTGAATATTAAAATTATATATATATATATATATATATATATATATATATATATATATATATATATATATATATATATATGGTGAATATTAAAATTATATATATATATATATATATATATATATATATGGTGAATATTAAAATTATATATATATATATATATATATATATATATATATATATATATAATTTTAATATTCACCATATATATATATATATATATATATATATATATATATATATATATATATGTCCATGTATCTATCTATCTTTCTATCTATCTATCTATTTATCTTTATTTCTCTTTGCTTTCTAAATTATTATATTGTGAGCCATGAGACATCATTCCAACGTGCTTTTTTTTCTTTTACAGGCCCTGTTTAATTTGTCTTTTTGTCTTATGACAAATCATGTATCTTGTACGTTCTAACATCAAGCCGTATTTGAATATGGCAACAATATTGATATTGGTATTGATGACTGTAAGAGTGTTGATGTTGATATTGATGGTGGTAAGTAACACTGTTGATTGTGGTATTGATGGTAGCAACAGTGTTGATCGTCGTTTTAATTATGGCAAGTGTTAATATCGGTTTCGATGGAAACAAAATAATATATATAGATAATAATAAATGCACCAGTTTTGCTATTGATAAAGAGTGTTGAATTCTGGGGTAACTATAGATAGTAGAGTCGGTGCCATTAAGTTTACCATAAAAGAAAGAATATAATTGACTGATACTTACTTTCTGTTAGTCATACATGGATAGGAGAAAGAAACAGCAAAGATTCATCCTTTCAGTAAATATAGTTAAAGTATTTGTCTTTACATCAATTCTATAAAAACACACAAAAAGTTGACCTATTGTATAGCGGAATATACACTAAACGTGCTCAAATAGCTATATAAAATGTCCCCAGTCATAAACTTCACAGAATGAGTAGGAAGGATGTAGACTGACTCCAACATTGTGGTGAATATTAAAATTATATATATATATATATATATATATATATATATATATATTCATATATATATATATATATATATATATATATACATAAATATATATATATATATATATATATATATATATATATGTCCATGTATCTATCTATCTTTCTATCTATCCATCCATCTATTTATCTATCTATTTATCTATTTATCTATAACTCTCTTTGCTTTCTAAGTTTTCATATTGTGAGCCATGAGACAACATTCCAACGTGCTTTTTTTTCTTTTACAGGCCCTGTTTAATTTGTCTTTTTGTCTTATGACAATTCATGTATCTTGTACGTTCTAACATCAAGACGTATATGAATAAGGCGAAAAATTTGATATTGGTATTGATGACGGTAAGAGTGTTGCTGTTGATATTGATGGTGGTAACACTGTTGATAGTCATATTGATGGTAGCAACAGTGTTGATCGTGGTTTTGATTATGGCAAGTGTTAATATCGATTTTGATGGAAACAAAATAATAGATAAAGATAATAATAAATATAACAGTATTGCTATTGACATTGAGTATTGAATTCTTGGGTAACTATAGATAGTAATGTCGGTGCCATTAGGCGTACCATACAATTCAGAATATAATTGACTGATACTTACCCCCTGTTAGTCACACGTGGATATGAGAAAGAAATAACAAAGATTAGTCCTTTCAGTAAATATAGTTAAAGCATTTTTCTTTATATCAATTGTATAAAAACACACAAAAAGTTGACGTGTTGTATAGCGGAATTTAAACTAAACGTGCTCATATCGCTATATAAGGTGTCCCCAGTCATCAACTTCACAGAATGAGTAGGAAGGATGTAGACTGACTCCAACATTGTGGTGAATATTAAAATTATATATATATATATATATATATATATATATATATATATATATATATATATGTCCATGTATCTATCTATCTTTCTATCTATCCATCCATCTATCTATCTATCTATTTATCTATTTATCTATATTTCTCTTTGCTTTCTAAATTTTCATATTGTGAGCCATGAGACATCATTCCAACATGCTTTTTTTCTTTTACAGGCCCTGTTTAATTTGTCTTTTTGTCTTATGACAAATCATGTATCTTGTACGTTCTAACATCAAGCCGTATTTGAATATGGCAACAATATTGATATTGGTATTGATGACTGTAAGAGTGTTGATGTTGATATTGATGGTGGTAACACTGTTGATTGTGGTATTGATGGTAGCAACAGTGTTGATCGTGGTTTTGATTATGGCAAGTGTTAATATCGGTTTCGATGGAAACAAAATAATAGATATAGATAATAATAAATACACCAGTATTGCTATTGATAAAGAGTATTGAATTCTGGGGTAACTATAGATAGTAGTGTCGGTGCCATTAAGTGTACCATAAAAGAAAGAATATAATTGACCGATACTTACAAACTGTTAGTCACACATGGATAGGAGAAAGAAACAAGAATGATTAGTCCTTTCAGTAAATATAGTTAAAGTATTTTTCTTTATATCAATTGTATAAAAACACACAAAAAAGTTGGCGTGTTGTATAGCGGAATTTACACTAAACGTGCTCATATCGCTTTATAAGGTGTCCCCAGTCATCAACTTCACAGAATGAGTAGGAAGGATGTAGACTGACTCCAACATTGTGGTGAATATTAAAATTATATATATATATATATATATATATATATATATATATATATATTATATATATGTCCATGTATCTATCTATCTTTCTATCTATCCATCCATCTATCTATCTATCTATTTATCTATTTATCTATATTTCTCTTTGCTTTCTAAATTTTCATATTGTGAGCCATGAGACATCATTCCAACATGCTTTTTTTCTTTTACAAGCCCTGTTTAATTTGTCTTTTTGTCTTATGACAATTCATGTATCTTGTACGTTCTAACATCAAGACCTATATGAATATGGCAACAATATTGATATTGGTATTGATGACGGTAGGAGTGTTGATGTTGATATTGATGGTGGTAACACTGTTGATTGTGGTATTGATGGTAGGAACAGTGTTGATCGTGGTTTTGATTATGGCAAGTGTTAATATCGATTTTGATGGAAACAAAATAATAGATATAGATAATAATAAATATAACAGTATTGTTATTGACATTGAGTATTGAATTCTTGGGTAACTATAGATAGTAATGTCGGTGCCATTAAGCTTACCATACAATAAAGCATATAACTGACTGATACTTACTGACTGTAATCATACATGGATAGGAGAAAGAAACAAAAATGATTAGTCCTTTCAGTAAATATAGTTAAAGTATTTTTCTTTACATCAATTGTATAAAAACACACAAAATTTGACGTGTTGTATAGCGGAATATACACTAAACGTGCTCATATCACTATATAAGGTGTCCCCAGTCATCAACTTCACAGAATGAGTAGGAAGGATGTAGACTGATTCCAACATTGTG
>NC_088370.1:3684010-3699010 GCF_034508935.2 Berghia stephanieae
CATTAAGCGTAAGAAAAATGAAAGACGATAATTGATTGATACTTTCTGTTAACGGCCAAGTATTCACTTTACACCTGAGTTCGGTGAGAGAATGTGAGTAATGATTTTTTCCCAAGGACTCAAATATGCGCTGAACGAGGCTCGAATCAGGACCTTCCGTTCCAAAAACGAGTGTCATACCTCAAGTCCATATAGCCGCACAAATCGTATTAGTTGCACGTTTAATTGTTATAGTTAATGTTTTTAAGGACTTTGCTTTCAACTGAAAGTAAAGTCAGTATTAGCAGACATAATCTATTTTTGAGTGAATAATACTTTAATCAAAGCATTCGGTTTTCTCAATTTTGTAACAAAACAGTTAAAATATTATAGAATACTTACGAATTATAAAGGTGAAAAATTGTGTTCTACAAAAATTTTGAATCACACACACACACACTCGCACACATAGGCAAATACAATCAAACACGCACATACACACACTCTAACACAAACACAAACGCTCTCCTCTACCCATCTCTCTCTCTCTCTCTCTCTCTCTCTCTCTCTCTCTCTCTCTCTCTCACCCATCCTTTCTTTCCATGTTTGGACTCACATCCAAACATCACAGAAAAAATGATATCCTTTTCATTTATTTATGTTACATTGTCCATTAAATTTGAATTAATTAGGATATTTTATATGGTATTAATATTGGTGTACATTCATTGAGTCATCATCTTGAAACTTCGAAGCAAACAACTCATGTTGACCAGCCCAAAATTACTATCAATACTTCAGTCTATCTCTCTCTTACCATTTTCAAATATGTAATGCATATTTGCGAATTTTATGTATCTAAAATTTATGTTGTAAAATATGGTTGATGGAACGGAGAGATGTGTGTGGATTAGGGGGGGGGGGGGGTAGATTTAATCGAACAACGTCAAAAGGTATATCATCCCTTTGGCTCTCTCTGCTTTCCCAATTATAATCTCTTTGCCGTCTCATTGTTGGCTTTGAACGCCGTCTTTGCAGATCTAATTATAATACTAACCCCAGAGGAAGGAGGGGGCATTGTATGCATCATAGAGATTTCCATTGCAAGTTTGTCATCTTTTTCAAAAGCATAACTCCTTTTATGTTCAATCGACCTTTTACTTCACTTATCGTAATTATAGTTTTCCATCCTTGTACGGCAAAGAAGTCCATGAAGTTATCTGGCAATATTTCCTTCATAGAAAATGAAGTTTTCTTTTTCTCGTTTAGTGAAAGACTGTTGCCCACTGTTCAGGGAAGTGAAATGGTATCCATTTGAATCCGTTACATCTTTTGGATGGAATAATCTGAGTTACGCCATCTTCCAAATATCCTTTCTCTCTCTTACTGGTGCTCGAGATTGTATTCAGGGTAAACCGTAACATTGCAACAACAAAGTTTTTTTTTTATTTTTCTGTCTACACAATTTTTAAATGAAGTTAATTTCCGTTTTGCTATTTTGTTCACTTAGGTAAGTATAATTTTACAACAATGAGGCAATGCAGTTTACAACACAGAACGAGACATCATCTGGCAACATGTAGCATTATAAATCTCGATATTTCAGATTGAATCATGTCGATGTGGACAGTGCGAAACTTGCAAAGCAAACGACAATGGTTTTCATAAATCTTTCTGTTTCCCATTTTGCTCTGGCCATTAGGGTGTGATTTTCGATGATGTACTCCCATGTGTTTTAAATATTCACTGAATTCGTAGCCGTTGAAAGGAGGTCGTTGTCCGTTCCCAGTGTGTTTGAAGATGTGTCTTTCATTACATATCTGGAATATTCATCGATGATCACCAGAATCTTTTCACCATTTGGTAGATGTCCAAAATCTGCACTGATGTCTGACCATGGTTTATCCAACAGTTTTGGCATCCTTAGAGGCTCTCTTGTATTGTCTTGTATTTGATGGTGTAGCCACTTGGTGTGCAGAATTTTAAATGTTACTACTTGAAGATCGAAGAAAAAAATAACAATGTGGAATTGAATCTAAGATTCAATTTAAAATACGAAAACAAAAATGGACGTTTCGGGTTTCCCCTTTATCAACGTTTGCAGATTATAGCAGAGATTAGATTACGATCCGTGCAGGTGAATGCGAGTCGGATGTCCCATACTTTATCCAGGATTTGATGGAATTTTCCACGAATAAGTGTGGGCATGTCCTGTATCTGCAACGTCCACAAGGCCGTTTTACGTTGATTACCGGCCATATCCATCGTCAAGCGGCTCCTAACTAGTATGTCCTTCAAATTGCGGTCCCGCCTGAAGGCGATTAGAGGCGTTTGTTGAATATATCCCTCGTTTCTACATGCTCCTGAACAATCTGACGGAAGTTATATTTTAAAATTTGTATGACTTCCTTGTTGTGTGGATGATTTGTGATGACTAGGATAGGTCTGTCTGTTTTGCTGTTAGTGTTGCGTGGGACATCCGACACTCATTCACCTGCATGGTTCGTAATCTAATTTACGCTATAATCTGCAAACGTTGCCACAACACATACGTGGGAGAGATTAGGCGACAGGATTGGACAACATCTGCTGTCTATTGATAACGACGAGGACAAACCTGTCGCCCACCACATCAATGGGTCCAGTTATCGAGGACTGCACGACATCCAAATCGCCGTCCTTCAGTTATGTCACACCACTAAATAACAAAGGAAATACAGGGAGGCAGAACTTATACTTAAACTGAACACCCTTTCACCTCACCTTAAGTATAGTACTGTATTAAAAAGTAAAAGCTATGAAAGAGCATATCAAAGTGCTGGTTTACATCTCTCTCTCTCTATCTCTCTCTCTCTCTCACTCGCTCTCTCTCCCCCCTCTCTCTCTATCTCTCTCTCTATTACACGCACACACACACACACACTTACTCACTCACTCTCTCTCTTTAATAAATAAATATTTATATAATATATATATATATATATATCCTACATATAATATATTATAATAATATAAATACAAAACATGAAATCATAGTGCTCGATTTTTTTTTAATAAAAGGAGCTATTTATAAAACATTTCAAGTATAAATATGATTATTTAACTTCTACAAGATTGTTTCAAGCTCTCATCAGGATGAGAGCTAAAGCTTTGAACAATGTTGTACAAGTTAAATAATCATAATTATATTTATATATTTATTAATATATATATATATTTAATTATATATATATTATATATATATATATATATATATATTTAATTATATATATATGATATCTGTCTATCTCTCTATCTCTAAAACAAAAACAAAATAAAAAAAACTCATCGAAAATAAACAACTAGAATATCGAACACATTATCTATACCTTTGACTGCCCCTCCAGCATAAAACCTCCACCGCCACTTTGAAAAAATCGAACAAGCTCAATCGAGAATAAAGACAGTGGGTAACATGGAAAGGAAAAAACGTATAAGGGGGATTATACCATAGCAACAGTGATCTATCTGCCCTAGATGAAAGGTTAGGAGAACTCTTCCAGAAAGTGTTATTTAAGGTATAAGCTACTTACTCCATTGGCCACATCAGTGATAGCAAATAGCATAACGACGAGCTGTTTCGTGGAGGAAAAAGAAAAAAAGTTTATATTATATATATGTGCGTGTGTGTGTGTGTGTGTGTGTGTGTGTGTGTATGTGTGTTTGTGTGAGTGAGTGTTGTGTCGCATGTTCAATTGCTTTGAGGAAATCAAAATACTGTTCACTGTAATGATATGCTAACAGTGTACATATATTTCATGGGTGGTGGTGGTTGGGGAGAGTGGTATCTGGAATATTGTTTCTAATTTATCAACATAACACCTTCGTCTAGTTAGTGGTCTCTTAGAGCCCATGGAGCTGGAATGTATCCGAGTTTCTGTAGCGATAAACAAGATTATATCAATTGTTTTTACCCTATGGATCAGGATGTTGTCTGTCGCAAAGCTTTTTACATCAGATATATAAGACCGGTGTAATGCGTGGTTTAAGGTGAAGATTAAATTGTATTTTTTATACATTCATAATGCTCCGACCACTTGGACGTTTTACATTGACAGTCAACTTCTACACCCGAAGAATCGCCCTTTCATTTAGTTTAATATAATAGAGGATTGCAAATCCTAGGATTTTCCCGTTAAATAATAAATTATAATAAACAGCGTTAAGTAATGGGATTTATAGCTGTCTAAGAATATAGCATTTAAAATAAAATTAATAAGCAATGAATAAGAAAAAAAACAAGTTCCAGTCCCACTTATATTTGACAATAAATGTTACTCTGATGTGTTCTGTTTTATAAGTATTAATGTACGTATTTACAGTTTCTGACTCATTAAACACTTAAAACATAGCCACAGAAGCTTGTGTTTAGTCGCCCAATAGGCGTTGTGCTGTGCAAGGCCAAGCAGAATTTTTAACGTTTTATAGATCAAGCCTCTGTGATTTTGAGCCTAAAGCTTTCTAAACGTAATTCTTTTCCAACAAATCGAGGTGGTTTTTGGACGATTATTTAACATGCTTTTAAAGAAAAACATTCTTATTATACGAATGGATTCTGAGAAAGGTAACATTTTATCTCAATTGTTGATTTCATTTTTACTATAGAGAATTTTCTCACTGTGCAGTACCTGGATACCCAAAGTATTTATAACGCGTTAAAACGCACTCATCGAGGTGGTTAAAGAAAACAACATAAGATTAATGATTAATGTTCAACTTGGACATCGACCGTGTCCTAATAACCGCCAATCTGGTCAAATCGTTCCTGTACAGGAATGTCAAAGCAATTATGAGTTTATTTATGTTCACCCCAACATGCTAAGCAACACATCGGTTGAAGTAAAAAATAACTACAATCAAATATGACCCGAACGATACATATAATATTATTAAGCGCCTTGAAAAGTCTGATATTGCATTATATTGTTGAATCATGGCTGCGCCCCAAAGGAAATGAAGTCATCAGAACAGATCTAGGACCACCAGGTTATCAACCTATATCAATGTCAAGAAGTGGGAGAAATGGTGAGGATATTTGCGTTGCAAACAAATTAAATCGTACAAGTCATTCGAATGTTGTGAATGCACAATCCTCCTAAAAGAACAGTCCATCAAATTTATTTGTTTATATAGCCCTCCACCAAATTCTAAAAATGGATTGAAAATTATCGGAATTAATACCCGAGTTCGAGGATCTTTTTGAAATGAAAGAAACTAAAATGACAAAACCTATCAACATTGTCGGAGATTTTAAGATGCATTTTGACAATACATAGGACTCGAAGGTGAAAGAACCAAAGTTGACAATGAATATTCATAAACTAGTTCATTACATTAATTCTCACAGTTACAGGAAAGATCAAACTTTAGATTGGATTATCACTGACAAAAACTGCTTTGCTCTACATTATAAATGTAACAGGCAATTGTATCTCCGACCATTCTGCCATAATTTTTGAGGTCAATGCAAATAAATCGAAACCAAAGAGGAGAATAATTGTATCAAGAGAAAGAATAAACGATGACATTTTCAGCAAAGAGCTATTTTTAAAAATTCCAAAATTCATGGTCAGCAAATGACAAGATCGTTCCTTCCAACACGGAATTGAGAAATCTCCATAACAATCTTAAGACCCTCACCATCACAAGTAGAAAGTCTGCTCCATGAATGAACAGCGGCATCAAAAAAAGCAAAAGCTGAGCGCCGTCGTGCTGAAAGAAAATGGCGAACATCACCTCTAACAGTCGAATCAGAAATTTATCATAATCACAACAAAAACGTAAAACATAAGACCAAAGAAGCATAGTCGTTTTGTTACAACACTTTGATCAAGAACTGTCGCACTTTAATTGTGTTATTCTCCATCACCAACTCAATGATTGGAAAGTCTACTATCAATTCCAAATCCACATATCCTACGTCGGTTCCAGCGGGAGACATTCCTGAAGTATTCGGTCATTTCTTTCCGGAAAAGGTAACTTCCATTAGAAAAACAAAACCAGATAGCAACTCACAAGGAACACCCCACTTTAAGATCTTTGAAGGCGACGTCGTGTTTTCTTCATTCACTGCGGTTACATAGGAATAAGTCAAATCGTCACCTCCAAAGATATACGACATTCTTGATCCAAAACCAACATCGTTACTCATTACTCATAATGATATCCTTTTACCCTGTATTACTTCAATCATAAACGAATCTCCATCTACAGGGATTGAACCACATTATCTTTTAAGCATGCAATAGTGACCTCTTTGCTTTAAAAAAAAGCAAATGTATCCCCTGAAGATCTGAACAATTTACGTCTCGAAAATCCTTGAAAAAAGTCATTTACTTAGATTTTATCTTTAGGAGTCTTCTCAATCTGCCGAAACTACCCTTATTAAGATTAATAATGATCTTCTTTGTGCTGCTGATGCTGGAAAAAAATCATCTTAGCGCTGTTAGATCTAAGCGCAGCCTTTGATCACTCCATATTAATTACACGTTTGTCAAAGACATTTGGAGAATCAGGTAACGCCTTAGTTTAGAATAGAATCAACTGGCCTTGACAGCCAATGGTCCTCTGTCCGAAGTGAAATTCCACCCATAAATCCAATAAAATAAGAACTTATGAGTGCATATTCAGTTTTCCATTTTTCAGTACATACGGGAAATTTTGAAAGCTAACACCTATGACTTAATTTCTGCTACGACCCACCCCCTCCAGATAATTATTTGCTCTGTTTCTGAACGTTTTTAATTTTATTGAGGGGAGAGGGGTCTGATGAATTATTCTATGTTCGAAAGAGAATTTCTATTGTTTTCTTCTAAATATTCCTTTTTTTTTGTTGCTTTGAATGTTGATTCATTCTGCTCCTGAAAAGAGGGGGGGGGGGGTTGGCTTTGATTAAGTGTTCTACTTTTGAGCGACATTTTAATGGACTCAACCAACATATCAGAATCTAGACCATGATTATATCAGTTGTTTCCCTTAGACACTTCGCTCTCTCTCTCTCTCTCTCTCTCTCTCTCTTTCTCTCTCTCTCTCTCTCTCTCTCTCTCTCTCTCTTCTTTGTTTGGCCTTGTCTATCTTCTCTCCTGTTCCTGAACATTATTGTTTAAAGAAGGTATTACATTATACCTTCACTTTTTTTCTGTGTTTCTTAGGGCCACCATAGACGCTACGTTTTGTACCGGTGACGGCGCTCGTCTAGGTCGGTGTGATTCAATCCTTGCGTCAGTCGCACAGGATTTTTGCCCACACACGGTGAGGTATTACACACGGACCGTCACTGGTCCCAGTCACTGTCTCTCTCTATTCTATTTTTCGTCTTGCTCACAATAGTGATCACTTCTCACTTAATTATATCAATCAGACTATTGACGGAACAGAATTGACGTCACTCAATTAGTTATTATTGTTTTAAGGCAGTTATTTTGGTTATTAGTTCTCACTAAATTATATCAATCAGACTTTTAACGTTCAAGGTTACTCGTAATTTTGCGTGTCGGTACGTTATTTCCGGCTGGCGGATGTTGTGAGCATTTTACCTAAACTCATAGCCTCTTTTACCGTCCACGTTTTTGCATCATATGTAGTCATGGCAATAATGTAACATGTCGAGAGCGAGAGAGAGAGAGAGGGGGGGGGGGGATGCTCTAATACAAAAAACCCCCAAAAAATTGCTCTATATATATACCGTTGTATTCACTAATGTGCTCAAATCACTTAATAAGGGTCCATGGCCAACAGCAAAACATGTTAGACGAGAGATGACCCCTGTTAGGCGATATTACAATTGTTTCCCGACATAGACGACGTTAAAAGAAAAAGTGGGGTACGCATTTTACACATGAACAAGGTGAGGGAATGCGAGTAAAGAGCCTTTTCAAGGACTCAATTATGCGGCGCTCAGAGCGGGACTCGAACCCAGTACCTTTCGATCCGAAGGCAAGTGCTATACCACAATACCACATGCATAGCCGCACAAGAAAGTGATGAGAGAGAATAGATACCTATGTATTGAAGGAGGAGAGAGCGGAAGGAGTGAGTAAAGTTCTTGGATCTTTATAGAAGGAACTAAATTGACGTAACTCATCTCTTTGTTATTGTTTTTAGACACCTATTTCTGTGATTAGATCAGACTATAAATGTTCACTGTTCGTTGTAGATTTGGGGTCTGGTGCGTTATTTCTGGCTGACGGACTTTGTGAGGATTTTACTTTAAAACAGAAGGAATGAAGTTAACGTCACTCAACACTTTGTTATTGCTTGTAGACAGCTATGTTTATTATTAACTTATCACTAAATTATATAAATCAGACAATAAACGTTCGAGGTTACACAGTTTTGTGTGTTAGTCTGTTATACCCCGATGAAGATGTGAGTAATTTTCCAACACGCATAACATCAATTCATTTGTAATCAGATATAATTCTAAAAACAACGTAAACCACGGAAATTTTTCCATTTTGTCGACAATAAAGATGTATTATTTCTTCTTCTTCTTCTTCTTCTTCTTCTTCTTCTTCTTTATTTATTTATTTATTTATTTATTTATTTATTTATTTATTTATTTATTTATTTATCTATTATTTATTTATTTATTTATTTATTTGTAGAATATAGTTCAAAGTTACATCCTATCCTGTCCTATACCCACTTCTTTCATCACGTAGTCAAGGCTTTTTGGCGTCTGCCAATCCCAATAAATGTCTGTGTCAAGGTCGACCGTGATGTCGCGCCAACGGTTGATGAGAAAAAAGACCAATAATAATAATAATAATAATAATAATAATAATAATAATAATAATAATAATAATAATAATAATAATAATAATAATAATAATAATAATAATAATAATAATAATAATAATAATAATAATAATGATAATTTTAAAAAATACGATGATCAAAAAAGAAAACTTTTGTTCATCTACCTCTTCCTGGCTCAAAATTTATAAAAATGTTATTTAAAAAATAATAACGCAGCATTTTTTTGGCGCAATATTTACTGGACGTGCTCAAGGCGCTTTAAAAGGAGTCCCAAGCCAACATCAATACTGAATATGAAGGACGAGACATGACGCCTGTCAGGCGATAATACAAACTTCTTTTTTCCGACAAAGACAACGAACGGCCATGTACTCATTTTTCACTTGAGTACGGTGAGAGAATGTGAGTGAAGATCCTTTTCCAAGGACTCAACTCTGCGCCACTCAGAGCGGGTCTCGAAACCTGGACCGATCAGAAAGCGAAAGTCATACTTCTATGCCCCATCACTATCGTTCTATTGACCACATAGCCTCACTATCCTTTCTTTAAAAAATATAGCATTGTGGAGACCATTACATTGTGCTTAGTTGAGTCAATAAAAAAATTGATACGGCGCACAACTCTACTGAAAGATTTGAAAATTAGAAATGTACTTTTTACAGATAGATAAACAGATAACTTGATTTCCTTTTATAATTTTAAGTCAGTTTGAAAGTTCGTTGAGTCAAACAGATATCATAAAATATGTGACCCACCGTATCAAAGCGGTATTATGTCGGGATCCACTCGGTAAGGGAAATTGAATTCATAGCCACAAATGTCCAACTTGGGTTTAATTTCTGTACGTTATGCTGGAGTATAAAGACTATTTCTTTCATTGCAAAAACTTTTAAGCTCCAATTTCTCATCATTCTATCTCTAAATTCACTTCTTGGGGTATGAATCATCCCGACATAATACCGTTTTGAGACGGAGGGTCACATATGTACCAACGACGACACTTGACTCCCAAAATCAACTAATTTTGACACTGTAAAAAGTTGTCAATTTGCGTCATCTATTTATGACATCAAGTATTATTATTACTTCCGTTGTGTTGTTGATTTAGCGGTGATCAGTGTTGTTATGTATGTTCTAATTGCGTGTATGTTTGTGTGTGTGTGTGTGTGTGTGTGCGTGTGTGTGTTTGTGTTTGTGTGTGTGTGTGTTGTGTGTGCTGTATAAATGTGTGTGTGGGTGTTGGCATTTTTCAGCAAATCGTGGAATTCAGTGATATTATTCACTTGATCACATGAAGGCATTTCATTCGCCATTTTGATTCTTTTTTTTTACTATTAGGGTTAGCTCGAGATCGAGGTTATTTCTTTTTCTATTAAGGTTAGTTATAAGTCTTAGTAAAGGTGCTAGGATGTTTGTTTTTCCATAAGTTAAGTAAAGGGGAGACATTTCGAAAGCTCCTACATCCCCAGTATTATTTAAATTTGTATTTTCACCGTTGATATTTTGTCAAGCATTTATTTATTCAATTTGTCATTATATCTTGAAGTATTTTTAAAAACTCTATAACAAACCTTGATAGATTTGTGACAGTTTAAAATTTCTTAATTTGACCATTGTTTTGATTTTCAACCGCCATTTTGATTTGTTAAATATTGAAAGGTAGTGCAAATCAGTCCGAGAGTTGTTTTTTTTTTCTATTAGGGTTAGCTCGAGAGGTTAGTCATAAGTTTTATTAAAGGTGCTAGGAAGTTTGTTTTTCCATAAGTTAAGTAAAGGGGAGACATTCCGAAAGCTCCTACATCCCCAGTATTCTTTAAATTTGTATTTTCACCTTTGATCTTTTGTCAGGCGTTTATTTATTCAATTTGCCATGATTTTTTTCTATTAGGGTTAGCTCGAGATCGGATGATTTTTTTTCCTATTAGGGTTAGTCATAAGTATTATTAAAGTGCTAGGGTCTTTGTTTTTCCTATTGGGGTTAATTAAAGGTACTAGGTTTAATTTTTTCTTGGGGTTAGTTGAGGGAATATATTATTAAATATATTATTGGGCCACACAGAAAAATCAACCGAAGATATACCAAATTACACAGACAACGTTGTTTACCAATCTGCCCTCATTAAATGATGGTGAGTACAGTATCGAATGAAAATAGTTCTTTCCCCGCGAAATTGCGGGCTTTTTACTAGTTAATTAAAATTTATTTCCAATTTAAACAATTTTTGCTGTAAACACATAGTTCTTGGTATCAGCCCTATTGTAAATTTGACGCTGATCACGAATCTGACGTTAAAACAGCGAAAATCCGAGAGACAAAAAATGGTCCACCTTTTTATACTGCCACGCCCCCGATCACTAATCAAAAATGTTAAGCCAGGCGGGATTTGCGAGCGATCGACCGTCCCGCCGCTCTTCGCCCAGGTATTTGGCCATACACATTGCGTTTTCACAATTTGCTTCAGCCGTATCTGTCCCCAGATCGTCACTGGTTGAAAACTGAGCGTGTATGGAGCCTTTAAGTGATAGTATCTATTTATAAAATAAAAATCATTTGACGACAGGGAAGTGGGTATTACCATATGCAGCATTTCATAGAAATGAAATAATATGTAATATTTTACAATTGTAACATTCTAAGGGAAGTGAAAAAGTGGCGCCTACGGGAATCGATCACAAATCGTCGAATAAGTCAATCATTCTATGACAATCTTCCAACCAATTAGGTCACGCAAATCTTTCTGTAGAAAGCGGTAAGGGCTGTTTGAAGCCGATGATCGTAAATTACTAACGAAAGAGTGATGTCTTTTATCTTCCATCATAGTCCGGAAAGTTCTGTTCCCTGACGCTGACCTTTTCTTATCAATTAGATCACCCCCCTGGGGCCCCCTTTCCTCTACCCACGCCACGCTAACATTTCATTCATACTGCAACCACTATTGAGTACAGACGATACAAGTTATTTTTCATTATATTATATTTTTTTCCGACGTTTATTTGTGTATTGTTGTGCTGACGAAGGGTTTGTACCTGAAACGTCCATTGTCTGTTTTGTTCCCATATGAAGCTTTTCCATTTTCACTCTTTCGTTAGTATTTTGCAAATCTTTCTGAAGGACGACGCATGTAATACATTCACAGTTGACCAGCGTTCGAATTAATAGTTGTCTAAGTAATTATATTTTAAGTCTTAAGTTCATTTTTTAACATCATATCTGTATCTGCACCTGTATGGTTGGCGCTGAAGAAACCAATGGTCTGGTTGTATTTCAGCGGCGTCCTCATTGGGCGCGGGCCCATGTCAGTCGGGCCTTGAAATCGTTTAGGTGTGGTACGATGATGACCAGTTCATCCAGCCCATTCCACTCCGAGATTGTTCTAATGAAGAAAGAATTTCTGTAGTTTTGTGTTCTTGTCTGTGGAATTTTGAAGCAGTTCGAATTGTTTTTGGCGTATCTCTCAATTGGGTTTTCGGTTATGTGGTTGGCAAAGTGAGTGCTCGGATTTTTCTTTTGTTTGGTCGTGGCGTGAAATAGGAGTCTGCCTTTATTGATGGAATTTAATCTGTTATTATCTTGAACATGGATGACAGACGGGTTTCTTTTTTTCTTTGTTAGAGGCTGATGAGGTTTCTTTCTTCTAACATTTTTGTCATGCATCCTGGGGTTCTGCTCTTATAGTTCCCAGTTATGAACCGGGCGCATTGTCTCTGGACTCTCTCAAGATTTTGAATATCCTCTTTCAGGTAGGGATCCCACGCAACTGCTCCGTATTCCAATTGTGATCTCACAAGTGCGAGGTAGGCATTTTGTTTGCATAAAGTCGGGGCGTGGCTAAGATTTCGGCGGAGAAAGGCGTAGGTGGAGCTTGCGTTTTGGGTTATTTTGTTAATGTGTTTCCCCCATTTCAAGTCCTTTGAGAAGGCGATGCCCAGGTATGGGTTATCGTCGACTTGTTTCAGGACGGTGTTGTTTAACTTGTGGGTCTCATTGCACTTTTTAGCTGTGCTGAGGATGTAGTATTTGTTTGCGTTAAATTCATTCCTCAATCCTTAGCCCACTGCACGAGACTATTCAAGTCCTCTTGTAGCAATCTTTGCAGATTTTATTGGTCGGTATATTAGACAGTCATCTAATTTGAGATTTTACTCATAGAGGTAGGTCATTGATGAAACAAAGAAATAGTATGGGTCCTAGCACCGTTCCCTGTGGTACTCCTAATATGACTGGACATTCATCCGATGGCGTGACGTCCAGGACTACTTTAATGGTACGTTTTGTGGGGAAATCAAAAAAGCCATGTGTGTAGAGCCACAAATTCCGTAATTTTTTTAGTTTCTGCAGGAGTTTTTGGTGGGCACAGTATCAAATGCTTTGGAAAAGTCAAGGATGCCGATATCTGCCAGTGTGTTGGCATTCTGGAGTTTCAACAGGCCGTTTACAGTTATTAGGAGTTGGCTTTCACACCAGTATCCTTTGCGAAACCTGTGGTTTAGGTCAGTTACGATGTCATTGTTCTCAAAATGGTTTATCAGGTTCTTACAGATTATATGTTCTAATAGTTTGGATATTGCAGACGTCAGTGTGATTGGACGGTAGTTCTCTGTTTTATTTTTGTTGCATATTTTTAAATACAGGTACGATGTTTGCCTTCAGCCAGTCATTAGTTGGCATCCCGGTGTTGGACGATTTTTGGAAAATTATGCATAATGAGGGAGCCAAACTCTCAGCACACTCCTTTAGTACTGTGTTGGGAATGTTATCTGGACCTGACGCCTTAGATGGGTCGACGTTTTTCAGCAACTTTTCACCTCCTGAGATGTTTATGTTGATATTAGAAAGAGATTGGTCACACCTCTGTGATGTCGGTGGGGTGGTTGTCTCGTGTGGACCAAGGGGGGTAAAGACAGATTTAAATTGATCCAAGAGGATCGTTGCTTTATCCTTCCCCTCAATGTACAGGGTTTCATTTTCTTTCAATGAGGCTACACCAATGGATCGTTTTTCTTGCTTTTTATGTAGTTCCAAAATGGTTTGGTATTGTCTGTTTCAAGTCCTTTTTCTATAACATTGTTAATGTGTGTCATTCTGCTTGTAATATTTCACTCCTACTTTGATGCTGCAACGATTTGTATGTGTCCCAGGTTCCGCTCAGTTTAGCCCGCTTGAATGCTTTTGCTTTGCGTCTTAGTCGTGCTCGTATTTTCCTGTTCATCCACGGCGGCGATCTTGTATTTTTATGTACTTTTTGTGAATTGACTCCTTGATTGCACTGAGTAGGCAGGAGTGAAAATGGCTCTGTGATCTCTTATGACAGTCCCTCGATTCGTGTTCGTAGTGCGGCCCAGTTGGCCTTTTTGAAAAGGTATCGTGTTTTGGGGGGTTGGTTCATATAATTGGGATTTAGTGTAGTTTCAGTAACAACGCAGGCATGATCTGATATTCCTGGTTGTGATGTTGTTGAATGGATCAGTGATGGATTGGATACCAAAACAAGATGTAAATTATTGTCACCGCGTGTGCATTCTTCGTGAATTTGTGTGAGGTGCGCTCCTGTTGTAATGTCGATGAGGCTTTATTGTATTGCACGTTGTGGACACGAAGATAACGTTTTTGAACCGTCCCAGGACAGTTAAAGACTCCTGTTAGAATAATTTGGTTTGGAGTTTTTTCGGAGTTTATTATTTCAAGCGATTTCTGCATTTCTACGATGTCAGTTTCGTTTCGACGAGGCATGTAGAACGATCCAACAAGGATGCTTTTATGGCCTTGGATTTTAACGCTTACCCAAATTATTTCACAGTCCGTTTTGAACTTTGTTTGCTCACAGCCTGTGAATTTTCTATCAACGAGTATGAATACCCCATCTCCGGGTCACCTGGTCTCATCGTCTTCATTTTCATTTCCTTCATCTTCTGCTTCCTCTCTAGGTAGTTTTCTGTCATTTCGAAATACCTCGTATTCTTTTGGGAAAATTTCACAGGACTTAATATTTAGCCATGACTCTTGTCCACAGACAATGTCTGGTTCATGTTTGTCAATGAGTGCACAGAATTCAGCTCTTCTGTGTACAATGCTACCACAGTTCACTGTTAGAATTTTTAGATTGTTATAAGTAGAATTTAAATTATTGCATTATTTTTTGACTGAGTTGTTTTTGATGTTTTCTTTGACTTCTCTTTGGTTTTTTTTTTTGTTTTTTTTTTGCTTCCACCTTTATTTCCTCT
>NC_088370.1:3704010-3705732 GCF_034508935.2 Berghia stephanieae
ACAGGAGCGCACCTCACACAAATTCACGAAGAATGCACACGCGGTGACAATATTTTACATCTTGTTTTGGTATCCCAATCCATCACTGATCCATTCAACAACATCACAACCAGGAATATCAGATCATGTCTGCGTTGTTATGAAAAATACACTAAATCCCAATTATATGAACCAACCCCAAACACGATACCTTTTCAAAAAGGCCAACTGGGCCGCACTACGAACACGAATCGAGGGACTGTCATAAAGAGATCACAGAGCCATTTTCACCTGCCTACTCAGTGCAATCAAGGAGTCAATTCACAAAAGTACATAAAAATACAAAATCGCCGCCGTGGATGAACAGGAAAATACGAGCACGACTAAGACGCAAAGCAAAAGCATTCAAGCGGGCTAAACTGAGCGGAACCTGGGACACATACAAATCGTTGCAGCATCAAAGTAGGAGTGAAATATAAAGCAGAATGACACACATTAACAATGTTATAGAAAAAGGACTTGAAACAGACAATACCAAACCATTTTGGAACTACATAAAAAGCAAGAAAAACGATCCATTGGTGTAGCCTCATTGAAAGAAAATGAAACCCTGTACATTGAGGGGGAAAGGATAAAGCAACGATCCTCTTGGAAACAATTTAAATCTGTCTTTACCCCCTGGTCCACACGAGACAACACCCCACCGACATCACAGAGGTGTGACCAATCTCTTTCTAATATCAACATAAACATCTCAGGAGGTGAAAGTTGCTGAAAAACGTCGACCCATCTAAGGCGTCAGGTCCAGATAACATTCCCCAAAACCCGTACTAAAGGAGTGTGCTGAGAGTTTGGCTCCCCCATTATGCATTTAAATTTTTCCAAAAATGTCCGACACGGTATGCCAACTAATGACTGGCTGAAGGCAAACATGTACTGTATTTAAAAATATGCAACAAAAATAAAAAAGAGAACTACCGTCCAATCACACTGACGTCTGCAATATCCAAACTATTGAACAATAATTGTAAGAACCTGATAAAACCTTTTGAGAACAATACATCGTAACTGACCCCAAAACCCCGGGTTTTTGAAAGGATATGGTGTGAAAACCAACTCCTAAAATGTAAACGACCTGTTGAAACTCCAGAAAGCCAAAACACTGGCAATTCGGCTCCTTGACTTTTCCCCAAAAAATTTGATACTGGCCCCCAAAACTCCTGCGAAACTAAAAATTACGGAAAATTTGGCTTACCACGTGGCTTTTTTGATTTCCCCCCAAAAAAAGTACCATTAAGTAGTCCTAGACGTCACGTCAGGTGAGTCCAGTCTTTAGGAGTACCACAGGGGAAGGTGCTAGGACCCATACTATTTCTTTGTTTCATCAATGCCTACCTCTATGAGTAAAATTCAGATTAGATGATGTCTAATATACCGACCCAAAAAAATCTGAAAGATTGTACAAGAGGACTTGATTAGTCTCGTGAGTGGGCTAAGGATTGAGGAAAAAATTAACGCAAACAAATACTCATCTAGCCAGCTAAAAGTGCAATGGACCCCCAAATTAAACAAAAACCGTCCTGAAACAAGTCGACGATCCCATCCGGGCATCGCCTTTCAAAGGACTTGGAAATGGGGGAAACACATTAACAAAATAACCCAAAAGCAAGCTCCACCTAGCCTTTTTTCCGCCCCAAATCTTAGCCACGCCCCGACTTCCTGCAAACAAAACGCCTACTCGCA
>NC_088370.1:3705832-3708332 GCF_034508935.2 Berghia stephanieae
CACATAGTCGTACTCAACTATTCCAAGTATTATACTACTGTATTGTTGACATTAACAAAGATGGAGATGAATCTTTTGAGTCATTAAATGATCAAAATCAGTCCTGTGATAAAGTCAGTAGATGCGCACAAATGAATCTGGCAACAGGACAGCCAGGTGGCGATTCCCAACATCAAATGACTCGATCGTTATTCCCGAGCAGAACTTATGAATATTCATTTGAGTCAACGGGTGATAGAATAATAATAATAATAATAATAATAATAATAATAATAATAATAATAATAATAATAATAATAATAATAATAATAATAATAATAATAATAATAATAATAATATATCCTTTATTCATAAAAAAAATGGAAATTCATTTACAGACGTGGCATGCATGAGAATGTATAAACACAAAGTTGAGAATCTATGGCGACAATGTATACATACATATATATATATATATATATATATATATATATATATATATATATATATATATATATATATATATATATATGCAAATACACAAAAATGTAAAAATATACAAATAAGAACTAACAACAACACTTTGTATATTTATTTGATAAATTGAGATAGGCCATTACCCCTGATTTAACAAAGGTTTGCAAGACACTCGTATACAGTATCAATCTGTAAAAGATAGTATTATGAGGGTGAGTCAAAAAGTTATGGGACAAATCTCCTACTGAGTTCATTTCTTTTTCATGTGATGTCATATTTGGCTCAATTGAACTTACACTTGTATTCTTTAAACTAAAATTTGAACATTTTAATTATGTCAAATTTTGACAAAGTTTTGGCAGTTCAGGGACAGGAAGCTGTCATTGAATTTCTTGTTTTCAAAGATAATGTAAATGTTGCTGCTCGAAGCTCGAAGAAATAAATGACAATATGAAATTGAATGTAAGCCAACGTGAGGAATCATCACAAAACGGTATCATTTTGGTATGTACTTTCTGATATAAATTGGATTTTATTAGAATTAAAATATACGTTTCCATTGTGGAAAGTATTTTAGCTTCTTACTTAACCACCCATAGGGAAATATTCACATACGTTACAATGCAGCCAACATTTTTCTCATTCTAATTTCTTTTGTACATCATAATATTTGAACAAAAATGCTTGCTATAGTTAAATTATATTAACACTGTTTTGAAGAGCTCGTTCAGCAGAAAGGAACATGTATAGCAAGAACTAACAGCTTTTGTGTCTGAGTGAAATAAATCTGTTTCTGTATAGGTTGGGTGTGAAGTTTTGGGGACACTCTGGAAAATGGCTGGCAAGGAGAGAGTTCATGAATTCAACATTTCTAAATACTGGTACAGTGGAAACCATTTATAACAGGCCCGGTTATAACAGGGATTTTTCAAATCCCCGTTTTTTATCTCTCTTTGTCTCTATTAAAAATTATCGGTTATAGCATGGCCTCACTTGAACCAAATCGGCTATAACAGGGACAATGCCTTTTCACACGGGAACAATCAAGAAGGAATACTGCTAAATTTTAGGCCTTGTCGCACGGTGAGGAAGCAAGTCTATGCCTCGCACTAAATAAAAAAAGGTAAAAAAAGAAGAAGAAAAAAGCTACATCTAGATCCATACATGTAATATAATTTACATTGCGCACAATCCCTGTCGCATGCAGTTTTTGGTCAAGGGAGGTAATCGATGTATTAGATCACTTGAACAAGTCAATTATGTGCTTATTTCCCTTGTATTTCTGATGTAACAGGGATCGGCTATAACAGGACTTTTGCTCTGGTCCCACCATCCCTGTTATATCAGGTTTCCACTGTAATTTTTTTGGATTTTAAAGCTCAATTTTATTCATCGAGTTCACTCGGCTGTAATACTGAATTGACCAATGGGTCACAAATGTTCACCTTACGTTATCTTTGTATTTACCCAGAATGATGGACAAGAATGGAGACAGACTCCTGGATGCCAATGAGTTGCTCAGTGTTCTGACTAAACTTGGAGAGCCGTTGACTACACAGGAGGCTGAGGCCATGATCAAGGTTGCTGATGTCAACAAGGATGGAAAGATTGATTATGAAGGTAACATTCGATCAACCGCAACATCTGTAATATCAGTATGGAAGTTGTTTTTTTTGTTGTTTTTTTTAAATCTCAGAACTGCGCTAATGTGTAAATAGGTGGAACGATTTGATGGCAGTAGGGTCAAAGTTTATTTTTATCATAGCCTATGGACTTATATTTATATATTACCGCCTCCCCCCCCCCCCCACCTCCCACATCCCCCTTGCCTTACACACACACACACACACACACACACACACACACACACACACACACACACATACTCTCACATTCCTTTCCATCAACTTATTTAATTGCAAGATAGATTTATAAAACATTGTTATCTCAAAGACAATATTTTTTTTTAGATTTTGTTTTTCTTTTTTTTTTTTTGCAAATGTTGCTGTGATTGAAGAGAATCTTAGTGCTCATGAGAATATAA
>NC_088370.1:3722482-3734729 GCF_034508935.2 Berghia stephanieae
ATAACACATAATATGTAGATAACGTGTGCTTCTTGGTCCTGCACATGATATCGAGACGTATTTTATTTATTATACAATTTTAATATATCCATTATATTACAGAATTTCCCTACTTCTTTATAAACCACAAATTGAAAACTTGCTAAAACGATAAACTATCAAGCCAAATATTAAAATTTGACTTTAAAAATTAACACAACGTCGCAAGAATTTTAATTAACTTGAAGAGAATTAATAAAACATTATATATTTTTCTTATATCTGGATTTTTTTCTATATATTTGACTGTTTCCCTCTCAGCAAGGGCATCCGGCCAGGGCCAGGACAAAACCAAGTCGTAATCTCATTCCAAGAGCAAGTTGGGAAACAGATGTAGGGGGATAGAAGACATAGTAAGTACTTCCCTGTCCACTATGGGAGGTCAGGAACCCTACACAGAAAGCTGGTTTTTGTTCCATTTCCTCATCACGAGCTCTACCTATGGTGTAACTTATATGCGGCTATGTGGTCTAGTGGTACGACACTCGCTTTCGGATCGTAAGGTCCTGGGTTCGGGCCTCACTCGGCGCATAGTTGAGTCCTTGGAGAAGGTTCTTAACTCACATTCTCTCACGGTACTTGGGTGTGAAATGAGTACCTGGCCGTTAACAGCGTTGTCTCTGTCCGAAAAAATTGTAATATTGCCTAACAGGCGTCATGTCTCGTCCCACATGTTAAATGTTGCTGTTGTCCAGGGGCCCCTTGTAAAGCGCTTTGAGCTCATTTAGTGGATATTGCGCTATATAAAAGCTCAATTTTTTAAATATCTACTGGCTTTAGAGTCGCAGTGTGTCCAATTGATGCAAAATTTCTTTCTCAATTGCAAGATGCCAAAAATAGTGTTTGAACACAAGTTCTCCTGGTGTTGAGTCCATGACTTATATATGGCTTTAGAGTCACAATGTGTCCAATTGGTGCTAAATGTCTTTCTCAAGACAAAAAAAAAGATTGCAAGGTGCCAAATGTAGTGTTTGAACCCAAGTCCTCCGGGTGTTGAGGCCACAACCCACTGGGTCAACCCTACCCTATTCCCCTAACCATGACTATATATATAAAAAAGGGGCTAAAATGCCGCAATGTCAATAGAGAACAAAAGTGTGATGTAAAAACATAACTGGTTCCAATCTCATTGGAAGTGTAAAAGCACTCTCCCGGTTGATTGGATAAATTTGGTGTGTAAATGATCTTCTGGTTTCAGAGTGATGGCATTTTATTTTCTAGTCTGTGGTCGTCAATAAAGATCATCCATCCTCGCTCTTTTACGTCCCGTAATCTTACGAATCAGCCGATACATCCTGCTACTAAAATAGTTATAATTCTTATAATTCAATTCTATGTAACCTATTCATTATTAGTCCTCCGTGGGACTGGTGACATACGCACTTCCAATAAGTTTGGAACCGGAAGAGGCGTGACGTCACGACTTCTCTACCCTATTAGGTCATATCAGCGCCAGTAAAAATATAAAGGAAGAGAAGGGGATAGTAAAAAAGTTCTAGAATTACAATTTAAAGCGCCCAAGAAAGGCTAAGACAAAGGGGAATTGGTTCAAATTATAGGGAACTGATGTAGATTCCAAGAGCACACTATCAATGTACTTAAAATATCATCTACCAAAACGCTGACTTGTTTCCGGCCAGGGCCAGGACAAAACCAAGTAATCTCATTCCAAGACAAAGACAAAAAGCAAGTTGGAAAACAGATATGGGGTAAAGAAGACATTTAGGTAAGTGACCTCCCTGCCCACTATCACTATGGGAGGTCAGGAACCCCAGCCAGGAAAATGTATTGCTCACATACGAAGAACCAAACGATCGGTCAATGTCCCCCTATGGGAAATTCCCGTAGTCTAGGAGGTCCATGCCCCCCCCCCCCCCCCCCCCCCCCCCCCCACATTAACCCTCTCCTTACCACCACCTGTAGCAAAATCGTAACATTTGTTACGACACAATATTATATACATTTTTCTTATTCAAATTTATTTTGTATATCGCAATGATCTTTGTTTAATTAACAAGAACATAAGTTGTTTTGTAGAGTGATTGCTTGAGTTTAAAAAATCATATTTTTTTTTCTGCCATTTTAGGAAAATATTTAAAATGATCGGTAAGGAGAGAGTTTAAAAAAAAAATCCATCCATAACAGCAATTCAAAATTCGAAATACTGTAGAAAATAACAAAAACGAACTTATTTTGATTCATTTATTTATTTTTATATTTATTTTTCAGTAGAAGCTGACATGACACGTGAAATAGAATTAGAAATCAACACGAACCTCGGATTGAAATGAAACATTGACGAAAACATATGGAAGTTGTAACACACATTACACATACACACACATACATACACATAACACACACATTACACATACATACATATTTACACAAACACCAGTGATACGCTGCTTATGATCTTGAAGAAAAAGCGATAAACAAATAACTGTATGTATGTGTATTTGTATGTATGTATGTATGTGTGTATGTATGCATGCATGCATGTACGTACGTGTATATCATATTTACAAATCAATCACAGAGAAATCACTCAAACGCATTCGCCAAGTACATGGGGGAAAAATGGGTCGGAAACAATATATTATAGTTGTTTATTAATAGACAAATTAAACAATCATAGTAGGCAAGGATAGGAGGAAAAAACTATTAAAAAAAAAAGTCAACACAACGTTTTAAAAAGAAACAAACCAAACACCCCTTTCCCCAAAAAAACCAACAAAAAAATAAACAAACAAGCCAACAGTAAGAAGTAAATAACATAAGTTTTTTCCTGCTCATTGTAATGAAACGCGTTATCACAAAAAGTGCATGATATACAAGGACCAATGGGGACAAGTCAAAAATTATTATTTTTAAGAGCATTTATTATAAAGCACAATATGAACGAAACGTGTTCAATGCGCTTTTACAAGAGCACCCCTCCCCCTCTCCCAAGCCAACAGCAACACTTAACTGTAGGACGATACAAAAATAGGGCTGTGAGGTGGTACTATTAATTTTAATTTTCCCCAAGACAGAAACAACAGTGTTAAGGGCCATGTAGTCATTTTACACCCTGAGTATGGATGGTGAGAGACCAAGGACTCAACCATGCGCAGAGCGAGACTCGAACCCACGACTTTCTTTCAGATCCAAAAGCGAGTGTCATATCACAAGACCACATCGTAATATTAATTTTTTATATTTAAATGCTGGCCAAAATGACAAATTAAATAAGACAGTACAGTTAGAGATTTCAAATATAAAGCAAAAAAAAACCCCACAACAAACCAACTCTTGGGAACAAAATTTTAAACGCTCTTTAACAGCAAAATGACAACTCACTCACACATCTGCGAGTTCACGCACACACACACACACACACACACACACGTGCGCATAAGCACAAAGGAACCTGACAAACTTACCACACACACATACAAACATATGCGTACCTATAAATACTAAATCGGACACACATACATACAAACAAACAAACACAATCGCAAAATGAGTGATGCAACATTACTTTATAAGAAAAAAAAAACTAAAACAAAACAAAACCAACAGTCTCCAGTATAGGAGACAGACCTTAGTCATATTTGTTTGTTTGTTTGTTTTTTAAGGGTTCTGCTGCGTTTGCAACACATTTGGGTCGTATCAGCGACAGCAAAAAGGGAGGAAATAGGATGGTAGAAAGTTCTAAAATTACAAATAAAGTATCCAAGAAAAGGTAAGACAAAGGAGAATTGGTTCAAATAGGGAACAGATGTAGATTCCAAGAGCACCCTATCATTGTACTTAGGTTGAGATCAAGTAAATGTCTCATCGTGATACAAGCACAGGCCCCACTAAGAGGAACACAATTGTTTACAAATCATATATATGTAAAACAAAAATAATACAGTGCATAACAGAGAGATGATTAACAAGACACAAAATATCATCTCCCAAAACTCTATATAACTATACATTTGACTGTTTCCCTCTCAGCCAGAGTATCTGGCCAGGGCCAGGACAAAACCAAGTAATCTCATTCCAAGACAAAGACAGAAAGCTCGTTGGAAAACAGATAAAGGGGGATAGAATACACAGTAAATCAAGTCATATTTTATGTAGTTATTTATAGCAAAATATATATTATATATACAACATCGGTGTAAGAATTGAATCCAACATATCACTAACTTGCTTCAAATAAATGTCTCTTGTTTTTTAAAATTGTTTTTAAGGGTTTTACAGCGTTTTTGACGGGGTTAGGTCAGTTCAGTGCCAGAAAAAAGAAAGAAAATGTGATAGTTCAAAAGTTTTAGAATTACCATTAAAGCACCTAACAGAAAATAAGACAAAGGGGAAACTGTTCAAATAGTATAGGAAACAGATGTAGATTCCAAGAGCATATACCATCAATGTACTTAGTTTGAGATCATCTAAAAGTCTCATCCAGACACCAGCACAGGATCCCACTAAGAGGAACGCACTTAAATGTTTACAAGATAAGTTCAAATCAAAAATATATAACTATCAATACATAACAGAGAGATGATTTACAAGGGGGAAAAAATATCACCCCCCAAAACTAACCTTTGAATGCTTCCCTCTCATTCAAGGACTCCAACAAGGGCCAGGACAAAACCAAGGAATCCCATTCCAAGACAAAGGCAGAAAGCAACTCGGAAACCAGATAAAGGGGATAATTAATAATAGAAGACACAACACTTGACCTCTTGCCCACTATAGGAGGTCAAAAATAAACCCAACCCATAAAGTCTAGAATGAATTCTCTTACACTTAAAACTTCAATTCACCAGATAAAAAAAGCGAAGGATTACATGATGAAGACGTAAAACGAGCCAAACCAAAGAAATGCAATATGTGACCCATCCTGTCAACCTGGTTTTATGTAGGAATCAACTATATGTGGAAGAAAACTGAATTTAATGTCAGAATGATAAAAATAGTGAAATGTTCCCATTCTTTTTGTAATTTAGGGAAACCAAACTCAATCCTCTCAATGGAGGAATTTATTCAAAGTCAAATTTTACAACTTAAGTTAAATTTTAAAATTTGTAATTTTTAGGAGGAAAAAAAAACCGTAGTCGCTATAGTTGAAGTTTAACAATACTAAATTTACTCACACTAGGATTAAACAACCCTTCAAAATTCATAAAATGATGTAGTCTAGCAAAAAACGTTCATTTTCATTAATAAGTTTAAATGACAGAGATCCTCTTGAATTTCTGAATTTTTCATAATTATACGATTTTTTTTTTCTTATTCAAAATTGATAATTTATATTGTAAAGTGCCCAGAGCTTGCGTTTTACACGAGAATGAGCGCTGTATAAATGTGTATTATTATTATTATTATTACTATTATAGAAGGCAGGTCAGCTACAGCTCAAAATGGAATTCTAAGCATCCGGTTCAATCTGACATATTACCATTTGGAGACAACTGGTCACATATACATTATCTATAATGTCTTTAGTTGCCAGTCAATAGTAAATAATATGTTCATTATGAAGAGAGTTGTTTTGGTAATCACATGACTTGTAAATATAACGCATGAAGTAAATTGGACTAGACAATGATATCCTGCATTGATGTCTGCTTCAATGATTGAAATACTCTGTAACAATCGACAATCGTTGTAACAATGGCAATGATGTCTGCTTCAATGATTGAAATACTCGGTAACAATCGACAATCATTGTAACATTGGCATTGATGTCTACTTCAATGATTGAAATACTTGGTAACAATTGACAATCATCGTAACATTGGCAATGATGTCTGCTTCAATGATTGAAACACTCCCAAAACAATTGACAACCATCATAACATTGATATTAAATATTATAATTAAAGACAGTTATAAGAAAAGTATCAAACGAGTTTCCGTTCAACAATACAGAACACAAAGCCATCAAAAAGATTATAATCACCATTATTATCTTCTCAACCATAAATAACATTATCCCTCACATTATCGTTGTCATCATCATCATAACCATATTCATCAATTAATGCCATCTACATCAAAATAATCAATAGTTAAATAATGCAACTCGGATGACGCACTTTGCGAAAAAAAATTCTGCAACTTCTTTAGTTCCATCAGCCAATAGAACATATAGAACTGCAGGAAAATTTCAGAACACTATGCTTTTTTTCCATTTGTTTTGTTTTTAAGGATTTTACTGAGCTTGCGACACATTTAGGTCACATCAGAGCCAGTAAAAAGGAAGACGATAGGATAGTAAAAAAAAATTATAGGATTATAATTGAAAGCACATGAGAAAAAGTAAGACAACGGGGAATTGGTTCAATTAGGGAACAGATGTAGATTCCGAGAGCACACTATCATTGTACTTAGTTTGGTATCACCTAAACGTCTCATCCAAACACAAGCACAGGTCCCTACAAAGAGGAAGACACTCAAATGTTTATAATTCATATATACGTAGAAGAAAAAATATTACAATACATAACAGAGAGATGATTTATAAGGAACAAAATATTATCTCCCAAGACAACGACTATAAATTCGACTGTTTCCCTCCCAGCAAAGGACTCCGGCCAGGGTCAGGACAAAACCAAGTAATCTCATTCCAAGACAAAGACAGGACAAACCAAGTAATCTCATTCCAAGACAAAAACAGAAAATAATTGAAAAACAGATACAGGGGGAAAGAAGACTCAGCATGTACTTCCCTGCCTACAATGGGAGGCCAGGAACCCCACCCAACAACGCCATTATCACATATTATCTCATTCTGATAAAGAGGAAACCTGAAGCGTCTACACTATCTGTTTTCGTTGATTAAATTGAAGCTTCCATTCAATTTCACATTGTTATATTTCAACCCTAGCTCTCTGTCCACCCTCCCCAAGAGAATTTTAGTACTTTTCAATTCAAAATTAGATTTTAAAAATAAACTCAAGTTACGTCAAGTCAGTTTTTGTTTGTTGTTTTTAAGGGTTTTACGGCGCTTGCAACACATTTAGGTCATATCAGCGCCAGTAAAAACAAAGAAAATGGGATAGTAAAAAGTTCTAGAATTACAATTAAAGCACAAAAGAAAAGGTAAGACAAAGGGGAATTGGTTCAAATAGGGAACAGTTGTAGATTCAAGAGCACACTGTCAAAGTACTTAGTTTGAGATCACCTAAAAGTCTCATCCAGACACAAGCACAGGTCCCAACTAAAAGAAATACACTCAAATGTTTACAAATCATATATAATACATAAACAAAACATAATACAGTGAATAACAGAGAGATGATTTACAAGGAAAAAAATATCATCTCCCAAAACTAACATTTGACTGTTTCCCTCCCAGCCAGAGTATCCGGCCAGGGCCAGGACAAAACCAAGTAATCTCATTCCAAGACAAAGACAGAAAACATGTTGGAAAACAGACATAGGGGATAGAAGACACAGCATGTACCTCCCTGCCCACTGTGGGAGGTCAGGATCCCCACCCAGTACTTCAAGTCATTTGATCTTCAAGAAAATTGACATGTACATAGTTTTATTCAACTACAAATATCGTGTAATTATTAAAAACAGTAGTTTTAATAATTTACAAATAATTTGTCTCAGAAAAATGTAAATAAGTGATTGGGGTAAAAGTAACCACAGTCAAATACAGAGATAATCAGTGTTAGGGTTGAGTGTGTTTAAGTGTGTTCAAAATTTTGTTTGATGACGGTTCACATCCCAGACATATCAAACCATGTGCATTACATATTCTCTTCATTTCCTTTTCTTTTTTTTTGTCTTTAAAAAAATATTTTTATCATTTTGAATGCGTGTCATTTTTTCTGAATTGTTTGTAGGAGAGTTCAACTAACTGCACTTTGCAATACTTGGCAGGCCAATTCACCAAATGCCTATGTATTGTTACGGCATGTTTTTATGAAAAGGCCATTCACATGACAAGATGTTAAAAAATACAACTCATTATTTTCTTGTGTGTGTGTGTGTCAGTCATCTTTAGGCTATTTACAAATAAATACATCGATTTCAGTATGTACAAAATTATCACTATTTACAAATGCAAACACAAGAATAAACTGACAGAAAATGATTCATTAAATAAAAATGCCAAAGAAAAACACAAAACAGGCATACTCGCTCAGTCCCACGCATAAACATACAAACATTATATACATACATATACACCCACAATATAAATTCAGACACACTCAAACGCACAACTAAAACATAAATGCCCACAATAAAGATACTTACATTCAAGCACCGCTACATGATGGTACATGTTACTTTATTAAAATTTAAAGTTACCCTGTTATCTGTGACAAAACAAAACCTGTACATTATTATTATTATTATATGGTCATAATTCTATATAATATATATATATAGCGTCACAAGATAATTTCTTTAAGCTTTCATTATAAATGCGTTTACAATCATTTGCATTGATAATCCGCGTCATATCGTTGAAACATTGAATTATATCATTAAAACATTAAGAAAAAATGCAGAGGAACACAGAGAATGTCAGCAATTTATTTTACTTTCTTTGTTTTATTTAAAAACATAGTAGTCAGAAATCTTAAGAAAACTGCTTACAAAGATAATCTATCTGACCATGACGGGAGTAACTCCACTATGACACCTGTGCTCATAATATAAATATAACTGGTTTCTTTTTGGCAAATTCATCCTTAAAATCACCGAGTATTCAATTAATCCTGTAACAGTTCGACCAGATTAATTTTTTCCAAATCATAATTTCTTGCTTTAAATCATCTAGTTTTATAACAACACCCTTGACCATTTCACAAGAGCACAACTATGAATGTCTCAGAATCTAAGGTAACACAAATAAATTTTAAAAAAAAAACAACAAAAAATTCCAATTCTTAGGCAACCTACAGAAATTTTCTTTTCTTTTCCTAAAAATCATATATAACCCTTTAGATTCCATCTCTGTCGATTCAATTAGAAAAAAAAAAAAGAAGAAAAAAAGAAAAGAAAAGCATCCTTTAGATATCAACTGTGCAATTTCAATTGGAAAAAAAAATGCTTGTTTTTAAGCTTTATATGGTGGTCATTTCAGTGCCAGTAACAAACATATTGCTTTTCTTAAACTATGTAAACAGAAAAAAATATATATATAATATATATCTTAAAATCATAATTTACCTTATATAACATTGCTCAGAGATAAACTATTGATGTGAGATCCATTAAAATCAGATGGACTGATACTCGTCTCTCGTTGTACAAAATACCCTATTCATCAGAGAATCTCATTTTGAAAACAAAATAAGAATCTTACTTGGATAACAAAATATTAAAATAGAACAAAACTATAAATCACAATCACGAGAGATTACAGGTTATTGTTACAATCCTACATCAAAAAAAAAAGTCAGAAAGAAATTTCTAAAAATTTCAAAAATGAAATTTATGAATTAAAAAAAAAAATTAAAATCCCTAAGATAATATTAGCCGTCACTCATTTAACATCTGCAATTAATTTCTATAAATCGGCTGGCTACCCACTGACTGTATGCTGCCCTGCATAACTAAAACACAAGTTTTTTTTCTTTCCAAGCTTTGGCCAGAAAAAGTTTCCTTCAAATATCAAATATTTGAGGACGATCTCCAAACGTGTCCAAAAAGTTTTCAAGTCCCGAGACTTTTCAAAGTGTTTAAAAAAGTTGGGAGAAATCTTGATATTGCCATATAAAGTAAACAATTTTATGGCAAAAAAAAAAAAAAAAATGAAGAAAAACTGTGCTTTATCAGTGTAAAAGAAAAATTTAAGATGGGTATACAAATGCTCAGAAGTATTTTCAATTATCACACAAGCACACAAAAAAAAACAAAAAAACCCAACAAAACCTCAGAAAATATTCTGATTCTGACACTCACCTCAATCTCTTAGATGAGTATTGGTAGTAACAATGAAGTAGGTCATCTTTTATTTTTTATTTCAAGCACCACAGAATGTATACAATTCATTTCAATATATAGTTTTAGATACAAAGTCAGCACAATAAATCTTATTTTGACCTCTTTTACCTTTCAAAAAATGAAGATAAAGGCCATATTTTGAAGGCTTGTCAAAAATGATGTATTAAAGAAAATCGATGGATCTGTTATCACCTTAAAAAAAAGTGAGCTTTTATAGAGCGCAATATCCCCTAAACGTGCTAAAAGCGCTTTAGAAGGGGTCCCTAGCCAACAGCACAACACTTAATATGTAGGACGAGACACGACGCCTGTTAGGCGATATTACAATTTTGTTAGGACAAAGACAAATGCTGTTAACGGCCAGGTACTCATTTTACACCTCGATTATGGTGAGAGAATGTGAGCACAAAGCCTTTTCCAAGGACTCAACTATGCGCCATTTGGAACTCGAACCCAAGACCCTCCGATCCGAACTTGAGTGTCATACCACTAGACCGCAAAGCCACACCTTTGGGCCTTTAATCCTGACATTAGAAAATGGTTTATGTCATAGTCAATAATAGTATGGAAACTTTAGTACAGGAACAGACATGATCTTGATCTCAGCACAACTGCACTTCTTGAGCCTTAGTCATGTGATGCGAGTATCGCGTGTTAATTTGTACAACAGCATCGTTGACGCACAAACCTCATCAGGGGCAAAGCTTTCTATGTTTATTCTTCTTTTGTTTTCTAGCACTGCTTCTTAGCGTCCATCCTTGTTTAGTTTTATCATTTTTGAGCATAAAAACTCCTTGACAGTCTGTCTGTTCTAAACTTTACAAACCATCAATATCAGGAATTTGTGAGTGCAGGGACAGTGATACCAAGACCAGAACAGTCAATTTGATCGCTCCCACTATGAAAAATAAGAAGAGAGCTGTGTGAATTGCCACCTGTACGTTGAGTAAAGAGTTTTGACACAGGGTTTAATGATGATAATGATTACAGAATGCCATTGGTGAAGTACTGGAATCCGTCGTAGAGTTTGGTGGTGATGGAGTGCAAACTCGATTCCACCAGACCCTCCACAATGAGCTGGAGCTGCTCCTCAGTGGAGCTCATGTGGAAACGTTCCTTGAAGGCACGGATGGCACCGATGCCCTTGCTGAAACAGGGGAGCTGGGAACCTGTTGGATGAAATGAAAGGATAAGATGAAAGTCGGGTAACAAGGATAGATGGATGGACCAAGAGGGGCTGGATGGATGGGTGGATGGATGGACCAAGAGGGGGTGGATGGATGGATGGATGAATGGATCTATGAGAATTGATCAATGGATAACATGGAACATATTGCTATGTGCGCTATGTGGTCTAGTGGTATGACACTCACTTTCGGATCGGAAAGTCCTGGGTTCGAGCCTCGTGCTGGGCGCATAGTTGAGTCCTTGGAAAAGGCTCTTTACTCACATTCTCTCACCGTACTCAGGTGTAAAATGAGTACCTGGCCGTTAACAGCGTTGTCTTTGTCCGAAAAATTGTAATATCGCCTAACAGGCGTCATGTCCCGTCCTACATGTTAAATGTTGCTGTTGACCAGGGACCCCTAGTAAAGCCCTTTGAGCACATTTAGTGGATATTGCTCAACTAAAACAGAATGTTGTGTTCTCTTAATATGAAATCTGAAAATCATAAGCATTTAATAAGGTACACTCCCATAGTTTCATCATCAAAGTCAATTCATATGACAATTTAAAAGCTATTTTTAATGTCTTACCCAGGCAGAGCACTGTTAAAGACTGGGGATAGCTTTTTAAATTTTTTGAGTTCTTTAGACTTTAAAAAAAATTTTATTATTCTCACTCCGTGTTGAAACAATGCACACACTATCAAATTCACCTAATATCATTAGCATAGCTAGCTTAAGTAAAGTATTGTCAACAAGAAGAAGACTCATCCATTAACACTGAATTCTATTAGTGATTTGGTAGTGGAGTCTGATAGCAAGATCTGGTGGAAAGAATATATTTGCGATAGATTAGCATTCTATCCAAAGGGCAACAAGTAATTATTACTGTTCACTCAACACTACAGAGGCCCAGGATTTACTCTTTCTCCAAGGACTTTTAAGCTCAACAGGACTACTTTTAATCGCCTAACATAATATGAGCAAATTGGACAAGGATAAAATGTCACACAATCTCAATGATAAACCTTCTGTGTAACACTCCCTCCCCTCCCTTCCCACTCTCTCTCTTTCTCTTTTTCTCTCTC
>NC_088370.1:3734829-3768577 GCF_034508935.2 Berghia stephanieae
CTACCATCCATATCAGTTCATCGAATGTTCATTCTTTTGGGGATAGGGAATTTGTGGGTACACATTATTGGTTTGACCAGCATCTTGTTTGGGTTTCAAATTTATTAAAGTTTAAGTTGTTGATGTTTTTGTTGTTGTTTTGTTAATGTGTCGTGTTATTGTTATTGATATTTATTTGAGTTTTGATTTTATTGTTCAGAAAAATAAGCCCCATTGATATTTCTATTTTGTGTGCCTCATTAAATCCACAGGAACAACATCAAGGACAGGGAATTATGGCAGCTCCAGGAGACATCAATTTACTTTTAGTTGGGAAATCTGGTAATGGTTTGAGTTCGACATGGAAAACCATTACAGGTCAAGACGACATTGAAATAAGAGGGGATGGACCGCGGTGACCCCAAACTATCAAGTGGGGCAAGTTCAAGTTGGAGAGAGAATTATCAAGGTCGTTGATACCCCTGGAATCTTGCAAGATAGCCCGGCAAGAATTAAATTAATGCGTTCCTCTGTTGCCCAAGCATGCAAAAGATTTCCAGAAGGTTTCAATGCAATTATTTTGGTTCTGTCGTATAGTGGTCGTTTCAACGAGGGTCACTCCATTATTATTGATAGTTTGAAAAATACTCTAGGAAAGAAAGATTGGCTGAAGACCCACGGTATTGTTGTTGTGACGTCTGGAGACAATTTCCAGCGTGATTTCAGCGACAGCAAGTTGACTTTCAAGGATTGGTGTAAAGAGCAAAAAGGGTTTATGAATCAGGTTTTACAAGACTGCAATTTTCGATGCATTTTGATTGACAATGTCACTAATGACCAAGATCTCATGAAACGACAACGTCAAGAATTGATTTCTATCGTTGACAAAATGCAGGGAAGACGAATTGTAATTTCTGAAGGGGAAAATTCTAGCATTGAAAGGATAATGTCGATTTTATGGGAATTCCGGAAGTGGGTCGGTGTGGGAGTTCTTTTTGTTTGTGTCAGTGTCATGGTTATTATTAACACCGGGTCATTTTCGAGGCATCTTCACTAGATCATTGGAGTTCGTGTCTTCTTTTTGGAATAATAGTTACAAGCTTAAACCTAAACAACGTTAGCCTGCAAAATGCATATCATGTAATGTGTGGCCAACACAGTTTTATGATGGGATGAGCTAAAAAAATGTTTTTTTTTTTAAATTGAGCTTTTATATAGCGCAATATCCACTTAACGTGCTCAAAGCGCTTTACAACAGGTCCCTGGTCAACAGCAACATTTAACATGTAGGACGAGACATGACGCTTGTTAGGCGATATTACAATTTTTCGGACAAAGACAACGCTGTTAACGGCCAGGTACTCATTTTACACCTGAGTACGGTGAGAAAATGTGAGTAAAGAGTCTTTTCCAAGGACTCAACTATGCGTCGAGCGAGGCTCGAACCCAGGACCTTCCGATCCGAAAGCGAGTGTCATACCACTAGACCACATAGCCGCAAATTGAAATATTGATGCTTACAACTGTTTAGTTAAAGCTTAGATTACAAACTACCATTTAAAACAAATGCTCTCATTCTGGAGGATAAGTTTTGTTTCTAAACCTACAAAAATCCAAAATCTCCTTGTTCTTATCATGATGATTTTAACACTCTCCTTACCAAATATAGGGAAAGTCGTCACATTTGTTGCAATACGAAAAACGTATTCATTGTTCAGACATACGTATTTTATACAACACAAAATTATTTTAAGAACGATCACTGTTTTATTTTTAAGAATTTGATGTTGCTTTGTAGATTTTGTTTTGGAAACAAAACTAGGGTTTGCTATTAGCATGCAGTTAAAATTGAGTTTTTTAAAATCTTTTTTTTTTTCTGTTGGGTAGTTTTGGCATTTGGGAAAAATGCTGAAAATGGCCAGGAAGAGGAGAGTTGAGCTTTTATATAAAGCAATATCTACTAAACGTGCTAAAAGCGTTTTACATGGGGCCCCCGACCAACAAGAACGTGTAACATGTAGAAGGAGACACGACACCTATTAGGCGATATTACGATTTTTTTCCGACAGAGACAATGCTGCTAACGGCCAGGTACTCATTTTACACTTGAGTATGGTGAGAGAATGTGAGTAAAGAGCCTTTTCTAAGGACTCAACTATGCTCGAACCCAGGACCTTCCGATCTGAAAGTGAGTGTCATACCACAATACCACATAGCTGCACATAAACTCCCTTTTCGAAAACATTATAATTGATTGGTGCTGGGGGTCCGCATATAAGTATAAGTATCAGTTGAAGGAAATTTTAAGGACATTTTATAAAAAAAACGTGTTAATATTCCAGGCATACATGTGTAGTGACTTATTTCAGTGGAACAAGCCATCATTTATCTTTCTAGCTCTTTTTTTTCCTATGCTTGTTTTTTAATGAAACACACTGTATTTCTAATTTATTTATTTATTCCCCTGATGTCTGATTAACTAATTCACAATCATATTGTGTCTGGTAGAATTTGCCATTGTTGTGTCTACCACTGTGGACACCATAATCATTATATGTTTGTTTTCTGGTATGTTATTGTTCATCAGTTGTGCCCACACTGTGAACACCATAATCATTATATGTTTGTCACCTGGTATATTGTTCATTAGTTTTGCCCAACACTGTGGCCACCATAATCATTATATGTTTGTTTTCTGGTATATTGTTCATTAGTTGTGCCCACACTGTGAACACCATAATCATTATATGTTTTCCACCTGGTATATTTTCATTAGTTGTGCCCAAACTGTGGGCACCATAATCATTATATGTTTTCTGGTATATTGTTCATTAGTTGTGCCCACACTGTGAACACCATAATCATTATAATATGTTTGCCACCTGGTATATTTTCATTAGTTGTGCCCACACTGTGGACACCATAATCATTATATGTTTGTCACCTAATATATTGTTCATAAATTGTGCCCAACACTGTGGACACCATAATCATTATATTATGTTTGTCACCTGGTATTTAGTTCATTAGTTGTGCCCAACACTTTGAACACCATAATCATTATATGTTTGCCACCTGGTATATTTTCATTAGTTTTGCCCAACACTGTGGACACCATAATCATTATATGTTTGTTTTCTGGTATATCGTTCATTAGTTGTGCCCACACTGTGAACACCATAATCATTATATGTTTGTTTTCTGGTATATTTTCATTAGTTGTGCCCACACTTTGAACACTATAATCATTATATGTTTGCCACCTGGTATATTTTCATTAGTTGTGCCCACACTGTGAACACCATAATCATTATATGTTTGTCACCTGATATATTGTTCATAAATTGTGCCCAACACTTTGAACACCATAATCATTATATTATGTTTGTCACCTGGTATCTTGTTCATTAGTTGTGCCCAACACTGTGGACACAACATTGACCTTAATGGAGAGCAGAAGTTACTGATTTTTCCTAAGCTTGTTTTATTCTAGTAAAACACAAAGCATTTTAATTTGAATTAGTCCTCTGATTTCGGACTGACAAATTCATAATCATTGTTCGTTATCACCTATACTATTATGTTCGTTAGTTGGGCCCAGCACTGTGGATACCACAATGGCCGCAATTACATGTGAACATCAAACTAAGGCTCTAGTGTAAGATAACTATCTGCAAAAAATGTGTATGAAAATTTTATTTTTTTATTTGTCTGGCACTGTTTCATGCTCACTTGGTTCAGATATTTAATTTATCTTACACGTAAACAAGATTTCAAATGGCTTGATTATTTCTGCAAGTGCAAAAAAAAAATGAAAATAAGATAAGATAAGATAAGATAAGATAAGATAAGATAAGATAAGATAGGATGAGATAAGATGTACTTTATTGATCCTGAATGGAAATTATCATAATGTTACACATCATTTATCGTTATATTCGCACATATTTATACACTGTCATGAACTAATTGATGAAAATACGTAGCTAATTAAAAGCAAAATTACCTTTACCTTTACCGATGTTCCATGTCGGACACGACATTGGAGATCATGGTTCGCCAGCTCTCTCTCTCTCTCATCTGCGAGTTTCGCACATTGATTTATGGGGCTTCCTACGTACGCTGCGACATTTCCAAGCAAGCTTGTCCTTCTTCGTCCTCGACCACGCTTGCCTTCTATCTTTCCCTCTGCAATGGTCTTCTGTAGTGAGTCGTGCCTTCTGATGTGGCTGAAATATTGGGTTATCCTCTTTCTAATAGTTCAAATGATCGTTGTTGATGTTATTCCTAAAGTTTGGAGTACTTGATGATTTGTTTTCTTTTCCTTCCAGGATACCGTTGCAATTCTTCTATAGGTCCACATCTCAAAATGCTCTGAGTTTCTTTTCTAGTGTTTTTGTCAGAGACCATGTTTCACATCCAAAGCAAAATAAACATCAAATATAATAAAATAAATTGAATATCCATAAAATATACAGCAGTTACAAGCAGTGCTATAAAAATTGGACATGAAAGTAGAGTAGAGTTGTAATAATGGATTTGTAATATAACTAGAATTTTGAAAATAGATGGTGAAGGATTGAACATAGCCAGACCAGGTTGATAAAAAGTAAATTTGAATGTATAAATATATAAATAATGTAGATATAGCACAATGTAAACTTTAATAAATAAATAGATTTTGGAGAGAACTAATTGATGAAACTACGAAGCTAACTATAAAAACAAACTTTTATACGTAATGGTTTTGTTATGTAAATAGAATTTTGAAAATAAATTGGGAAGGATTGCACATAGCCAATGCAGTTGATAAAAAGTAAAAATAAAGCATGGTATTTGAATGTATAAATAAATTATAAATAATTTAGATATAGCACTATGTAAACATGCATAAATAAATAGATTTTAGAGCGAATATAGTATCTTTCAAATGTCATGTAGTAAAAAGCATCCTAAAGTTTCGTATTGCTCATGGTAAAAATGAATTAAAATATCTTGGTCTTTTGGTTTTCATGTGTATTAGTCTGTTACTCCTGTGGCTTATTTTGATTTCGTTGTACAGAGGGTGGAACTCGTCTCTTTGAATTTTGTTAATCTTAACATTAGCAATATCTTTGTGAAAATCTGCAAAATTGTTCCATCCATCATTTCCTAACATTCTTCTTCTTCTTCTTCTTCTTCTTCTTCGTTCCCGTCACGTCACATGGTCAGTCCGGTCTGGTGAATGAAGCCCACAGTGGTCCTGAGGTCGTCCTCACTGCCGTACAGCTTCTTTGAGTATGGGGTTGGGTCAGGCCAGAAGTTCCTTCTCAACTGGTTGTACCTTGGACATTCCATTAGGACATGATGTCCATTTTCATTTTCAAGTCCGCAGTCACATTGTCCAGAGGCACCTGCTCTGGACATCCTCCACATATGTTCCTTTAACTGGTTGTGTCCAGTTCTCAGTCTGAAGATGATGACCTGTTCCTTTCTGTCGAGCACCTTGATTGGGTCATTCATGTTGTATTCTGGGTGCTTCTCTCTCCATCTCTGAGACTGGATAAATTTGGCCATTTTGTTAATTTCTCCTGTTGAGTACGTTGGGGAGGGTTGCTGCATGCGACTGCCTGCCTTTGCCAGTTGGTCAGCGATCTGATTTCCAAGTATCCCACAGTGTCCTGGAATCCACTGCAGTACAATGTTGGTAAACTTGCTTAGCTTCATGAGGTCTTCCACCAAGGCGTCTATATCATCTGCAAAGGACATCATTATATCCTCCAGAATTTTCTTAGCATCTGTTAAAATCACTATGTGTCTTGGTTTTTCATTTTCTGAGAGGATTTGCTTAACAGCTTCATGGATTGCATCTGCCTCTGACTTGTAGATTGAAGTGCGAGTACCAGTCGGTTTGCTGATCTCCTTTTGTTGACCATTTGTGTACTCGATGTGCACTCCCAGGCCCCCGCACGTGTGTTCTTTATTGCATGAACCATCGGTATAGATTCTTGTCCATTTTTTTCAGGGTAGTTTTGATCTATGCACTTCTGTACAGACTTCTTGATTTCTTCGCCGTGTTTTTGTTTTGTTGAAATGTCACCAACGGATGTCTTGATTTTCAAGTGATTTTGCCTTTTCCAAATTGGTACTCTGATATTTGATTTGCATTTTTGGGTCATTATTTCATCAAGTTCGTGATCTTTTTCAATTTGCTGGGCTCTTTCAATAAAGTGTGATCTTTTCAGCCGCCTAGTTTTCTTTTGTTGCGCTCTAGCGTGAAGAGGCTGATCTGTCATTGTTTTCACGTCTATGTATTGTTTCAAAATTTTTGATTCCCTTCTTTCTGATAGAGATGTAAGTCCTGTTATGGTTTCCATTGCATGTATCGGTGTCGATTTCATTCCTCCAGTTATTATCCTCATGTTGCTGTTTTGCACTTTGTCCAGTTTTTCCATTTGGGTTTTGGAGCAGTTTCCCCATGCAGATATCCCGTATTCTAGCGCTGGTCTCACATATCCTGTGTAAGTTTGTTTCAGAATATCGGAGCTAGCTCCCCAAGTTGTTCCAGCTAGTTTTTTCAAGAGTTGTGTTCGCTTTACCCCAACTTTACCCCTAACATTCGATTAGCATGCTTTATTATTCTATTTATTTTTATTACTTCAGATTTTTTACAATTTCCACCCCAATCAGCTACAGAGAAACAAAAAAAAAAAAGGCTTACGATGCAAAATTCATAAAACAAAGATAAAATTGCTTTGTCAACATTTATGGAGTACAGTCTCCTCATCATGAATAATCTTTTCTTCATCTTATTAAGCATGAATGATTTGTCCAGTCTAATTTTTCATTGACAATTATACCGAGATATTTATACTCCTCTACCTTTTCGTTTTTAATAATTATATTTTCATGTATGTTACCATCTTTCCTAAAATCAAATATAATTTCTTTAGTTTTCTTTACATTAAGTTCTAGATAGTTATTATCACACCATTCAACAAATCCTTTAATTTCGTTATAATAATTCAATACATCATCTCCGGTTGTTATCAAGGCATGAATGGCGGTATCGTCGGCATACTTTAAAATATTCACATTTCTTGTGGTGCTTATGCAGTTATTTGTGTATATAACGAAAAGTGTTGGAGCAAGAACAGTTCCTTGGGGTGCTCCAGTGTTGGTGATAGGATAGAGGATTCAACTTTGTAGTTCTCATCATCCGTGAGAGAAACGAATTGTGGTCGGTCCGTCAAGACTTCTAGTACTCAGAGTGTAATCGATTAATCCATGGACAGTAGATTAGTATGTGAGGCTGGATGGTGTTGAATGTACTCGAAAAGTCTATCTTCAAATATATATATAAATAAATATAATAAATAAATTTACATTAAATAAACTATAGGTCTACGAATAGGGTTCTGACATACCCCTTTGGAGTGTCTAAGTGTTTGAAAGTGTTGTGAGAAAACACTAATATAGCGTCGTCCACCCCACGTCCTGATTTGTAAACAAACTGGTTTTTGTCTAGATGTTGTTGTGTACTTTGTTGTAGAAATCTTTGTTGAATAATCATTTCTAGACATTTCATAGGGATGGATGTCAGAGCTACAGGACGAAAATCATTCAACATGCGATCACACAACTCATAGATTATTATAAAATACAATGAACAAAAAATTAAAATGACAACTTCAAAACAGAACAAATTACAAAGGAAGTTTCTGCAAGTAAATCTCAATGATATCTTATTTTTCAAATAGGTAACTTGTGATAACAGACAGTTCTTGGAAGTTTATTTTATGCACTTTTGCATTCGCTTGTATTTCCGTTATGTAAAAGCAAAATTAATGATTGTTTATTGTATCTTTCGTTCACGTAGCTTTGGTTCATTACATGATAATTACCATGGCAAATTCCACATCTCGCACGTGATAAAGTTATATATACACATACAATATACAATCCCCTTCCACCCCCACCCCCGTTACGAGCGTCGTGTTCAATGATATGATTTTATCAACACAGATGGTGCAAAGATTCTTTACATTGTAACATATGTCATCTAAGTATATCTGATTTTGTATGTCTGTGTGTGTGTGTGTGTGTGTGTGTATGTCAATATATATATATATATATATATATATATATATATATATATATATATATATATATATATATATATATATATATATATATACATACACACTTTTTTTTTCAATAGGACTTCGATGTCTAAGGAAGAAAAAAAATCTCGTACCTAAAATAGAGAAAACTTCCTTCAAAAACAATGTCAATGTCAGACTGACAGTCCATTTTGAATTGTATTCGTCACTTTATATTTATAGATGTGACCTTCCTTTTCTCTCTCTCTCTGGCCACCAATCACTGTCGTTGTTTACATTATGACGACTGCCTGAGAGGCGTCGTTATCATTGTGTCTTTGTCATCACACCATGTTCAGTCACGCCATTGAGAACAACAAACAAAAACAAGCAACAGAATATTACATAATAATTAACAAGGGCTGTCACTCATCCGGACAAGGTAATAATAAAGGGGACATAACCAGGGACGGCTGGTAATAATGGGCAGGGTGGGCAAATACCAGCCTGTTTTTTCAAGTTATAAGCTGTGTTACCAGGTCCGAAATAATCAAATTTAAATTAGATAATTTCAAAAGTTACTACTTAAACGTGATACTTCGTACTGGAATCAATTTGTGTGTATTTTTGATAGATTGCGAATCACCATGCACCCCTGAATGCATAAATCAGGATACGCTCCTGTTCTTTTTTTATCACCCCCCCCCCCCAACCACTCCACTCCGCCCATCGTCATCTCATCGTCACGTCGCCTGACGATTTTCGCTGTCTGGCCTCTCTAGTACTAGGTCGGGCTAATTCAAATGAGCCCACCTTATTAACCAGTGAAAACTAAATAGGGATTTTGGCAAACGAACTTTTTCTTATTTATTGCCTTACTTGTGCTGGTACCATTGATGTAATGACTTTGGGAAGGTTCCAGTATTGAATTAAATTTATTAATTTACTAATTTTATATCAATTTAGTATTAATTTGTGTTGTTTTTATATATTTGTTTATCCATTTAAACCATTTCTTTTTTTCTCGTTTTCCTTAGTGCTTCTCAAAACTCATTTATTTAAATTGTTTTCTTATTTGTTTTTTGTTGTTGTTGTTTTTTGTTTTGTTTTTTAACAAATTAATTTGTTAGTTTTTTTTTATTCTTAAAGTAATTACCGCTGTATTTTTATTGCCAGACAAAATAATTTTGCAAAACAATGCAATTTTCTATTGTATTCCGTCTAATAAAACAAAACACTTTTATTCAAAAGTCACGACTAAATAAAAATATAAAATACAACCACCATTTTGGTTTTCTCAAAAATTGAATTAGTATACGAGAAATACTCTTCTGAGAAAGGAGAGAGTTGAATTCTAAGTTATAGAGGAAATAAATACGTTTAAAGGAAGGGTGGGCAGATTCCGTACTTGCCCGTCCTGAAGCTTATACATAAGATAGTTCGCGATGAAAGGCGGGAAGCTAGGGGTTGGTTGTGCGAGGAGTAAAGATAACAAGGTCGTTATTGTGATAGTCTAACGAATGCATGAGGAGAGATTGGTAACATTATTTTGTCTTAATTGTATTGTATGAAGTATTGGCGAAAGCCTAAGATTAAATAAACTTTGTTTTTGTTTGCCTTATTTTGACTATGGAACTAATACTTGTCATAGCAGACCTGCCTACTTGAAATAGGAAAATAAAAATCGCAGTTTTCAGGGCTAATAAAATCGTAGATATTTTAACTACCCTTTAAAAAAAATCACCGGAATTTTCGTCTGATTTGATAGATATCAAATTTTAAAAGACGAGAAAAAAATGATTGGAAACGTAATAATGATGGTGATGGTGGTAGTGATAGTGGTAGCGGTGGTGGTAGTAGTATTGATGGTGGTGGTAGTAATGATGATGGTCATATTATTATTGTTATTATTACTATTATTATTGTTATTATTATTATTATTATTATTATGATCATCATTATTATTATTATTATTATTATTATTATTATCGTTATTGTTATTATTGTTATTGTTGTTGTTATTATTATTATTATTATTATTATCATCATCATCATCATCATCATTATTATTATTATTATTATAGAATCGTAAAGTTAGGTGCCCCAAACGTAAACAAACGTCGAGAAGCACGTGGCAAACCACATGTTCCTGTCTTGACAGCTCACGTTCCAATGTAAATAATAGAAAAAAATAACCTTTAAAATTTGGCTGTTAGGTGGCAAAAGAAACACATATTCATAAATACTCGATCATGCATCAAATAATGTCTAGATATGGATATTTTATGGAACAAAAGGTAAAATTTTCTAAAATTTATCAAAAGTTACAGTCTATCTATTTTTAGACCAGAGCAAATTATTGCGCTGGTGTGAACAAAACGAGAATTATTCGGAGCCTGATTTTCATAATAATTTAGCCTTATATTATTATTTCTGCAACTGTTAGATTTTATGTAAACATATTTTCAATACTGAAAGTGTATTGCCTACAACTCAAACTACAAAATTGGGAGACCTATATTGTGCGTAAATTATTCCGGTCCCTAACGGAAATCACTAGCAACTTGTTATTGTTTACGTTTGGGGCACCTAACTTTACTGCTCTATTATTATTATTATCGTTATTGTTATTATTATTATTATTATTATTATTATTATCATTATTATTGTACGGATTGGTGGTATTACTATTGTTGTATTTTTTTGTGGTTATTAATGGTATCAGTTTATTATTTGGTTCTATTTACCATTTTTTTCCCACTTTCATGTATGTCGTCATCTAATTGTTGATTTATTGTCGAAAGCCTAAGATTGAATAAACTTTGTAATATCGTATGGTAACTATCATTGTCGACGACATCGTCGTTGTCATCATCATCATCATCATCATTAACAACAACAATATTAACAAGTACTACAATAGCAATATATATATATATATATATATATATATATATATATATATATATATAATATATATATATATATATGACCGAATCATCTTTGCCCCACCACTGTAAATAGGCTAGAACCGCCACTGGACATAACTCTATCATTAGTACAGGTATAATAACAATTACGCAGCTATTTCCCATCCATTACATTCCTTCACAGTTCTACTAATACTAATAACTTTAACTCTCTCCTTACCGGTGATTTTCTTTATTTTCCCTAAATGGCTAGCTTGCCCAGCAGAAAAAATGATTTTTAAAACTGAAACAAGCTCTCTACAAAACAAATTTATGTTCTTATTAATTAAACAAAGATCATTCTTCAAAGTTTGTGACGTACAAAATAAATCTGAATAATTAAAAATGTCTATTGTGTCATAACAAACGTGACGATTTTGCTGTAGGTGGTAAGGAGAGGGTTAATTAAGTAAGTAATTCGATTGTTTTGATTTTTTAACCTTGGCTGGAGGAAGGAATAAAATGACAACAAATAATAAGAAGGAAAAAAATTCAGAATAGTCCTGAATAATTCCTCCCCCCATCCTGTTTCCATGATTATGATTTTAACAAAAATTGTGTTTCCAAAAACTTGGACAGAGTATTCTTCTTTGTTTATTTATTATGGGTTGCATCAATTTTGTTTTCCTTTGTTCTTACAGGTTAAGCCTTTTGTAAAGAACTGATGATACCAAATTTTCTTTTCTGTTTATAACTAAGGCCAGATATTGTATTTTTCAGTTACGGTATAATATAAATAATATAATATTCACTGAAAATAAAGTATGTTGCTGCTTGTTTTATTTTTTTTAAAGGGGTGAGATCTGAAGTAGATATTCTCTCAGCAATAAGGCAGAGTTAACCTTCTTGAATAAACTAAAATAAACGATATTACGGCGTCACTAAAGACATGAATGATATATATATATATATATATGCATTAAAAAATATTTTGAAGTGTCACAAATTACATCTTTTTTTATCTTTCAATCTCTTTTCACAACACACAATGGGTAATAAGCAACTCATTTACGTGAACATACCTACAAGTTTGATGACCCTTTGTAATGATTTGTTTTTTTGTTTTTGTTTTAGGCTACGCTTATTTGTACTACCACTGCAAATAACGCCAGAGCTTATTTGTACTCTTACTAAAAATAGAATTGCGTAATTACTAAAAATATAACATTTTATACGGATAGAACTGCAATATACAATGAATTATCTGGAAGTCAAAAAGTGACCACTTCATCTCATCACATCTATTATTACAAGTTGATTTTGACGGACTTTGGTAATTCTTCACTCTTTTCAAGTCACAGAATACTCAGTTTACAAGGTAAGCATACGAAATGCACATTTTAATTCATTTCTTATTTTTATAACTAAACATGCTTTGGGGTTGTGTGTTTGTTGATTGTGCATCAGCTGACGACACATTTGTCGCTACCGCGAATTACTTAACTTTATTACTTTATTTTGTGAAAAATAACAATAACAGGGCTTAAAAAAAATTAAAATACTAATTCCCCCCCCCCCCCCAAATATTTTAAATCAGCCTTCCATGTCAGGCGATTAAAACCAGGCGTTTCAATGTTCGATCCCCAGTCAAAAGGTTGCTAATTTTATCAAGATCAAGAGGTTTCGAGTACTCACGACATTCCAGGCTCAGGGTCCTTTAAAAAAAATACTTTTCATTCAGTTATTGTTATTATCTTTATTATGGCCGACACAGCATGCATCGTCCATACTTTTTCAAAACTTTTTTTTTGGGGGGGGGCTGTTTTTTTATATCGGAAAATTGGGTTTTGTATGTTATGTTCATGGAGAGAGAGAGAGAGAGAGAGAGAGAGAGAGAGAGAGAGAGAGAGAGAGAGAGAGAGAGAGAGAGAGAGGAGAGAGAGTAATATTTTATAATGATAAGATATCTGTAGTGGTAGTATTATTAGTAGTTTTGAAATGCCTATGATGATGACAATGTGAGATAATTATATTAGTGTGATTATTTTTATTATATTTTAAAAAATTACGTACGGCTATGTCGTAGTGGTATGACACTCGCTTTTGGACCGGAAGGTCCTGGGCTCGAGCCTCGCTCGGCGCATAGTTGAGCCCTTGGAAAAGGCACTTTGCTCACTTTCTCTCACCGGACTCAGTTGTAAAATGTGTACTTGGCCGTTAACTGCGTTGTCTCTGTCCGAAGAAATTGTAATATCGCCTAACAGACGTTATGTCCCGTTCAACATGCGAAGTGTTGCTGTTATAAACTTTAGCATTGGCATGTATGTGCCTATTTTGCTGTAGTGAATTAAATTTAATTTTTTGTTTTCATCGACAGCTAACATGAAAGAAACACTGTTGACGTTACTGGTGTCCTGACAATCCATAAAGATGCTGGCTCAAGGGCTATTCTGGCAAGGTGTGTTGAGGCAAACCTTTGCCTGTGGCAAAACTCATCAATCAGCAAACCATCATCTGGGCCAGCAGACCAGAGTGTCTGCATGCACTTTTTGACAATGGTTAGTAATGTTTTCAAATCTCCATTGCGCCTTTACATTTTTTATTGGTGATCAATAAAATAAATGCTCATTTTTCTAAATGAAAATGGCAAAGCATCATTTGAATTGAATTACTACTGAATGTATTAACTTAACGACAGACTATAGTTTGTTGCCAAGAGTTTGTTCTATGGATGTAAAACCAATGAAATTTCAAGTGTGTTGGTGTGAATAATGATCATTTTTTAAAAATTGCTATGTCTTTGACAAATGCATTTTATGACAATAATGCCATTTTCAAAAATTGCTAATGAAATGTGTCTCTTTTTTATTTCAATTTTTCCATCCAGAGCAGGATCAACCCTCTTTGTGGAGCTACAAAAAAAGTGGTGGCAAACAAGTAGTGTTGACTTTTTCTGTATTGAGGCGAAAGAGATTTTTATTCCAAGGGTTTGGGAAAGCAAATTGCTTTTTATTCAGAGCTAGTGCACTATTTAACTGTTTTATTGTCTAAAATAGAATTGATTTTGCAGTTCAACTTGACTAGATATCTAATTTTATACGACTTGTTTCTCAAGTAGAATAAAAAAATGAAAAATGAGGATAGCGTGCCATATCATATTTTGAAAAATCATTTAATATATCTAGAAATCATCTGTATAACCTATTGTATACAGTAAATAATTAGGTTTTGTGATTATAATGATGAATTCATAAGGTATGACATCATATTTGACCACAAAATTATTTTATCTCTGGGCGTAAAAAAATCAATTTTACAGCATTTTTTTTTATCTAAGGGGTATGGGTTAGTGAACCGATTATAATTTTTTTTAGACTTAGATCAATCTACAAAATTTTCGTTTTCTTGTCCTATTACGGTCATATTTTGAAAGTTTGATGGATCATTTCTTTTAGTTGTCTGCAAAATCAGCCTTTTAACTTTATGTCAAATTATAGAAAAAGCTTGCGCTTTCTCAAATGTCTGTTTTATGGCATTTGTCTGATTTTCTAGCAATCCTACCTCAATCATTTTCCTTTAAATTATCTTCAAATTTATTCAGAATCTTTTCTCTATGATGTGTTTTACATCATGATGTGCAGGTGGTTGGATGGGAGCATCACCCTTGAATCATATACCTATGATGTTCGCATGGGTGTACGATCCGGTAGTGATGTCGTTTCTTCTTCTCTTTACTAGCCTATCCTGCTTCTTTGGTTTGTGATTGTATTTTTGACAGGGGATATTTTTTTTCCTGTAAATCTTCTGCCTGTTTGTTCTTGGTTATTTATAATTTAGCTTATGATATCTTTAGGTTATGATTTTGATTGACATTTGTACTATTTTTGTTAGATTGCTTTTTTTTTTGTTTCAGCGGTCTCTCATATAACCTCAATTGTGTTGGAAGAGACCTAAAGCAACAAACAAACAAAAAAAAAAACATCATGATGTAAGTGTTTGGGGGTAAATTAAAATTTAGCAATTTTATAAATTTTAAAATTCATTTGTTCCTGTCGATCCGCGCTAAATTTTCAGTTGAAATCAAATAAAAATTCTAAAAAATTATTCCAAGAGTTTTCATGATATAGCTATTTATGAAAGAAACATTGTGTTTAAATTTGAAAGAAATTTATATGCTAGTTTTTGGTGCATCTATGTTAGAAATTTTAGGGTTTTACGTCTAATTTTAGCTTATGTTGCCCCTTAAAAAAGTTGTTTTTTTTAATTCAGTTATTTTTGGTGTTTAGCATCAAATTATACATTACATTATTCGTTCATGAGATATAATTAAAGAATTTTAGAACTATAAAGCATATTTGACCACTAAAGTAATTTTTTGGTGAATAACAGCAGATATTAAATTATTTCGCAATTTTTTTTCTTAGAGGTATGGGTTAGCGAATCGTTTATAATTTTTTTCCGAATTTGATCAATTTATAAAATATTACTGTTTTCTTGTTCCATATTGGTTATACTTGATGAATGTTGGCCTTTGTCTGCATAATTAGCTTTATTATCAAATTAAAGACAAATTTTTCATTTTCTCAAAATTTCATTGTGCGTCATTCTTTGATTTTCTAACATTCACATCTGGATTGTTTCCCATCAGATTGTCTTCAAATTTGGTCAGAATTTTTCTTATGATGTGTTTTGCATCATGATGGTTGGGTTTTGGGCTAAACAAAAATTTAGCAGTTTTATGAATTTTTAAATCAATTTTTTTTTCCTGTCATGTCAGTCACACCAAATTTTCACTAAGAAATCGAAAAAAAATTCTGAAAAATTTATTTTCAAGACTATTGCTAAACCTATCCATCTTGTTGTAAGAAACATTTTGTGTAAATTTGAAAGAGATCTGTTCGTTGTTTTTTTCTGCATCACTGTAAGAATTTTTGGGGTCTAATTTGAGCTTATATTGTCCCCCCTGGTGGTAGGGATTTGGTGGCTAATAGTATTAGCGCTGGTGTTAGGGACTCAGTAATAGCCATGTGGTAGGAACTCGGCGAGTAAAAGTGCTGGTGATAGGGATTCAACGAGTAAAAGCGCTGGTGGTAGGGACTCAGTGAGTAAAAGCGCTGGTCGTAGGGACTCGATGAGTAAAAGCTCTATGACTCGCTGAGTAATAGCGCTGGTGGTAGGGACTCGGTGAGTAATAACGCTGGTCGTAGGTGCTCAGTGAGTAAAAGCTCTATGACTCTGTAATAGCGCTGGTGGTAGGGACTCGGTGAGTAAAAGCGCTGGTGGAAGGGGCTCAGTGAGTAATAGCGCTGGTCGTAGGGACTCAGTGAGTAAAAGCTCTATGACTCAGTGAGTAAAAGCGCTGGTGGTAGGGACTCAGTGAGTTTTTGCGCTGGTGGTAAGGACTCGGTGAGTAAAAGCGCTGGTGGTAGGGACTCAAAGAGTAAAAGCGCTGGGTAGGGACTCGGTGAGTAAAAGCTCTATAACTCAGTAATAGCACTGGTGGTAGGGACAGTGTCAGTGAGTAAAAGCGCTGGTGGTAGGGACTCGGTGAGTTATAGCACTGGTGGTAGGGACTCAGTGAGTAAAAGCTCTATAACTCGGTAATGCTATTACTAATAGCACTGGTGGTAGGGACAGTGACAGTGAGTAAAAGCGCTGGTGGTAGGGACTCAGTGAGTAAAAGCGCTGGTGGAAGGGACTCGAAGAGTAAAAGCGCTGGGTAGGGACTCGGTGAGTTATAGCGCTGGTGGTAGTGGTAGGGACTCGGTGAGTAAAAGCGCTGGTGGTAGTGGTAGGGACTCGAAGAGTAAAAGCGTTGGGTAGGGACTCGGTGAGTTATAGCGCTGGTGGTAGGGACTCGGTGAGTAAAAGCTCTATGACTCAATGAGTAAAAGCGCTGGTGGTAGGGACTTGGTGAGTTATAGCGCTGGTGGTAGGGACTCGGTGAGTAAAAGCTCTATGACTCGAGTAAAAGCGCTGGTGGTAGGGACTCGGTGAGTTATAGCACTGGTGGTAGGGACTCAGTGAGTAAAAGCTCTATAACTCGGTAATAGCACTGGTGGTAGGGACAGTGACAGTGAGTAAAAGCGCTGGTGGTAGGGACTCGGAAGAGTAAAAGCACTGGTGGTAGGGACTCAGTGAGTAAAAGCTCTATGACTCAATGAGTAAAAGCGCTGCTGGTAGGGACTGTTTGTTTGTTTGTTTTTGAGGGTTTTACGGCGCTTGCAACACATCAAGGTCATATCAGCGCCAGTAAAAAGGAAGAAATGGGATAGTAAAAAGGGTAAGACAAAGGGGAATTTGTTCAAATGGGAAACAGATGTAGATACCAAGAGCACACCATCAAAGTACTTAGTTTAAGATCATCTAAAAGTCTCATCCAGACACAAGCACAGGTCCCGACTAAGAGGAATACACTCAAATGTTAACAAATCAAATATAAATATAATATGTAAATAAAACATAATACAGTACATAACAGAGAGATGATTTCCAATGAAAAAAATATCATCTCCCAAAACTAACTATACATTCGACTGCTTCCCTCTCAGCCAGGACCAGGACAAAACCAAGTAATCTCATTCCAAGACAAAGACAGAAAGCATGTTGGAAAACAGATATAAGGGGATAGAAGACACAGTATGAACCCCCCTGCCCACTATGGGAGGTCAGGAACCCCGCCCAGGTGGTAGGGACTGGGTGAGTAATAGCGCTGGTGGTAGGGACTCAGTGAGTAAAAGCGCTGGTAGGAATTCAGTGGTGTCACTGATTTTATGACATTAGAATATAAAGAGATTTACAACTACAATCGGACTAATGATTTTACAAAAGGTCCCCACAAAAGTATATCTTTAAATTATTAAACAAGTCTGTTGATTAAATTAAATTATAATTTTATTTTAAAAGATCAAGAAAATGTCAAAATAAAAATGAAAGTTTTGACAACCAAAATGTACCTATTCCGTAACATATAAAGACACACAAACAAATCTTGTCTTCTTGCTCCTCTGTAATCTTGACACAGCATTGCTCTGATGTGTATCATGAACACTACTTCACTCTATACCGATCACGACCCAACAAGTATTGAGAACAACCATGCTTCTCAAATTTGTTTTACATACAGGACTTTGCACTATCCTTTTGAATCTGGATAGAGACTTGACAGACTCAATTGTTAACGGGCACCTTTTTACTATCACACTCTTTTATTGGGATGTGATATTACGACTTATAATGTCCCTTTTTATTTCGTCACTGACCGACCACCTTTGAAATTTTGATATTCTACAACACAGTGTTTGGTCTCCTGTGTTATATTTGTTTTATTCTGTACCGACCTGTATAACACAGTTTCGGCCTTCTCTGTGTTATATTTTTATTGGGACATATAGGAACAGATTTGCCTTCTCTGTACTATGAATTGGTCACCCGTTCACGGACTGACACAGTACAGTAGCCTGCACTATGCCTTGCTATCTTCCGGCCCCAAACGTACTTCACACAATCAACCCTGCATTATGTGAAGGATAGCTAGTGACGTTTGGCGACTGAGAGACGTTGTCATTACAAGATAGCATAGCAACAGGTTTGAAAAATACCAACTTGTGGTTGCCTAAAGCTAATATCCCATTGAGACTTAAGCTCGTTCTACAGTAACGTGACAGCCCCCACCCACGTTAAAAATTTACTTTTTTGGTGGTTTATTACATGAAAATAAATTTTACGAATGGACAATGAGTAAAGGTATTAAGGGAATTCTGTATGAAATTTCCTGTGTAGAGTCACATTTGAAAAATTTCGCAGTCTAACTGTCTCTGTTGTGTCAAGGGCATCTTTATGGTCGCATGTCTCTGTTATCTGGAGTCCCTGTCTGGTCAGTCTGTGCGTCCATAACGTCTGTGGTCTCTCTGTCTGGTCAGTTTGTGTGTCCATAACGTCTGCGGTCTCTGTCTGGTCAGTCTGTGTGTCCATAACTTCTGTGGTCTCTGTCTGGGCAGAGTGTGTATTTATAATGTCTGTGGTCTCTGGTCAGTACGTGCATTTACAATGTCTGGTGTCTCTGAAAAGTCAGAAAGAGGGTTAGAATGGGGATTTGTCTGTATTAAGTCAGTCATGTCGACAATGTCAAAGTCTTTATCTTCAGAGACAAGAGTCAAAAATTGTTCCAACTGGGAGATTCTTTGCAGAAACTGATGTTCTACCATAACTTGAAACAAGCTATTGATCCTGTTTGTCACTGAAGATACAATTCGATACAGTCCTTCCTGTGTATTTGTCACACGTCATACTGGTACAGTAGAACTCGGAAATAGCGAGTTCGACGGGTCCACTCCTGATTACTCGCTATTTCCGAGTTCTCGCTATTCCCGAGTTGCCAGGAAAGGTTATAATATTGCTGGTTATTCCCCTCAGTGTGTAATTCGAGTAAAAGCCGTCGCCCCTATTTCAATTTCTTCACAGAAGTGGCAGAATGCTTGTTTTTGTTGTTGTTTTTTTGTTTTTATTTTCAAGTAAAATCATGACTAGAAAAAACAAGAACATAGAAGTGTGTGTGTGTGCGTGTGCGCGCGAGTGTTTGTATGCACTCGGCATGTTTGATGAGGTAAGCAAGCGCATCACTCAATCACTGACCCATTGAAATAATGGTTCCACACTCCCCTCTCTCGCTGATCGTGTCGTTCGTTAACGATGCTACTCGCTGACCGATGCTGCGAAGTGAGGCATGTTGACATGTGCTTACCTCGCGCGTCGCGTGGCACCACATTAGGTGAATAATTTACCCCCACCCCCAATACACACACACGCAGACAAAACCCAACCCCCACCCAAATTTGTTTCGCCTATTATGTACTACTACAGACTAGGCTACTATGTAATATTACTCGTAACGAAAAATAAGAAAAGAAAAGAGGCTAGGCTAAAAAGATTTAAATTGCCATTGTCTCTTGTTTTGCTTTACTTCGTTCGCAGTCCTAGGCTGGGGCAGGAAATGCTCGTTATTTCCGAGTTGACCTCTTTTTCATACTCGCTACTTTCATGCTAATTTTATTGACTCAAATAAGGGAAAAAAACGGGGATTTAGATTTTACTCGCTATTTCCGAGTACGTTACTTTCATGTTCTACTGTACAATGTCAGTTTCAGGTTGGTCATGGATTTCCAGTCTTTCGCCCGCCATGACCCTCATCATCTATGCACATAATATTCACAAGTGGATACAAATATCGATTTACTTTGTATGTTACATCCATAACAAACACATCACAAAAAACACTCAAATCACGCCTCATTCTTCCCGTTACTTAAAACAAATACTCAAAACCACCATCCTCATTCACACTGAACTTTGTTACACCTCCTTCCTCCTCTATCTCTCTCAGTAATTCCTGTACCGTCTCACCGTCCGTCCTGTCAATATCAGTCTTGAACAATCTCCGCTGCAAATCTTCGACATCTTTAGGCAATACATTTTATCCTTGGCTTGATTGAATGTATTGCCTAAGTTGGGTTGTGGACACCTTTGTTTTAGCCATAGCCTTCACTGTCTCATTCACGAGGGGCAGGCGATTCTCCGGATAAAGTGAGGATGGCTAAATGTAAAAAGAAAAAAGATTAAAAGTACAAAATTGTATGCAATAGCATTCAATTCAGACCTGCCAGCTAACAAAACAAAAAAAAAGCATTTTATTTTTTATTGACAATTTAAAGACAAAAATCTGCATATAAATATAAACCCATAATGCACGAGTTGTGTTTGTCACTCTAAAATACTTGAATGAACTAAAATGCAACAGGCGCTCATCAAATTCAAGGGTTAAATGAATGACTGCAGAATTCCCAAAAAATGTCGCTTCATTGTCTTTGTAACATTTTCATGGCATACAAAAACGCAATAGAGTGGTCACCATTTATAATTAGTCCTCAGAAATCAAGCACTTATAACTGCACCGTACTCATAGTCAAAGTCAAATTTTATTTTTAAAAGTCTATGGACAACCATCAAATCTTAAAATTCCTTATCTGGAACAAAAAATAAACAAAGACAAAAAAAAAAAGACCCAAAAAAATACCACCACCTAGATCTGCTTATATTGTCTTACAGGACTTAATAGCGCTTACAACATTATAAAAAGGATGATGATATGGTGACTGATTCAATAGGGAACAGTAGATTTCACGAGCACCTCAAAGATGTACCAATTTTGACATTACCTCAAAGTCTCACCGAGACACAAGCAAAGGATCCTGCTAAAACATTTACATAATGCAATAATATTCAAAACCTATAACTATAACAGTACATAACAGAGAGATGATTTACAGTATAAAAAATCATCTCAAGAAGAAAGGTACTGTATTTGACTGTCTGCATCCCAACTAAAGACCCCCGCAAGAACCAGGAAAAAAATGAGCAATCTTAATCCATAACAAAGACAGGGAGCAACATGGATTACACTCAATAGTGGGAGGGGGGAGGGACAATTAAGTACTGAAAATATAAAGTAACAAGAAAAGAAAAAATAATACATATTTATACAAAAAATTGAGTCTAATTGCGACTAAAATAGAATTTGCGATTAATTGTTGTCAAGTGTAAAATTTTCGGCAGCGAAAAACTGTAGGGACAAAATGTCGATGGAAAATAAGTATAAAATGAATGAGTCTTACCAATTTATCGCATGGGTGATTAGCCCCTGTAACCCTCAGAAGCCAGTATTAATTTCAGAGTCCTGCATGGTAAGAAAAACTTTTTATTACAAAATAATAAAATTATCCACAACATAGTATGATAAAATATTAATAGCGTTGTCACTTGCATAACTCAATTGTGAAGGATTTCAACATGCAGATTATAGAGCAATTGAAAATAAATCTTAATAAGACATTCAATAATAATACTAATCCAGCGCAATCAGATTTTTTGAACAAATCAAGTCTTTCACTTTTTAAAACTGTTCTGGTAATAGTTGAACTATTGTCTTGCTGCATTACATCGTGCAGCCCGCCCACTGAAGACTGTAAATGAGCTGCAGATAGGCACACATTGCCTCTTCCTCTGGATGTTTTAAAATTCAGAATCAGTTTGATTGCTTTATTAAAATTGTCTTGGCAATCAAGATAGAAAAGCTGATGGTGATAATTTACTTCCGAGTTATTCTGAAATATTATAACCTTGTGCATATAATATTTTCATTTTTTTAAAAATATGTAAAAGTAAAAAAACACCTCCTGCCCCCGTCCAAAAACAACCTCCTACCTCTGGTTAGGGCGAACTCCTTCGCTTGAAGTCAATTGCTTTTTGCCCTGCTTGCATTCATAGACACAAAAGTCATAAATTAGCCAACTTTCCTCAGGGTGATATGATGGAAGCTGAAAAACACGGAATAATATAAAAGATCATAACATAAATACCTAAATATTAAGTTTAAAAATTGCAATATTTTCTCCAACTGAGACAAAGGTGTTACAGTTCAGTACGTTAGAAGAATAAGAAAGTAAGTCGAGAGTTTTCTCGAAGAACTTAAATTTGTGACGTGGTACTCAAATTAGGGACTAGGTCAAAAGCTGAATGGAATGGCACAAATGGAAAGCCAAAGGCATGTTGTTTTCAATATTTAAAGTCAATAAAAATTCAAATTCTGTGCATTCTAATATTAGGCAAACAACTACAGACCACACTAAATTGAATTGTATTAAGTAAAAGGATCTTGTCACATTCAATCAAGCTGTCGAAAAATTACTTCATTATAATTGAAGTTCAGATCCCATGTTTGAAGCCGTATTAGGAAAATTCATGTATCTGTGTATAAGCCAAGTTTCATCAAAATCACAGTGGCAACGAGTGTCTAATATTTGCCACCAGATACACTCGTAAAATTTGAGTGTAGGCCTATTTAGCAAAATCATATATTAGGAATGGTTTATACTACATCATAAAGTAGCGCATGCCCGTCATCATCCTGCATCTTTTATATATATATATATATATATATATATAAATATTAAAAAAAGAATTGAGCTTTCATAAGCCGCAATATCCACCAAACATGCTCAAAGCACTTTACTAAGGATCCATGACTAGCAGCAACACGTAACAAGTAGAACGTTAGGCGATGTTTTTCTTCTGACAGACAACGCTCTTAGCGGATAGGAAATCATACACATGAGTACAGTGAGAGAACGTGAGTCCTTGACGAGGCTCGACCCCAGGACCTTCCAATCCGGAAGTGAGTGCCACACAGCCGCATATATCTTGGCTGTTCTTGAGAATTTGCCAAAGACCTACAAACTAATTAGTAAAAAGAGGGGAGATGGGCAGAAATAGACAGACAGATACACACTCAGAGAGAGAGAGAGAGAGAGAGAGAGAGAGAGAATAATATCAGTTGCCTGTGGTGTCAGTCCGTTTAGGAGTGAGGTGGCGGAAGAAGTAGTCTAGCACTAGTACTTGGGTAGTAGTAGTAAGTAGTAAATAGGGGAGGTCTTCTGCACGTTCCTTGAGCTAAGGAAAGTATTCCTTCAACTAACCTTAAAATAAAAAATAAAACCTTGTACATTTCCAACACTTGGACCTGCACTATGACCTATAACTAAAACTAACAAGACAAAAAAACCCCCCGCTAAGACTCCTCTCCAGTACCTTTCAATATTTCAAATTGAATTATAATGGCTGCGGAAAACTAAAACAATGGTCATATAAGGAAATTTACAAATCAATCAAGTTGTTCTACAGGTTTTAAAATGAAAATATGAAGTAACAAGATATCACTCTAATATAGTGACACCTAACACTAGACATCACACCAGCAGCAATGCTGAGCGGAGTAATTTTACTTTTTTCACTAGCAACCAAGTTGCCACATTGGATTTTCTTTCTTTACTTTTTTTTTTTAGTGTTCTGCTAATGTGCAATCTACATTTAAAATAAAAAGTGGCATCTTTCATTTCTTCTAATTCTTAACAGACACGATTATGTCCACTTCACATCTCAACAACAGGGACAATTTTTTTCACTTCTTGAGGCAGTTTTTTCTTCTTTTAAATTTCATTTTTTTAAAAGCTTCTTTATTGATTTGTTTATAAGTTCTATTGTTCTTCTTTTTATTATAATTTCATTGTCAATATCATTTTCATCAGCATACTTTTACAGTACTTTTATCATGTTATTCTTACGCTCTTACAATTACAGTACAGCAGAGCGATACCTAACGCAGACCTTTAAAGTGCTACTAAATTTGAAAAATTAAAATAAAACGTTTGACAAAAGATCCACAGTTCAAAAGCTAAAACAACTATAAAGTGAAACTACCTCGAGGCTCGAGGAACATCGGGGGTAAGGTCTCCCGCCCATACTGGGCACTGTGGGACTGGAAGTCTAGAGAGCTGCGCCGGTGGAACCCGTAATTTAGTTTCTTAAACGGTTCCGATCATTCAGGAGAGGCGTAGTACCTATCTAGTTGTAGTTATTAGTAGAAGAAGAAGAAGAAGAAGGAGCATGTTCAGGTTCAAGTTCAACCCTCTTAGTAGGCACTTGCAAGAATTTTTCAAAATAGTGGCTATGGGTATTAATTTAGCGTAGAAAAATAAAGGGGAGTGAAACATTAATTAGAGTGAAAAATTATCGCTCTGTCTCAACTGGTTAAAAAGTTATGACCGTTTATGTGGTGGAAAATCTCTATATATAGATAGCTTAATTAGTAATAGGAAAAAATGTGACCAAAGCACAGCATCCCAATGGATAATCACGTATAATTCAGAAACAGCTTCAGATACAACTTTGAAATTTTTACATGTGGTAAATCAACATCTCTGTAATACATTGCAAACAGAAAATGAATTATTTATTGAGAAAGAAAAGTATAGTTTAGAGCTGAGACAGCTGAAATCAAGGAGAAATAGATCACGACATAGAGTATCATACAAATGAATGACCTATTGGAATTTTGGAAAAGTCAATAATAAAATATTTATTCACATGAAGATAGACCAAATACACCACTGAATCGGCGTCATTTAGTTGTTCACTTTGAACTTTTCAAAATGAAAATAGACCTCATAAAAGCAAAGATATGAACTGACAAATGTTTGAGGTGGTGTACTCTTCTTAGTTGATAGAGATAGAGTGAGAATGACGAGAAATGAGTTGCCACTTAATTAAGGAAAAAAATTGTCGTATCTAGTTTACTTACCTTCTTTGTTGACTTTTTAATAAAAAGTACATTATTCTCATTTTCGAATGTTTTCAAATTGGAGAAAAGATGAGAATGTCTCGTTTACCGAGAGGGCCATTTTTTTTTGCTTCACATTTCTCAAAGAAAGACCGCGAAAAGTGGAGGCTGGTCGGCTGGTCCTTGAAAGCTCACAAATGCAACTTTAAACGCATAAGAGTGCTGGGAGTAGGTAGGGTAGAATCGGGTAAGTTCGCCGACGGGGAAATTCGCCGCGACCCTCCACCCCCAAGAAATAATGCTTGGTGAACATTTATCCTTACACCCCTCACGTTGGAATAGTCCATATTCAGAAGACAAGATGTGAATGTACGTATTGCTTCAGTTTGAAGGAAGCAAATGAGAAATCTTTAAGAGTTATAGCACTTCAAAATGACATGTAGTAATCAAGATGCTGTGACATCCTTGACTTTTTTATTGTAACGGCAACCCTACACTAACGTTCCCCTAGTTTGTGCAGTTGAATGTGAAGGCCCTGGTCACAAAATCAATGTTGTATTGACTTTGTGGTCATCCATATCCATTTTATTTTCATTATCAGTGTATATTATCATCAGAAAAATATTTCTAAAAATTTTAATACAATATTTCAAAAATCTATAATTTCGGGTAAATTCACCGGTACTCTCGGGTAAATTCGCCGCACATCACTATCATCATACTATAATTATTCCAAAGACGATTTTAGTGTGCAATAGACGCTGTGAGTTAGCACTAAAATATAACTAAGTTAAGAAAAGTAAATAATAAATATGTAAGTGGGTTTAATAACCACAAATCCGTCGACTCGGGTATGGATGGGCAGCAGGCTATGATCTTGTGATTGGCATTGTAATGTATCCACAGGAAGGGACTTTACACATACATCATCACACTCGATTCAAGTGCCAATAAATATGTGTTAATATTGTAGTATTGGATAATGTAGAGAGATTTGAGGACAAGAAGAGTTTAAGAAATGGAAATTGTTCCTCATATTGTCTTGTAGGAAGAAAAACTAAGTACAAAATCTTGCGGCGAAGTTACCCGCCAGTGGCGGCGAAGTTCCCCGACGTGCGGCGAATGTACCCGACAACAGTGGCAGTTTTAAAAGGACTTTTGTGAATAAAATACAATATAAATCTACGTTAACACTTCAAAAAAAAATATTTGATTGGCCAGGTAAACTTATTGTCAGTGTTTGGGTTGCCCAATTGGCAAATTGGCCTCCCACGGCCAGGGTTGCCAGTTTGGCATTTTAAATGCCAGATTCCAAAAATCTGGCATTTTTGAAAACCGTTTGGCATTAGAAAAATCATTTGGCATTTGGCATTTTCATTTGGCATTTTCTTTTCTTGTATATTATACTTCAAATGACACCTTTACTCTGCACTTGAACCAGATTCAACAAAAAACATCATAAGAAACACGAAACAGTAAGTTTTCTTAATTGTCAATAATTATTTAACTGTTTACGTATTTACCTTTCATGTTAATGTATTTCTTTTTCATTCTTAAGATCCAACCGCGGTGTAGTTGTGTAGCACTCCACTTAGTAGTCAGTAGGTAAAAAATTAGCCCAACAGGAAATTTAGTATAATTAAAAAAAAAAAGAAATAAAAAAAAAAAAAAAGATAAGAAAACACGCAAGCCACCAGGATATGATAGTAAATTGTCTATCAAAAGTGAGTAGTTTTCTTAGTGGGGGTGGGAGTCAACAGATTTTGGCATTTTTTGGAGTGTTTTTGGCATTTTTTGAGTCTTCCCCTGGCATTTTGTTGAAAAATAATCTGGCAACCCTGCCCACGGCAGGCCAGAAGTGGGACAGTGAAAAAAACGGCGAAATTACCCGAATTACCCTAGCTACAAAGAGGTAAAGGAGCGGTGGTTTGCAACTTTAAACACATAAGAGTTCTGGGAGTACAAATAGTGAAAAGCGGTAGTTTTCGCTATTTGTAGTGGTAGTACAAATAACCACTTCGTTTGTTTTAAGTGTTTTACGGCATTTGCAACACATTAAGGTCATATCAGCGCCAGTAAAAAGGAAGATAATGGGATAGTTAAAAGTTCTAGAATTCCAATTAAAGCACCCAAGAAAAGGTAAGACAAAGGGGAATTGGTTCAAATAGGAAATAGATATAGATTCCAAGAGCACACTATCAAAGTACTTAGTTTGAGATCACCTAAAAGTCTCATCCAGACACAAGCACAGGTCCCAACTAAGAGGAATACACTCAAATGTTTACTAATCATATAATATAATATGTAAACTAAACATAAAACAATGCATAACAGAGAGATGATTTACAAAGAAGAAAATATCATCTCCCAAAACTATAACCATACATTCGACTGTTTCCCTCCCAGCCAAGGATCAGGACAATAAGTAATTTCATTCCAAGACAATGACAGGAAACAATTGGAAAACGGGTATGGGGGGAAAGAAGACACAGCATGTACCTCCCTGCCCACTATGGGAGGTCAGGATCCCCACCCAGATTGTAATGATTTCATTCTCAAATAATATACATTCTGCGAAGGGCAGTCATTGACAATTCTTTTTCTAATGCTCCTGTTTTAACATTGGGTTGTGGGTTGAAAATATATTATCATATACAATCTGACACATTTTCATCACCAAGTCACTTCTAATATTTATCTTCCACACGATTCCTGTCTGTCCATCAATTATTGTTTTATCACTGAATTTCAAATGTGTGTACCTACCAACCGATTGCTAAATTTACAGGTCTGATAACCCAATTCTTTATGGGCTCATTGTTGTAATGGAAATCTCAAAAAAATTATCCATTACAACAATATTAAACTAGCCCGTAAGTGGGTTTGGATGTCAGACCTGCATAAGGTACACGTCGGTACCAACGCATCAATCTGATATTATGTCGGAATGTACAAGAGGAAGAAATTTCTTTTTTAAAGTCAGAGTGATAAGAGTGAAGAAATTTTTAATTTTTTAAAAAAAGTTTGAGAAACAAATCTGAATGTACTCGAATAAACCATTTATTTCAATCAAAGTGTCTGAGTTGAGCTCAAAAATTAAGGTTTAAACATCAAGTTCATCTTGGCATAATACTGGTTTGAGGCAATTGATGACAAATGTCCAACATTTCAAACTGATTTATAGAATAATTTGTTTGCCAGTGACCTTTATGTTTTAAAAAACAAAACAAAATTCTACCCCCTAACCCCCCCCCCCCCCCCCCCAAAAAAAAAAAAAAAAAAAAAAAAAAAACCAAACAAACAAAACAAAAATATCGCCCCCCCTCCCAAAGAAAAAGAAATCAAACAAACAAACAAAAACCACGCACAAAAAGTATTCATCATCATAATTTATTTGGGCACACATATAATATAAATATTATTATTATGTTAAATAATCAAAATGTCAAAGAAAACAATTTTTAAAAAGAATTAAAAAAAGAAAAAGAAGTAAAGATAACATAATAAGAACAAAACGCCACTCAAAAACAAAAATTTAATGACATACGATAATAGACTGGATTAAAAATTTACAATGTTATATATTAATAATATTATCCACACTGTTTTGGTTTTTCTTTCAGTTTTAAGAAAAAACAATCATTTGATTTTTGATGTTTTTTCATGACTATGGCTTTACTGATGTACTCTGAAAATAACAAAACAAAAAACAGGTATTTCAAATTTGTAGCCAGAGAACTCGTCCCTCGATCGATTAAAATGACTCATATCTTGGTAATAACTTTCAAAACTGAGACAAAAAAATTAACAAAACATGAAAAAAAAAATCAAACAAACAAAATAAAAACAACAAGCACAAATACAATTTTTTTTTTTTTGGTAAAAACAAATAAACATAAAAACAAACAAAATAAATAAAAAAACAAAAAAAAAACAAAAAACAGGATAAGATAGTACAGATCTTTTAAAAAAATATTTTGTATGGGACAAATAAAGCAAATACATGCACGTTGAAATCTCAATATTATAACATAGTTTTTACAGTTACCTTTTCCCAGATACTCTCAATTATAAGAATGCTTGGAAGAACATTTGAATTAATTTAAGATAAAAGATCGTTTTGTCAAAGGGTAGAAAAGAAGAAAAAAAGAAAAGAAGACTATACCAAATTAAAAGATAAAGAACCGATGGGATAAATTGACAAGGAATAAAATAGAAGCCCAAACAAAAAGATCCATTTATGGTAATATTGATTAATCTGACATCGATATGTTGCCAAATTTGAGGTAATTGTTAGGATAAAAGCGGGTAACTTTGCCACTTTTTTCACTTCAAGTCTGTTGTGAGCAGCCAATATGCCAATTGGGTAACTCGGATACGGACAATTAACTGTATTATGAAGTGTTTACATAGATTAATATTATATGTTAGTCACAAGAGCTCTTTTTTACTACCGCCACTGCAGTCAGGTGACGTCGCAGCGAGTTTATATATTTATTTTTTTCCCCTACAAGACAAAACGGCCAAAAATTTCCATTTTTTAAACACTTTTTGTCCTCAAATCTCTTGACATTATCCAATGCCTCCTATTGATAAATATTTAATCGTGTGATGATGTATGTTAAGAGGCTTCCTGAGGTCACATGACAATGCCAGTGCAGAGTTACAAGCCCATCTTCAACTGAGTTGACTGATTTCTGGTTTTTATTCCCACTTACATATTCATATTTTCTTTTCTAAACTTACTTAGATTGACATATCTATGACATTATTTCAAAATTATATACTTTCAGGTAAATTCGCCAGACATCATTATCATTGTACAATAATTATTCCAAAGATATAAGTTGTTATCAAGCAGAATTACGCTGCTCGATAAATACTTATATCTTCGGAATAATTATTGTACAATGATAATGATGTCTGGCGAAAGTGCTGGCAAATTTACCTGAAATTATATAATTTTGAAATGTCATAAATATTTTAGAAATAGGTCATTTTATGATGAGAAATCTACTCTTAAAATGAAAATAAAATGGATATGGATGGCGTCATTGAAAAGAGCATTGATTTTGTGACCAGGGCCTTTATAGTCTAGTGATCAAATCAGGGGAGTTTTGGTCTAGAATTGCCGTTTCAGTGGAAAAGTCAAGGATATCACAACGTCTTGATTATGACAAGTCATTTTGACGTCCTATAACTTTTTAAGATTTGTCATTGGTTGCCTGCAAACTGAATCAATTCTAAAATTCATGTCTTGTCTTTTGAATTTGCACTATTTCAATGCTGAGGGGTGAAAGGATAAATGTCTACCGTGCATTATTTCATGGGGGTTGAGGGTCGCCGGGAATTTACCCGCCGGCGAAGTTTCCAGAATTTACCCTAATATAACTTAAAATAAATCGATCAGAATGGTATATTAATATCAAATAAGATTACCATAGAGAAAGCAAAATAAGAGAGAAGTTGAGAGAGAGAGAGAGAGAGAGAGAGAGAAGAGAGAGAGAGAGAGAGAGAGAGAGAGAGAGAGAGAGAAGAGAGAGAGAGAGAGAGAAGAGAGAGAGAGAGAGAGAGAGAGAGAGAGAAGAAGAGAGAGAAAGAGAGAGAGAAAGAGAGAGAGAGAGAGAGAGAGAGAGAGAGAGAGAGAGAGAGAGAGAGAGAGAGATTTGACACATCGTTTATTAAAGTAAGAAAGAGGGGGAGAAAGGGAGGAATAAAAACAAAATTTAACAGACGGCCTTTTCGTCCAATTTTACCCTGTGTAGTGACAGGTAATGTAAGATCACTGAAAAATAAAATTGATGAACTGTTTTCACTGTGTCGTTTTAATAGTGACTATCGTCAAGCCTCCATAATAGCGTTAACAGAGACTTGGCTATCTCCTCACATACCATCATCATGTTTTAATATTGAACAATATTCACTATTTCGAGGAGATCGGACTAATGTAAATAAACGAACTGGGGGTGGGGTGTGCACATATATTAACAACAAATGGTGCCACCCCAATAACTGTCAGATAAAGAAAATGTATTGTGACGATAAAATTGAATTTATTACTGTTTCGTCACGACCATATTACCTACCCCGGGAATATACTCATGTCATCATCATCAACGTCTACATTCCACCATCATCAGACAACACCACAGCGAAAAATATTTTGAGGAAAGAAATACAGGACATTCAAATTAAGTCACCCGATGCCGTATTGATGGTCACTGGCGATTTTAACCAATGTAACGATTTTACTCTCCCGGGACTTCATCAATACGTGGACTGCGAGACAAGGGACAAAAAAACATTAGATTTATTCCTGTGTAATATTAAAAATAGTTATAAATGTTTACCCCGTGCCCCATTAGGTTTATCTGACCACTGCATGCTCTTGCTACTCCCCACCTACCGCCCTGTTTTTAAACGTGTAAAACCAGTAAAGAAAAGTGTACAGATCTGGAATGGAAGTGTGTGTGAAGATTTGCGTGGTTGTTTTGAATGCACTGACTGGAATGTTTTTATCGAATCATGTGATAGTGTGGATGAGCTGAATGACTGTGTGAGTGAGTATTTAAAATTCTGTGAACAGCTAGTGTCTTGTAAAAAAGAAATAAAATATTATCCTAACAACAAGCCTTGGATAACAAAAGATCTAAAACTTTTATTGAACCAAAAGAAAACTCTCTATACTAGTGGAAACAAAAAAGATCTGAAAACAAAACAAAAAGAGATAAAGAGGGTAATATCTAGTTGTAGAGATAAGTACAAAAATAAAATTGAAAAATGCTTTTCTTCTGGGGATATAAGGGACACGTGGCGGGGGCTTAAAACTGCTGTGAACTATAATCCAAAGCCCACGATTATATCAGAAGATATCGAAATTGAAACTTTAAATAAATTTTATTCACGTTTCGACACAGCAAACAAATTTGATATTGAAAATGAAAAACATAAATTAGACAGGGCTTTGGAAGATGAAATGACTATTGAGGTCAGTGAAGAGGAAACGAGATTCGTATTTTCGAAACTAAACGAGAGGAAGGCTGCTGGGCCGGATGGATTGAAAGGAAAACTATTAAAAGAATGTGCCCACCAGCTTTCCCCCATTTATACACATATTTTTAACTGGTCCCTCCAATGCGTTTCAATCCCTGAAATTTGGAAAACTTCAAAAATTATTCCTGTTCCAAAAAAAGAAAAACTTGAAACTATGAACGATCTCAGACCTGTTGCACTGACTTCAATAGTCATGAAATCTTTAGAAAAACTTGTTCTTGTTAAAATTAGGAATCAGTTTATGCCATTGAGTGATAGTCATCAATTTGCTTACAAACCAGGACGTGGCGTAGAGGATGCCATTTTGCTGTTTACAAACAACATCTACAGGCATCTAGATCACGCTAGGAGCTATTGCAGATTGCTTTTTGCAGATTTTTCTTCAGCGTTCAATACAATGCAACCTCAGTTGGTTGTTCAAAAATTGACTAGTCTGAATTTAAACAAGTATATAATTGCTTGGGTGCTCGAATTTCTTACGGAGAGAGCACAATATGTTCAATTAGGGCAAAACAAATCTTCCTGTATAACTACAAATACTGGTGCTCCTCAAGGTTGTGTATTGTCCCCTGTATTATTCACAATATACACGAATGACTGTAGAAGTCAAAACCTGAGTGTACCTTTAATAAAGTTTGCAGATGACACCGCTCTTCAAGGCCTCATAACAAATGGCAACGAAGTGGCTTATAGGCAAGAAATTGATAGATTTGTGTCTTGGTGTGATGCCCACCACCTAGAGCTTAACATAAGCAAGACAAAGGAGCTAGTGATTGACTTTAGGAGAGTGAAGGAACCGATAGAACCGTTAAAATTAAAGGACCAATTCGTCCAGCGAGTTCCTCACTACAAATACCTTGGTGTAACGATTGATGACAGGCTCAAGTGGGATGAACACTTGAAAATAATTAGGCATAAGATGTGCAGACGTACATATTTTTTATCGAAACTCTCTCAGTTTAGAATAGATAAAACCCTCTGCACATTATTTTATAGAGCAGTAATCGAAAGTGTTTTGTCATTTTGTATAACAGCTTGGGGAGGCAATTGCTTAGCAGTGGAAAGGAACAAAATAAATTCAAATATTAAAAAATCCATTAAACGCTATATAAATGATGTTGACGATGTAGATCTTTTATACGAGAAATTTTGTATAAATAAAATAACTAAAATATTAAATGACCAGTATCATCCACTAAGACCATCAATTATTATGTCAGAAAGAAGTGGTCGCCCTTTCTCTATTTCAACGAAAACAGAGAGACACCGAAAATCTTTTCTGCCGTCCAGTATTAGGCTTTATAACAACAAGCAATAATCATTTTATATAATTATTTCTCATTTTTACTTTTTTAAAATATAAATATTAATTTATTAATTTATTTGTTTTGCAATCTTTTCAATTTTCAATTTATGGTGACAGTTTTAACTATTTTACAGTGTTGAAATTATTCATATTATAAAGCGCAGCTCTGGTTATAGAGCTGCTCCTTTTTTATATATATACATCCTATTTCCATTGTATTTTTATATTATGTGTAAATTATAACACGTCT
>NC_088370.1:3768677-3780121 GCF_034508935.2 Berghia stephanieae
TCCCCAGGGCAAATGGACAGGAATGAAGATGGAGGGACTCTTGGAGAAAGCCAACAATAGAGAAGAATGGCGGATAGTGGTGAGATCTGCATCCCGTGTATCCCTCGACATCATGAGATCATGGATTGATGATGATGATGATGAACGTGATCATCAAAACTTTTCAGCAGAAGTCAAATTTTTCGAATATGTCAGTGACATCATCCAAAATTGTTTAAGAACATTAATATAACTTAATATCAGACCTCATTTCATAACATGTCAACAAGAGATACTAACGAGAACTGAATCAACAGTTAAAAATACCTTAAATTTTTGTGTGACAAAATTGAAATAATCAAAAGGCTGCCTCTATTCTCACCCCAGGATGAGAATAGAAAAGCGATCGAGCTCTCACCCCCGGATGAGAATAGAGGTAGTTGCCCCTTCTCGCTATTCTAACCCCTGTAACCAACAGTAGGAGGGTAGCCTAGCCTAGCCGCTGTCCTTCTCGCTATTCTCATCCCTGTGTAGGTAAGGTAGCACCCCCCCCCCCCTTTCCTCACTACTTCATCTGATCATCATCATCTCTCTCGTTACTACTTTTAGTGCACTGGACGTAAGGAGGGTGAACATGCAGCCCCACCCCTTCTCGCTATTCTCATCCCTGTTAACCAACAGGTAGGGAGGGTAGCCTAGCCGCCGTCTCTTCTCCCGCTAATTTGCTCATCCCTAATTAACCAACCAGGGAGGGAGGGTAGCCTCGCCTAGCCGCCGTCCCTTCTCGCCATTCTCATCCCTGTGTAGGGTCAGCTTAGCACCCCCCCCCCCCCCCCCACTTCCTCGCCACTCTCACCTGATCATCAAATCTCTCGTGGTACTGGACGTAAGGAGGGTGAACTTATATGTCGTGCATTTAAAATGTAGACTGGCTGGCTTGAGATATGGGAATCATTGTTGGAAATCTGTCTACGGGATTCTCTCTCTCTCTCTCTCTTTAAGCGAACTAGTTTTGCCCAATTTCTAAGAATTGGACTTTTCCTTTTATGGGCATATTATTATTTTGTGTTGACTTAGGTGTCTCAATTTCTCTCTACGTTAGGTATTTTAACTTGTTTATATTTTCTCGCTCTCTCCCTCCCCCTACCCCAAACTCTATTTCTCTACATCTTTTATATTGTTTGTATTTCCTTTCTCTCGTCCACTCAATATTTCATGTCTCTTTCGCCCTCTCCCCATCTCCCCTCTTTCTCTATTTTAATTTGTTGGTATTTTCTTCTTCTCTTTCTCCTCCACATTCTATTTCGTCTCTTCCCCTCCCCCCCCTCTCTCTCTCTCTCTCTTTCTCTTTTTTTTTTCTCTCCCCTGTCTCAATTTATATCTGGCTGTTGGTTAGGTAATAGTAATACGGGATGAGAATAGCGAGAAGGGGTGGCGGCGAGGCTAGGCTACCTACCCTCCCTACGTGTTGGTTAACAGGGGTGAGAAAAGCGGAAAGTGGCGAGGACCTCTACTCTCATCCCGGGGGTGAGAGCTCGATCGATTTTTTATTCTCATCCCGGGGGTGAGAATAGTCACTCCGTAATCAAAAAGTTGCTTTCAAGTTGAAACACGTAAGTTTTTTAAATAGAGGTAGGTTTTTACCCAAAAAATATCCTTAAAAAGAAGGAATGTTCAAATCGAAGTGGTCTAAATGAGGGGAGGGGTGGCAAAATCATTTTCAGTCTTCTCTCTGTCTTTATTTTTCAATTAAAAAAAATAAATTATAACCACCTTTCGAATAAATTATATCATTATTAAGATTTTGAGATGGCAATTGATCATAATAAAACAAAACACTTTAAAAGCTTTGTTGCGATGTGTTAGTGTTAGGGACTAGGCTTGATTATTGTGAGTGTGAGATTCCCATTCATTCTATTGATCAGTCACTTCATTTGACATTATTATTGTATCCAAACTTGAAAGAGGAAAAAAAAATTAGCAAATCCTATCACCATCACCGTTGTTTACAGAATGTTTAGTATCCATAGCAATCGCCATCAAACTAACGTTAACCTTGACTTTTTAACCAATTTTTTTCACGGATTACCGTGTTACATCTAGAGTTGAGTTCCCAATTCAAAATGTCGCAGACGATAATACACAGTACAGGAACAAGAACTCATTGCAAAGAGAGTTAGATTCGATACATGAATGTAAAGGAAAGAACTCTAAACATTATTATTATTATTATTATTATTATTATTATTATTATTATTATTATTATTATTATTATTATTATTATTATTATAGCGCAATATCCACTAAACGTGCTCAAAGCGCTTTACAATGGCCAACAGCAACTCTTAACATGTGGGACAGAACATGGCGCCTGTTAGGCGACATTACAATTTATTCGGACAGAGACAGCGCTGTTAACTGCCTTATGGTACTCATTTTACACATGAGTAAGGGGAGAGAATGTGAGTAAAGAGCCTTCTCCAATGACTAAGCTATGCGCCGAGCGAGGCTCGAACCCAGGACCTTCCAATCCGAAAGCGAGTGTCATACCACAAGACCACATAGCCGCATATCGTCAATGACCATTAAACAAATGAGTAAGAAATCATTACTGGTCATGGAAACTTAGAGAATACAACTCTCAATTGATCAAAGTTTTTTTTTACCTTTTTTATATTAGACTATATAAAGTTATTAATTTTTATTTTTAATTTAACTTCAGGGAGTTTTTTTTTATCCTTGCAAAGCCTCCAATTTTCAGCTGTAAAATGCTTGAGATATGGGATACAATTCTTTGTTTAAATTATGCCTTTTGCGCCACGACATCATAAGATATCGTCGCCTAGGCATTCCACGAAGGAATATAGACAACTCATCAAACAAAATGTCTGATGTCAATAGGAATCACCCATGTTGTCCAAGTGAGCAAATTGGGGGTTACTAATCTTGCTCAAGGAAAAAAAACGAAAGTGCCTGAAGCGGGGCTCGAACCTTTTATATGGGATAAAGCAGATACAAATTCCGTTTCGATTGTTACAGAATGACCATATCTAGGTGCAGCTATAGAAGGGCCGAAATCGACGTCATTCAGCTCTTTGTGTTTTTACCCAGCCATTTTTATGAGTAGTTCAGTTAGTAGTTCTCACTAGATTATATCAATCAGACCATAAACGCTCACGGTTACTTCCTTCCGTTTTTTTTTTTTTTGTTTTTTTTTTTTTTTGGTGTTATATTTTGACTAAACGCATGGCATCTCTATATGCTTTATTTTTATGGTCTACAGATTGGCGAATTTTTAATGTTAAAACTCTCATCAATACAGGTTTTTATTATATATATCTAACTAATGAAATAAAAAACGGTAATAAAAGACACTTATTGTGTATCTGTTATTTGTTGAGAAGATTGGGTTTTGCTACTTAATCCCACAGTTATGTCATAGCAGATTTTAAGTTGATTCAAATGTGTGACTTTTGTCAGGATTTATCTGTCATTTCCATTGTTTTAAATTCAAATTGAGCTTTATATAGCGCGATATCCACTAAATGTGCTCAAAGCGCTTTACAAGGGGTCCCTGGTCAACAGCAACATTTAACATGTAGGACGGGACACGACGCCTGTTAGGCGATAATACAATTTTTCGGACAAAGACAACGCTGTTAACGGCCAGGTACTCATTTTACACCTGAGTACGGTGAGAGAAAGTGAGTAAAGAGCCTTTTCCAAGGACTCAGCTATGCGCCGAGCGCGAGGCTCGAACCCAGGACCTTCCGATCCGAAAGCGAGTGTCATACCACAAGACCACATAGCCGCATTTCAGTAAGAGATTTGTAACTACGATGTGACTTTAGCTTCTGGAGAAGAAATAGTGGTTATCACAGTCGTAATATGGTATTAAAGGTGGAGATTTAATTTTGAAATGCTAAGAAACTTATGTAATAATCTCCACACCCGCAAGCGTTTTACAAAGGGTTGTCAGCTCCTGCACGCACAGAAACGCTCTATCAATTAGAATTAAATTATAGAGATAGGCTTCTGCAAATCTTATGATTTCCCCGTTACATATTACATGCAATTATTTAACATCAATGATTATCGGCTCGTATAGCTGTCTAAGGATATAACCTTCACAATACAATAAGTAATGAATAAACAAGTTCCAGTCCCACTTATAATACTCTTCAACAGTCGTAACGTCACTTCCTTCCTAAGGACGCATGGTACCTTAGTAACACTGGCTCTAAACTATAGGAACAATGGCGACGCCGTATGAAATATTTCTCCTGCTAGCATAAATGCGTATCCAGAGGAAAAAAAAAACACATAAATTTGATCATGTTTTGACTTTTACACATTCTGATCACAAGGCATATGAAAAGTTCTAGCCAGCATGAAAAATAAAAAGTAATGATTTTCTTTGTTTAGAACCAAGATGGCCGCCGTTGCCGGGCGGCGTGACATCAGACTATTGAATCGTATTGACAATAAAGTAAGCCAGATTTATTCTGTTTTAAATAGTTTTAAATAGTAGATACGTATTTATATTTTATAATGTTTTATATTTTTAATATTTATGATTCATCATTGGGCACTAACAAACGATAAAACAAACAAAACCACAATATTGGGGTTGTTTAAAAAAAAAAAAGTTTCAGAAGATGATAATATAAGTAGTCCTTCAAAACTATTAGCCCATGGAGTCGGAATTTATCCCGATTTCTATTGCGTGAAAAGGACACTTTGAATTGTTTGCTATCCTTTGGATCGGATGCTAGTCTATCGCAAAGTAGATACTAACAAACCAGCTACACAATCATTGCTGGGTGGACAGAAGGATCGAAAAATCACGACTTCATCCTTGATCTCGTTCCCTTGCGTGTGAACAGAGTACTTTACCAACTGAGCAATAGTAGGTAGTAGTCCTTCAAAGCCATTGGCCCATGGGGCCGGAGTTTATCCCGGTTTCTATAGCGTGAAATGGACAATTGCTTGCTATCCTTTGGTTAGGGCGCTAGTCTATCGCAAAGTACTTTCCGGCAAATCTAACAGACCCAGCAACCCATTCATTTCTGGGTGGACAAGGGGGTCAGAAAAGAAAAAAAAAATCTCCACTGCACCCGGGATCGATCTTGGTCCCTTTGCGTGTGAAGCGAATGCTCTACCACTGAGCAACCGGGACCCATTTATTTCATGCCCATACAATGGGACAACATTCAACTAGATTTGGTTTCGGATGTTGGGCTTTGACTTAATTATTTATTTTTATTGCTTTGATTTTATTTTTTTCTAATTTGTTTTTCTCATCTAATTTACATGGATAGGCTACAAACAATTTGTCCATCTTCATTGCAATACGTGTGCTCGCTATATTTCATTGTTGTTTTGGGACCCTGTCTTGTTTTACAATTATATAGAAACTACGCCTACTACAATAATAACTGAATAACATATCAACCAGAAACTCAATAGACCGTGACAGAAAGAGACATCAAGATTTATAGGATTATTTTGATATGTACTACTTTCCACAATATGTAACAGACCCAGCTACCCGTTCAATCTATAGTCTGATTTATGAATTTTAGTCAGGGCTAATCACCAAAATGGCTGTCTAAAAAAACAATAAAAAAGATCTGAGTGACGTCAATAATTCTGTGTGTTATTTCGGTACGATATTATAGATAGAATGCGCTTGGCCAAGGAGTTCACAACATTGCCATCCGGAAGTATAACGGACCAACACACAAACTCTGTGTAACCATGAACTTTTATAGTCTGGTTAATACAGTTTAGTGAGAACAACTCACAAACGCGGATGGCAAAAACAATAACAAAGGCCTGAGTGACGTCATCTGCATACTATCTATAGCGGAATATTATAAATAATAATCCAACCAAAAAAAAAAAAACCCAAAGGCGTCCGGTGTCAACAGGAATAACATGCGTCTCAGCGTAACCATCATTAACTTATAGCCTGACACCGTAGCCATCGTTATGTTTTAGCCTGACACCAAAAGGGTTATAACAGTTTGACGTCATTATTTGTTTTATGCACCGTTTAGTGAGTTGTCGTCAGTAGAAGTCATAGAAACAAGTTATTTCATTGGTTGAACTATTGAATACAACTCACGACTTGTTTTCTTTTGTGACCAAAGACTGGCATTTTGACGTCATTTTTTGGTCAGTGTCGGGCCATAACTTTACGAAGGCCACGCTGACACTGACCAAAAAATGACGTCAAAATTCTAGTCTTTGGCCACAAAAGTAAAGAAATCGTGAGTTGTATTCAATAGTTCAATCAATGGGCCACTTGTTTCCATGAGCACTACTAACAACTCACTAGACGGTGCAAAAAACTAATAATGACGTCAAAATGCCAGTCTTTTTGGGTCCCAGTGTCAGGCTATAGATAGTTCGAAGATGACGTCACTCGGGTCTTTGTTATTGTTTTTTGCAATCCACGTTTATGAGTAGTGCTCACTGAACTGTATTAACCTGACTATAAACGTTCATGGATACACACAGTTTTGTGCGTTGGTCCGTTGTATTTCCGGATGGCAATGTTATGAGCTTCTTAGCCAAGCGCATACTATCTATAACTTAACGATGACTACGGTCTAAGTGACCAAAGTGGAAGTTAGTAATCTTGCCCAAGAAAAAAACAAACAAACACGAAAGTGCGATAAGCGGGCTCGAACCGGATTACAATGCAATACCATAACTACTCGGCTACCCCCTCCCCCCTCCCCCCCCCCCCCCCCCTTCCCCCTTCCCACAGGCAAATGATGTCAGTACATCGTATAGATAGAATGAAGTTGACGTCACTCTGGACTTTGTTATTGTTTTTTGCCATCCGCGTTTGTGAGTAATTCTCACTAAACTGTATTAACCCGACTATAGATAGTATGCAGATGACGTCACTCAGGCCTTTGTTATTGTTTTTGCCATCCGCGTTTGTGAGTTGTTCTCACTACACTGTATTAACCAGACTATAAAAGTTCATGGTTACACAGAGTTTGTGTGTTGGTCCGTTATACTTTCGGATGGCAATGTTGTGAACTCCTCGGCCAAGCGCATTCTATCTATAAACGATCATGGTTACACATAGTTTTGTGTGTTGGTCCCTTATACTTCCGGATGGCAATGTTATGAGCTTCTTAGCCAAGCGCATACTATCTATATATTTTGGATTGTTTTCCTTGCCTTGCCTGAACAAACCATAGGAGGCATTTGAAGACCTTTGCCAAGGATTATTGATGAACCGAAACGGCCTGTGTGTGTGTGTGTGTGGCTTTGTTTGTAGATTGGTTTCACGTCCCAAGTAGGTCCCGCCCCCTTCAAGGTTAACAAAGGATTCACATAAATAAGCTGCTGCTGCATCAATTGAATAAAAACTGTTTACAAAATCATTAAAACCCGAAAACAAGGCGTCCTTAGAAACAAAAATCTAGTAAAGCCCCATTATGTAAACTCATCTGATTTTGACCAACATAACAATCTGAACCCCCCCCCCCCCCTCCCCTGCCCTTCTCTCCTCCAATCCTTAGTTTAAATCGTAATAATTCCAACCCCCCCCCCCCCCTCCTTTCTACCCATGAAAAATATCCGTGTTCTATTATTGTTGCTCCTGTTGTTGATGGTGTTGCTCCTGTTGTTGTTGTTGTTGTTGTTGCTGTTGTTTATTTCTTTGAGTTGTCCTTTTTTTATATCTCAATACGATTTTATATGCTCCAATAGAAATGATTATGGCTGTAAGTTTAATTCATGTTTTGATATTTCCCGTGTTGATGTAACAAATACGTATAGGTATCGTGTTTTGTAAATGGACGATTCTATTAATATTTCGATTTTTTAAAATTATGATTATTTTTATATAAATTTATTAACAAAAACATCCTACAGAAGTCACAATATAACTTTCGCCGTGTCCAAATACAGAAACACAATATCGCTGATGAAATTGGGTGGGATGCGCATGCGTGACGGAGGTGTATAAAAACGGTCCGTTAAGATATACCGTCAACGGAGGTGCATAAAAAAACTACGGTAGTAAAAGGATAATATTATAGAGCAGTAAAGTTAGGTGCCCCAAACGTAAACAATAACAAGTTGCTAGTGATTTCCGTTAGGGACCGAATAATTTACCCACATATGGTTCTCTCCCAATTTTAGTTTAATTGTTAGCAAACCTTTCAGTATTGAAAATATGTTTCATAATTCTAACAGTTTGCAGAAATAATATATAAGCCTATTATGTATGGAAAATTCAGGCTCCGAATATTCTCTTTTTTTTTTTCAATCCACGCAATATTTCTCTGTCAAAAAATAGATATGCTGTAACTTGATAAATTTTGAAATTTACCTTTTGTTCAAAAATACCATACTAGGACTTATTTGATGATGCGAGATTTATGAATATTGTTTTTTTGCACAAAAGCAATTTTTAAAGTATTTTTCAAATATTATTTACATATGAACGTGCTGTCCATAGAACAGGAACATGTTGGTTTGCCACGTGCTTATCGTCCTTTGTTACGTTGGGGCACCTAACTCTTAACTGCTACTATACTAACCGACGTGTCCTCAATTTGCAGGTGTGATAATTTATTGTCTCATTGTTGTAATGGAAATACTCTCACAACGCCAACGCAAAAATATTGTCCATTACAACACTGTTAAAACAGGCCCATTAACTCTCTCCTTACTAGCCATTTTCAGGATATTCCCCAAAACTTCACACCCAACTAACACAAAAATATATTTTTTATCACTCCAACACAATAGCAGTAAAGTTCTTGCGATACATAATTTCTTTAGCAAAACATGCTTTACAACTTACTGTTCATTTTCTTTAAATTTTAATGATGTACAAAAGAAATTTGAATAAGAAAATTTTTGGTTGTAGTGCAGCGAATGTGACGATTTTTCTATAGTTGATAAGGAGAGGGTTAATTGCGTCCAGTTATCAACATTGAGCTTGAGTTTTTATATAGCGCAATATCTACCTCATGTGATCAAAGCAGTTTACAATGGGTATTTGGCCATCAGCAACACGTAACATGTAGGACGGGATATGACGCTTGTTAGCGATATTACAATTTTTTTTCGGATAGAGACAATGATGTTAAAGGCCAGGTACTCATTTTACACCCCGAGTACGGTGGAGAATATGAGTAAAGAGCCTTGTCCAAGGAGTCAACTATGCGCCGAGCGAGGCTCAATAATGTGTGCACGTTCCATCGCTTCTAATCGGTGTTATATATCGGAGTGAAACGAATGCCAGAAAGGGAATCTAAAACTAAAATGATCAGAAAAATGGATTTATGCACTTTAAAAAAGAAAACTTCACATAAACTTAAGGGGGCGATTTTTATCAATTTTGGCACCAAACTTAATATAATGATAATAATAATAATAATAATAATAATAATAATAATAATAATAATAATAATAATAATAATAATAATAATAATAATAATAATAATAATAATAATAATAATAATAATGATGATGATATAATAATAATAATAATAATAATAATAATAATAATAATAATAATAATAATAATAAATAATGGATATTGCTCTGTATAAATGGCTCATGACGTGCGCATTTGCTTTAAGAAAAGAGATTCAGACTTGTTACTAATTAATTTTCCTGTCAGGAAAGTCACCAGCCTCCCATTTGATTGTAGATAGTATGCACTTCGCTAAGAAGTTCAAAACATTGCCATCCGGAAGTATAACTGGCCAACACACAAACCTCTGTGTAACCATGATCGTTTATAGTCTGGTTAATACAGTTCAGTGAGAACTACTCATAAACGCGGATGGCAAAAAACAATAACAAAGACATGAGTGACGTCATCATCGGACTATCTATTGGGAGAAAAACACTTAAAGTCTAATAATGACAAGTACACGAAGAGCCTGGGCATGATCTATATTACCTTTCCATGTGCTCGAGGTCATTGGTCACATTGCAAAATGTGCTCAAAGTGACCTACATAGTGAAAAGTGTTCACAGCTTTTGAATTATCTAACATTACGCGATTGGTCATTGTGTTCAGCTTGACACCTGGGTATGTTTACAACTTTCATAAACAAAGCAGCGTGTTAACATTTGTTCAGAAATGTCCAATCGTTGGACAGCAAAAATTCACGTGATTGATGACTCGGTTGGACGAAAACACGAATATAGATCGCTCCCATTAACTCGAAGAATTTTGACCAATCAAAACATGGAATTTTGTGACACACATTCACACGTGCTCGGACAAACATTTTTGGTTGTTTATAAACAATAACGTGAATGGAATCGATCTCTCTCTGATCGTTGTTGTTGTTTTTTATACCGCCAGATGGGTGACTAGTTATCACACGATTTTCTCGGTCATAGGTAAATGTTTAAGTTTACGTATATATAGTATGAACTTGGCTAAGAAGCTCACAACATTGCCATCCGGAAGTATAACGGACCAACACACAAAACTGTATGTAACCATGAACTTTTATAGTCTGGATAATTCCGTTAAGTGAGAATAACTCATAAACATGGATGGCAAAACACAATAACAAAGACCCGAGTGACGTCAACTTCATTCTATCTATAGTTTTTTGTGTGTTGGTTCTATTGATCAAGCGGTAGAACGGTGGGTATTTTACTTAGACACATGCCATCAATACTAAAACCTATGTAGTTCGCTATGTTACCAAATCACTGCCATTGTTTACGACTGTGGTTATCTCGGTGTCTATTTTCCTTATTGTCAACAAAACACGATGAAAATGACACAGGAGGTGAAAGTGAGACAAGAAGATGCGGTTTTATTAGCGCCTTATCGTATGGTTGTGGGGATTTGGATCGGAAGGGGATAAATTCTAGTCTCGTTCTGAGCGGCGAATAGTCGAGTCCTTAGTGAAAAAATCTTTACTCATAATCTCTCACTGTTCTCAGGTGTAAAATGAGTGCCTGGGAGTTAATATCCTTGTCTCTATCTGAAAAAAAATTGTACTGTTGCCTAACACGCGTCATGTCTCTTCCAACATGTTACGTTTTTCTGTTGGCAAGGGACGCCTTGAAAGCGCTTTGAGCACGTTTAGTGGATATTGCGCTAAATCGTAGCCATCGTTATGTTATAGCCTGATACTGAAACCCAAAAGGACTGGAAGTTTGACGTCATTATTTGTTGTTTTTTTTTTTGCACCGCATAGTGAGTTGTCGTTAGTAGAGCTAATGGAAACAAGTTATTTCATTGGTTGAACTATTTGATGCAACTCACGATTTGTTGTCTTTTGTGGCAAAAGACTGGCATTTTGACGTCATTTTTTGGTCAGTATAGCGTAGCCATCGTTATGTTATAGCCTGATACTGAAATCCAAAAGGACTGGCAGTTTGACGTCATTAGTGAGTTGTCGTTAGTACAGCTCATAGAAACAAGTCATTTCATTGGTTGAACTATTGAA
>NC_088370.1:3780220-3787720 GCF_034508935.2 Berghia stephanieae
CGATCTCTCGCGGACCTAATTGTCCAAAAACAGAAACGCAGAGACAAGGAAAGCGACCTTCCTCGTGTGACTATCGATTAGACAATGTCTACTCCTTTGAATACCTTGGTAGTCGTATCCAGTGCCATGGTGACGAGAGGGCTGATGTTGAATACAGAATGTCAATAGCACAAACAACATTCAACTCTCTATCCCATATGTGGTCTGATCACCGTCTGTCCCACGGAAAGAAAATAAAGTTGTATGCCTCTAGTGTCTGCTCTGTCTTCACACATGGTTGCGAGGCTTGGCAACTTACAGAGGGTGTAACTAAAACTGCGAATGGCTTCAACAGCCGATGCCTTTCCATCACTACGAGAGAAGACTACAGAGAACCCGCAAAACACCCCGAATTCGACCTGGTAGCTACAGTGATGAGACGCAGGCTCCGCTTTGCAGGGCATATCTTGCGCATGGACGCAGACCGCCTCCTGCGTCGAACTTTCATTACCTACTTGAAGAGCTTGACTACGAGACCAGATGGCACTTTACTACATGGGCTGGATTCTATGCCCCATTGACGGAATTGTGACTCTAGCCAGGAACAGACGTGCTTGGTCCCGATATGTGGATTCCCTGTGACCGTGACACTTTTATGCTTGTGTAGCATAGCACCTTATAGGTGCCATACTAATATACAGTGTAACTCATACATACATCAATATCATTATTATTATTATTTATTATCACTACTATTATTATTATCATTACTCTTATTATTATTCTTCTTATCATTTTTAAAAATTATTATAATTATTATTAAAATGATTCGGATGGTGATGATGATGATGATGATGATGATAATGGTGATGATGATGATACTGATGATGGTGGTGGTGTTGGTAGTTGTGGAAAACATTAAAGACCGAAAGTTTGAACAACCTTTCCATTCCCACAGCAAGTCCCTGTTGCTGGCCTGATATTTTCGCAATATGGATGTTCAGAAATGGTGCAGTCCATTGAGGTGCATATATAGTTCAAGTCATCAATCGCATCTTGTTTACGATCACTCTGAAAAGATAACATTAAAGATCATAGAAACAAAATAACAACAATAGCAACAACATCAACAACAACAACAATTACTACTACTACTAACAACTACTACTAACTTCTACTACTACTACTACTACTACTACTACTACTACTACTACTACTACTACTACTACAACCACTAAAATTAATACTATTAATATTACTCAATGTGTTATGCAAATTTTGAAATCCATGCAAATATTTACATTTTTGATAAAACCTCTTATCTTATTCAATTTGCGCTCACCAAACAAAGGATGGAGTTACTGTCAAAATGAGCCATGCACTGGTTTTGGATATATGATGCAGTTAGATCCGAAGCTGTGAATTGAATCCCAGATTTTTCCTGCAGACATGTCTGCAGATTACTGAAAATGAACAGAAAAATTATCATAGGTTTCAACATATCCAGATAAAATAGACAAAAATGTATTCCAAAAATGAATTGTGACCAATTGTCTCAAAATCTTATAATGTTGGGGTGAAAAAAAAAATTACGCCCTGATCATTAGATACCGTAGCCTAGGCATTCCATGAAGGAATATAGATAATCCATCAAACAGGATGTCTGATGTCAACAGGAATCACCCATGTTGTCCAAATTGGGGGTTTATAATCTTGCCCAAGGAAAAAAAAAGAAAGTGCCTGAAGTCGGGTTCAAACCCAGGACCTTCCGGGTCACAGTGCAATGCCTTAACTCCTCGGGGTGGAAAAGAGAATTAAAATTGTATTTTAAACTGAACTTCTACAATTTGAGTGAAATAATAACGTCATCACTGGCGAGAAGAAATTAAAAAAAATAATTTCCTTATTCTGATCGTTTCGATTTTATATTTTCATCTTCATTTAAATTAAGCAGGTGGGTCACAATTTCCTTGACTGGGGATTGAACCTGAGACCTCTTGAAAACCAATCAGATGGATTCAGTATAGTTGGGGAGCAACTATAAGTAGAAGTGACTTGGAAAAGAGAAGTGCCAAATAAACACAATAGTGTCCTGGAATGGAGTGACTAAGACCAGCCCCCCAAACGTGCTGTGGGAACGTATTTATTGTTGTTTCAATGTTTGTTGTTGTGAATTGGGTGTCACTGTGAGTTCAATTCACTGTTATGTGTTATTTCTTCCCTGAGTTTGTGACGTCACATTGGGTATGAAAACGGGATTACAGTCATTTCCCAAGCTCTTCTTACTACTTGACTATGGATTGCTGATTGAAATTAGATAGTCAAGTATTGACTTTGACTTTGTTTTTATCACCGGATGGACATTCCCGGACAACTCGAGTGATGCCTTGAAATATGGCATTTTTTAACCGCCCATATATGTCCTTTACATATATGGAGAACGCCCACTTCGGTGGAGACTTTTTCTTTATTATTTCCTATCATTTACCTATCGTGAACTTGATGGAGAAATCCGTTTACGACAGTACTCCCCCTTCCCCAAGATTAAAAACAAATAGGGTAAAATATATGTATATCATTAAATAGATTTAATTGTTTAATCACAACAATTTGGAAAAAGAATATTGGACAGGTTATTTCAATGTCAAGATATATGATACAAAGATGTTTAAATAAAGGTCTTTAGATATTGAAATAACCAGTCTCTGATGTGTGTGCGTGGGTGTGTGTGTGTGTGTGTGTGTGAGAGAGAGAGAGAGGGAGATAGAGAGAGAGAGAGAGAGAGAGAGAGAGAGAGAGAGAGAGAGAGAGAGAGAGAGAGCAAAAGAGAGAGAGAGAGATTTATGACGAGATAATTACATAAATGGAATGATGAAGGCATTGCTCGCATGTCCTCACAATTTTATATGACTTAATTGAAAAAAAAAAAAAATTCCATGTAGGAATAAGAGTAAGTAGAATGACTTACGGGGTTGTTGCCAGATAGTTGACCTGTGCAGATATATCCGCAGAGCTACAGGAAGAGAACTTGTAAGCGTTAAGTGGGAAGTCAAATTGTGGTGGAGTTGGAACAGGTTCCATGATGTACTGTTCATCAGGACAGTCATCACTGGATCCATCGTGTTCTGCTCCTAAACTGTTTGTGGTTCCGGAAATTAAAATAGATAGAGATGAGAATAATAACATTGAGTAGAGTCCATGCCACGTTTTCCTTGGCGACATTAATACTTTGACATCAATAAGATAAGTGGCCCATCCTGTCAAAGTGGCATAAAACCTGGCTGGGTAATCTGGACATTAGAAATGAACTTTGATGTCAAAATATAAAATTTCATTTGATTTGATATGCCCTGTTGAGAAGAGTCACTACAGTTTGCGACAAAAAGAAAAATATGAAAATTTATCCATTGACTTTAAATGCTCCTGAATGGATTGTAAAACTATGGCATAATTAAGATGGAATATGTTAAAACATGTAAGCACACTTGTCAAGCAGTAGTTACCCCCCCCCCCACCCCACCCACCACCCCCCCTGACAATAATGACGTTGATTGATGCTACTGTAAAGTGAATTGAAAAAGAGATTGGTCATTTTCTTACATTGAAATTACTGTATTTATCACAACATCGTCCAATTTGCATGCGCCAAAACAGAGTCCCATGTCACGTTGTGAGTGGTGTCTAATTTTTAATCATCGTGCAACTGTGCATATTTAGTGACATATGCCAAAAACTCACAAATCACACAACTCTTACACTGCGTGGAATCAGCGCTATTTCAGTTGGAACTCCCAAGGGACCAATAACCCTCCTGCTCGCTACCTGCATGAGGTCATTGGAGTTCAACTGGTATCAGGCAGTGCCGTGTCCAATGGGGGCAATTATGGATATTTATGGTCTTATAATATGTCTGTATAGCGGGAAAACAATAACAGACTCTTTCACTTTATATTATTTTGATTTGAAAAATCAGTTGTCTTTCTAAACATCAGTGAAAATTTGACATTCTTGTGGTTAATAGTTTTCTTTGAATATCACAAATTGTTGATCTAATTTTAAGCGCTTGTAAATTATGGTGCACTTAAATAAAAAATTTGTTATTCAAAACTCAGCGGCAGTATCTCAAGAATTTTAATAAATATCAAAAGTACATATATGCATCTATGTTCCTGTTCAATATTATCATATTGGCAGTTGATTTTCTTGATTTATTCATAGTTTTGTAAGTTCTGTATATTGTTTTTACCAATTCCGTTCCTCTCAAACAGTTGTGTTGATCATAACAGTAAACTGATATGATTTATGTCTTTATGTGGTAAAATAACTCATAAAGATAATATTTTATTGACCAGTAAAGACTAAAAACCAATATTGTGTATGATGTCAATATCTCAATTTACTATCAATCTGCCTATAAAGTATGACTTCTTTACAAGAAAAAAATCAATCGCCCAACAAGGTTACTGGACATGCTACAAATATTGCAGTATCAATCATCAATTACAACTAACACTAAGCACTGGTACTGTTAAATTAAATGATTTGCTCAAACAGACGGACATAGTATGTGGACAAAAGAGGATTCAAAATTACGAGGACATATAGTTTATTCCAAGTAGTAACCTTTATCTCTTTATTGACCAACTATATTCAAAACGAACACACTGTCCATACAGGTTATATAGAATCATCTCCTTTCTTCCAAGAATACACATTTAGTCATTGTCTTATAAAGTCATCTGATATACCATTGAACTCCAGTCAGTCAAATTTAGAGATAAAACAATTGAATAACAACCAGAGTCAAATCAGTACAACACCACAGGCATACCACAGCAGATCATTTAATCTTTGGGAAATCACTGCCATATATATCTGGACGCTTCAGTCTATAAAAAGTTAACACATTCACTTGTGCACAAAAAGAGAACTTGAACTTACATTATATTACTTATTCAACATGCAAGAATACCCTAAACATTGACACCTATATGACACTATAAAGTCGGCATTTCCTGAGACAACCACACAAAAGCAGTACCGTATACATCTTCAAACTATAATGCCCAACAGTCATAAAAAAATATAATTTTGACTTGAATCGTAAGGGATTTAAGTATAGAAAAAAGTTATCAAGCCATTAAAAAGTTGGCATTCAAATGTGCCCAAAACTCATAATATTTAAATCAGTTAAAAAATAATATTAGTATATTTTCGTCTAATGGTTTATATTTTATTCCTAAACATATATTTGGACATAATTCATGGCATGGAATACTATGAGAGAGAAAATGAGGATCTCACCAAGTCATGCCAAATAAGAAATTTACAATAAAAAATTCATATCTTTTAAGGTTTTACTGCCCGGACGACAAAACTTGGCATGTGTCAAGATCATCATTTTTACTTTATAATGATGCTTGTTTCAATCATTTTCTGACGCTGGGAATTAAATTATTGATATGCAAATTACAACAAATTAATTTCATTGATAGCTCAAAAACCACTAGATTGACACCTCTCTTATGAGCAGCCTTAAGAGGATAAATTATTATCAACCATGGCATATGATGAAAGAAACCCTTGCTTTGCTTGTGGTGAGGGAACAATTTTCATATTTGTGTTAGCAACTGAGCAATACCATGAAATATTGCAACAATTAATTACCTTCAGTGGCATCACAGATTCCTACTGACCGCTACCTGTTCCACCCATAGGTTGACCCCACTAATGGGGTCAGGTTGACCTAGCACTGAAATACCGCTCAGAGGGGAAAATGCCACGCAGTGCTTAGAAAAGAAAAAGGCACAACACTGTCTTCTTCTTCGGGTTAAGGCAACCAGCGCAATCATGTTGACAATTAATGCTGCTCTGTATGATACATTAGGGAGACGCACAAGATGTTTGTTGGGTGCGTAGACAATTTTCTCTGGGAGGCTGTTCCACTTCTTTGCTCTTTTGGGTAAGACTCAATTGTCTGTGATATGTTTATAATGTCTATACATTCACTTATCAAAGGACTGAAGCAGGTAGCAAACATATTAATCTATACATTCAAATATCACGTTTTACTTTTTATCACCCTGTTTTAGCTATGTGCTATCCTTCCCAATCTATTTCCAAAATTCTATTTTCATGACATTCATGACAAATCCATTTTTACAATTCTATTTGAACTACATGTCCGATTTTTATAGTTTGCTTGTACCCGCTGCTTTATATTATTTTTTTGTCCTAATTTAGCTTCGTATTTTTATCAATTAGTTCATGATAATGTATAAAGTTTTGTTAATATAACAATGAATGATGTGTAACATATTGTGATAATTTCCAATCTGATTAATAAAGTATACCTGATCTTATCTTATTCATTCAATAGAATAAATGAAGTTGATGCCACCAGCTTTTGATTATTGACCGCCAGTTGGAAAAGTTCTCACTGAATTTTTTTCAACCAGACTTTAAACAATTAAGGTTGAACATAGTTTATTGCATGGGTAGAGTGCAGGCAGATTTGAGTATTTTACTTCAACTCAAACGCATTTTATTAATGACTATTTCCGGCTGTATGTCACATTACACCGCATGATATTTTCCCTTCATATGGACGTTGATTTAGACTGAATCTCCATCACTTGAAGAAGGAGGTGGGACTATCACAGATTGACCACAAGATGACGACGGTAACCATATGGATAACGACAATGATGACAAAGAAGAAGAAGAAGAAGAAGAAGAAGAAGAAGAAGAAGAAGAAGAAGAAGAAGAAGAAGAAGAAGAAGAAGAAGAAGAAGAAGGAGAAGGAAAGAGAAGGAGAAGAAGAAGAGAAGAAAAGAAGAAGAAGAAGAAGAAAGAAGAAGAAGAAGAAGAAGAAGAAGAAGAAGAAGAAGAGAAGAAGAAGAAGAAGAAGAAGAAGAAGAGAAGAAGAAGAAGAAGAAGAAGAAGAAGAAGGAGAAGAAGAGAAGAAGAGAAGAAGAAGAAGAAGAAGAAGAAGAAGAAGAAGAAGAAGAAGAAGAAGAAGAAGAAGAAGAAGAAAGAAGGAAGAAGAAGAAGAAGAAGAAGAAGAAGAAGAAGAAGAAGAAGAAGAAGAAAGAAGAAGAAAGAAGAAGAAGAAGAAGAAAGAAGAAGAAGAAGAAGAAGAAAGAAGAGAAGAAGAAGAAGAAGAAAGAAGAAGAAGAAGAAGAAGAAGAAGAAGAAGAAGAAGAAGAAGAAGAAGAAGAAGAAGAAGAAGAAGAAGAAGAAGAAGAAGAAGAAGAAGAAAAAAAAGAAGAAGAAGAAGAAGAAGAAGAAGAAGAAGAAGAAGAAGAAGAAGAAGAAGAAGAAGAAGAAGAAGAAGTAGAAGAAGAAGAAGAAGAAGAAGAAGAAGAAGAAGAAGAAGCAGCAGCAGCAGCAGCAGCAGTAAAAGGCAACAAAAAGGTCAAAACAGCAACAATGACAGCCAAACCTGTGTCCCAATTCGTGGGTGGCAATAGATTCAACAGAGTAGTCCATTGTGTCCTGAGCGACTGAGGAGCTGCTGCC
>NC_088370.1:3792720-3800276 GCF_034508935.2 Berghia stephanieae
ACTTTAGGTTGTTGTTTGACATTACTGTTTATATTTTATGGAACACGTTTTTTTCTATTGCTATTCTTTGTTTTATATCCTCTATGTCATGTGCGTCATGGGTAATGATAGTGCCTAAATATTTAAATTTCTTTACTTGTTTGATGGTCTCTCCTTTGCTTGACAAGTGGAAGATCGTGTTGTTATCATTCTTTGAGACCACCATGAATTCGGTTTTCTTAATATTTAGTTTCAGGCCCATCTCTTCACTTTTGCACACCATTATATCTAAAATTTTCTGCACGTGTTCTGGAGAGTATGCCATCAGAGTACCATCGTCTGCGTATCTTATGCTAATCATATTCTGCCCTCCAACGACGACGCCTTTCATATCTTCAATTTCTTTGAATATTATTTCACTATATATGTTAAAAAGGTCCGGTGATAAGACGCAACCTTGTCTTACTCCCTTCTCGAAGTTGAAGAAGTCTGATGTTTCATTATCAAGTTTGACACACGCTGTTTGATTCCAATATAAGTTTTTCACAAGTCGAAGGTCTTTACTGTCTACACCGATCTTTTCTAAGATTTTGAATAGTGTTTCGTGCTGTACTGAATCAAAAGCTTTGGAATGATCAATGAAGCATAGATAAAGTGATTTTTGGTTTTCGATTGACAGTTGCATTATTGTTTTCAATGTAAAGATTGCATTTACCATACCCTTTTCTTTAACAAAACCAAACTGCTCGTCACTTATCTCTGGAGAGATCTTGCTCCTCATTCTTTTCATAAGTATTCTTAATATAATTTTTGTGGCCTGGCTCATTATGCTGATTGTTCTGTGTTGGTCACAGTCAATAGTTCCTTGTTTTTTTTTGGGTATGGTAAAGAATACCGATTATCTCAAAATATTAGGCAATTCACCCTTTTTGTATATGACATTAAAGGCTTTTGTCAGAATGTCTATTCCCAGATCGTCAAGGGCATCAATCAATTCTATTGAGAAACTATCTTGGCCTACTGGTTTCCCCTTTTTCATCTCTTTGCAAGCAGCTTCTTCGCATAATCTGGGGACCTGTGATCACAGTAGAGATTTCTTTATCTAAGCACGACCCTCTTTTGTCATCCGCGTAAATATTTTTTATGTATACTGCCCAATGTTCCAAAATTTTGTTGTTGTCGATAAATATATTAGGGTTTGCGTCTTTAACGCATTTTCTTGCCATGGCTGGTCGTTTTCGACTTAGATCTATTGACTGGTAGAATTGTTTGGTGTTAGATTGTTTTAGTCTTTCAATTTTGTGACCTTCATGTTCAATATAATCTTTCTTTGCTCTCTTACTCTCACGTTTTATAATCTTATTAACTTCTTTATATTCATTGCTGTTGCGTTCTAGTTTTCATCTTTCATTCATCAGTTTCAAGATCTTGTCATCCAACCACTTTTGTTTTGGTTCGTGTTTTTTCACAGATGGAATAGTTTCTCTTGCAGAATCTGTGATGCAGTTCGATATTTGATTCCAATACTCATCTATGTTTATATCTGAGATCAAGTTTTCACTTTTTTCTTTCACGCCTTCTTTGTAATCATTTTCTATTTGATCGTTATTCTCAATAGATCTAATTGCAGTTTCGGTTCCACTTTCTTTTTCTTTATTTGTTTAAGTTTTATTTTTACCGTGGCCTTGACAGGTCGGTGGTCACTATTACAATCTGCACTTGGAATAGTTGTTGCGTTGCATACAATATTTCTGAATCGATGTTGGACCAGTATAAAGTCCATCACATTTTTACAAAGGCCACCTGGGCTTATCCATGTCCACTTCTTTCTATCGTGGTTTTTAAACCATGTATTGACAATAGTAAGGTTTTCCAATCTGCAAAAGTCGACAAGTCTTTCTCCTCTATAATTTTTGGTACCCAGTCCGTGGGGGCCAACGATATTTTCAACTCTCTCGTTACCAACCTTTGCATTGAAATCACCAATTATTAAACGAATTTCATCAGATTACATTGTTTTAATGCCTATTCCATATCTTGATAGAATGTCTCAATTATGTTTTCGTCACTGTCTGATGTTGGGGCGTTATTTGAATAATATTAACATTAAAAAGGTTTCCTTTCAACTTTACTAAAATAACTCTTTCTGAGATTGCAACATGATCTAAATAGCACTTTGATGTTGATTTGTCTAAAATAATTCCAACTCCTTTCTCATGATATTTCTCACCTGCATAATACAATACAAAATCATCTTCTTTAACTACTACTCCTCCTTTCCACTTCGTTTCTGAGATTCCAAGGATGTTAATTTGGAACTTTTTCATTTCTTGAATATCGTTTTCAAACGTAAGTGGTTTAATGTACCACCTGGTCAATGCCAAACTGTATTAAACAGACTATAAATGTTCAAGGTTACACGTCGTTTTCTGTGTTGGTCCATTGCAGATAGTGAGCGCTTGGCTAAGAAGCTCACAACATTGCCATTCGGAAGTAAAACATACCATCACACAAAACTATGTGTAACCTTAAACGTTTATAGCCTGGTTAATACAGTTTAGCGAAAATTAATCATAAACACAGATGGCAAAAAACAATAGCATAGACCTGAGTGATGACAACTTCATTTTATCTATATTTTCTTAGCCAAGCGCACACTCTCTATAGGGTTAATAGCTTTGGGTTACAGGCAAATATTTAGGATGTTGTGGTTGAATAAATAAGGAATGTAGGTGAGTAATTTAAAAAGTGAATGTTAACTAAACAAATGTTATTCATATATTAAGAAAAAAGTTAGGTTTTTTTTTTACCTTTTATGACTCTTCCTTCACCGTCTATGTGGTTAGCATGTCTTTGAAAAGAAAGAAAAAGAGAAGAGAAACCTTGGTAAATTTATAAAAAGATAATTTTAGAGAGAAATATGTAAACTAATACCACATTAATCTAAATAAAGAAAATGAATCTAATTTTACTCTTCCCCTAAGGGAAATATTTTCCTTAAGGTCTATTAACAAAAAAACAAACAAAAAAAAAAACAACAAACAGACTGGAATAACCAAGACATCAGCCGCATTGCAATGTTGTAAAGTGAGTCAGTGAGAGGCGATTTAATTGAGGTATTAAAACATGGTGGAAGTCAAAATCAGGACAATCACGGGTTACAAAGTTAAGGCCATAATGCCTGACACTCGCAACATAGCAAATGCCCAGCATACATAGATGACAGACATAGATGCATACATTACATAATAATACACAGGCCTGTCAATGGTTACACACAAAAATAGACCAACAGTACAAAACTATGGATTAATTAAAAAACACAACACAGATATTACAAGTCAATTGACTAGATCTAGTCAAATCTTTTCACTTTCCCCAACTAAAAAAAATCCCAATTATTTGAGAGAGTACACACATTTCTGGGCGGGCCCAGGTCTGAGTTAGATGTAAAATGAAAGGAGGAGAAAAATTCCTACCTTTTTAAAGGATCTGTATCTAGTGCTTGACAAGAGAAGCTACTTTATCTTTACTCCTGTTTGTTTGCGTTAAATTTTTACGCAGATTCTTTCATTTATTTGGATTAATTCTTATAAAAGGAGAAGAAGAAGAAGAAGAAGAAGAAGAAGAAGAAGAAGAAGAAGAAGAAGAAGAAGAAGAGGAAGAGGAAGAAGAGGAGGAGGATGAGAATGAGGAGTAGGAGGAAGAAAAAGAGAAAAATTTAAACATTCACGGTTGTGAGGAAATAAAACTTTGGCTGAGAGCAGTCAATCACTATTCAAGAAAAATATTTATTTTGCATTATTTTTTTCCAGTTGAGTTTTAGACTGAAACAAATAAACCACTGGAAGGAAAAGAGACAGCCGGAGAAATGCGTGTGTGTCGTTAGCAAAAGAAAAGAGAAATGGCCGGTTTGAACGAGCTGTACATGCTAGTTGATTACGTGTGTGTTCAACAATCGCGACCCTATCTCTCGTCTGTGGCAAGTAAGCAGGCAGTGAATACATCCACGTCTAGAGGAGCGTATAGGTGAAATAATAATATACCTAGCTGACTAGATAGTCTAGTTTTGTTTTGTCTTTGACGTGACAAATAAAAAGTTTCTTTTGCTTTTTTTAAAGTCAGATTTTGAAAAGGAATAAAAACTAATTTTTTCTAGACACGAAATCAAACTCTTTTATCTTCTTTATTGTTAGTTCTGTTTTTTGATGTTACAAATTTTATTTTTACTTTTAATTTTCTTTTTTTCTTGTTTAAATATCAGCACTTAACAGAATATATCGAGCAAAATCGTACTATCCAAATCCGACAATTGTCGGAAGATGTACAGGCCTGAATACATACATACATCCAGCATCCATCCATACATCATACACCCATCCATACATACATACAATATATACATACACACACACATACATACATACATACATACATACATACATACATATATACATACATACATACCCAGATAGCAGTATAGCATGGTCATGTTGTTGTAAGTTAGTTGCCATAATCCAGTCTTCGAAGTCAGCAAGTTGGTCCTGCATTTTAACTTTGTAGTCTCCATTCCCTGCTGAAACCTTGTTCTTTTCCGTAAATTGTGAAGTGGATGGATCCTATTAGATCAATAATCAAGAGTATGGCGATGATGATGATGATGATGATGATGATGTATAGAATTTCTGTTTACTTTTTTCTTTTCATTATTCCTTATTTAATTTTTGCATTCTTTTATTTATTTAATCACCCAATCATATATATATATATATATATTATATATATATATATATATATATATATATATATATATATATATATATATATATATATATATTTGTATAGTATTGTTGTAGTAAAGGTTACCTGCGAAATGTGAGGTGACAATAAACGAATTCTAAGGACTACACCGTCTTGTAATGTAAGGGTCAAAAACCGGAGAGACACCTGAGGAAAGATACTCATCATCATCAATATCAACATCATCATCATTATCATCATATATCATCAACGCCATTGTCATCATAACCGTCATCATAATCATTTGATCAATAGAAATAAGCAAATTTTATTTTGCTATCTGGAGGGGTATCCACTCATTCACCTTGAAAAAGCAATTTTAAAAAAAACAACAAAAAAACAAACAAAAAACATATCACATTTTTTTTTTAATTGAGCATTTATATTGGGCAACATCCACTAAACATGCTCAAAACGCTTTACAAAAATCATTTTCTATCAAATGGTCCTTCTAATTTTTTCAAATTATCATTTTACTTTCTTTTGTAAAAAAAAATGATCTATGAATAAATAAAAGGTGGGTTTGAAGTCTGAACTTATAGTGGCCATAAATATGATTATTACCGCTGTGAAGATGTTGGTATAGTAGGCCGTCATGGAAAGCACAGTTATTGGTTTGTTGTTTTCATTTGCGGACAAAAACCTGGAAGGGTGGAGATAACAATAAAATGTTAATGAATATGATAATGAAGATGATGCAAAATTTTTCCAAATTGGTGCGTTATCTAGATTTCCTAAAAAAAAGTTTACACAAAATATCAAATAATACATAATCAAAAACTAGAGGTGCCTAAATGAGCCAATAAGATGGCGATAAAGATAAAGTGAGTAAATGTGACTCATATATAAGGGAACAATAAAACAAAACAAACGACGTTTCGGCCTTCTTCGGGCAAACACAAAATGTATGTAATACATATAACTTATTTTGTATTTACCCGAAGAAGGCTAAAAGCCGAAAAGTCGTTTGTTTTGTGTTGTTCCTTTAAATATGAGTCACATTGACTCACTTTATCTTTCTCTCCAATAATACATAATACAGGGTGATTCAAAAGTTATGCCGTGCTATGCATTTTAATAGCTAAAGAAGAATTAATTCTAGCAGTCTTTGGTTTTCGATATGGTCAACACAAACTTAAGGAATTTTTGTTTATAACAACTTTTAGAATATAAATGAGACTCAAGAAATCAATGTATTCTGTCCGAAATCAAAATGGAAATGTTATGGTTCTTCTTTATACATGAAACACAATAACATGCAATTTTTATCTCGGCATGGTGAATATCTCAACTTATAATAACTTATCAAAGACAATTCTGTGAATTTCATCTTTCAGCAAGATGGAGCCCAACCACATTGATATTAGAAGATTTGACAATGTCTAAACAATAAACTCTCATAATGAATGATTGGATATGCTGGCATGAAAGATCAACCATTCATAAGCTGACCCCAAGATTGCAAAATCTAATATCTTGTGATTTTTTTTGAGGGGATGGGGGAGGGAGGGGGTAGGGGGTTGTAAAATATTTAGTCTATCATTTGATATTACTAATATAAATAGACGATTTGAAGATGAGAGTCAAAAGCTTATCTGAATCTGTGAAACAAGTGATGTTAGATCAAGTATCTTATCAATAACCAATGCAAGATTCCCACTGCGACTTCAATAAAAATTCGAATCACTTTTATTCTTCATCTGTCAACGATATTGTGTTGGCATAAGGGGTCATATATCGATAGTCCTACAAACCCATGTGCTTCAACTTCAACTCAAAAGACTTCATTCAGACTCAGATCCCAAGCCAAGTCTGCGTTATTTCCTTTTTATAGACATGAGACTCCATGTCTTCGGATTCATATAGCACTGTTATTTCCATAACTTGTTAGGGTGTTTCAGAATTGAGCACAATGTCAGGTCTCATACTAGTTTTCTTGATGACTCTTAGGTGGTCCCCACATGCGAGTAAATCAGCTGACACAATCCAGTAACCCTCTTTTTAAAACACGTATCATTTCTTTATCTAGACATCTCTTTGTACCTTCTGCAGAATTAAAGACTGAATCTTCTGCTCTAGGCGCTTAGGTATTGCCTTGGATAAGTAAGAAAGATTGTTCATCACGAGCTGTAATGGAAATTATTTACGTTAGGCAAAATAGTGAATAGACATAATACCAAGACTGATCCAGAACTGAATGAGCTCCCCTCTCCCACCACTTCACACTGGATTGTCACTTCTCCCCTAACCTTCATGGGAGACACACGATCATCACAATATAAATCAGGTTAGTCTTTAGAATTTAGAACTCGATCCTGAATGAATTACATGGTGTCAGAGGTGTTGGCACAATGGCTAGTTTCAACTTTGAACACCCAGTATGAGACTGGGGTGCACTAGATCTCTACAAAGAATTCATTAGGTTTAAGGACCACACCAAATTTTATTCGCTGGGCCATTGTCCACTCTTACGTCTAAACAAAAAGCCGGTTGGCTTGGAACATGAATAGGTTCTCAAGGCCGGGAAGTGTATAGGACGTTGCTGTGGAACGAAGGAGATAAAGATGATCCTTCAAAAGTATTAGGGATTAATGACGGCAAATAAATGATGAGTGGAAGGAACTGAGCACTGTTCGTAGAAATGCTAAAGGTGCACCCATGATGGAAGATGAGGTCAGGTTTGCAATGAGAAAGTCAGGGAAGGCAGGGGGACCAGACTCCATTAAAATTGAAATGCTGGAACGTCTGCAGCCCTCACAAAAATAATGAATGATATC
>NC_088370.1:3800375-3880375 GCF_034508935.2 Berghia stephanieae
CAAATGATAGGAACTTTGCTAAAGTTTTGTTCAGTTAAGCATTCCAGTATAATCCAGTTACTATTTTCATGAAAAGACAGACAGATGGATAGATTGATGGATAGCTAAAGATAGATAGGAAGATAGATTGATAAATAGAATGGTCTCTGAATAGTTATGTTGAGAAAAAAAAGTAGTGCCGGAATCGGTGACAGTGCTTGCGGAGAGTGAGGGGAGAGAGGCGACTGAGTTGTCGAAAGGGACAGAGCTGTCCATCATTCTTGTTCAAAATAAAGTTTTTTTTTCTTATTCTCATTGGATGTCTCTTGTCGAATTTGTGTAGTTATGGAAATTTCTATCTATCTGTAAATATTCAGAACAAGTTATATAGATAGATAGATATGACTCAGATAGATTCAGATAGATATATAGGCAGACAGACAGACAGACAGACAGACAGATGGATAGATTGATGGATAGCTAAAGATAGATAGGAAGATAGATAGATAAATAGAATGGGTCTCTGAATAGTTATACAGATAGATAGATATGACTCACTGCCGGCATCGGTGTGATTGGCAACGGACTGACTACGTTGATCCTTAGTACATTTGGTCTTTTTGGTGCATTATACCTCACCACATTGCATTCTGGAAAAATATTAATAATACTAACTTAAAAAAACACCGAAATCTCCCCCTCCCAAACAAACAAAACAGAAATACAAAAGAAAAAACAAAAAACAACCCCCCCCCCCAAAAAAAAAAACAAAAAACAAAACTAGCCATAACCCCCCCCCCCCCCCCCCTAAAAAAAAAAAAGAAAAAAAAGGACAAAAACAAGAAAAAAAACCCCATACAAATAAGTTTTTTTATTTGCAACTCGAGTTTGACAACCTTAATAACATACTATTATAACTTCACTTTACATTAGTAAAGTACCTCACCACCACACTATTACTACTATTATTATTGTCACTACTTCTCAACTACTACCACACTACACTACTACTACTTACTACTACTTATATACTACACTACTACTACAACCACTACTACACTACTACTACTACTACTACTACTACTATTACTACTATACTACTACTAACTACTACTACTACTCTACTACTACATACTACTACTACTACTACACTACTACTACTAACTACTACTACTACTACTACTACTACTACTACTACTATCTACTACTACTACTAACTACTACTCTACTACTAACTAAAACTAAATGATTGACTTTTACATAGACTTATTGTATGAATGATCAAAGGAAGATAATCATAATCACATAACATTTTCATTGAATTAGTTTGTTATAAATTATATCCCCTTAAAGTCCCTATTCTTTTATGTTAGCCTAATTATATTTGTTACCTATATTGTGAGAACATATCCCTTGTCATTTATAGTTGTTTCCTCTTTTTGGGTATAAAAGGAAATGTTTTAAAAAGTAAAGTCCTCTAATGTGCTAACCTCCAGTGAAACTTCAGTGTCAGTTCACATCAAGAGCCATCCGGCTATTCATGGAGCACATTGACTACGACTACTACTACTACTACTAATATGTACTTCTACTACTATTATTACTTCAACTACTACTACTACTACTACTAATATGTACTTCTACTACTATTATTACTTCAACTACTACTACTACTACTAATATGTACTTCTACTACTATTATTACTTCAACTACTACTAATATGTACTTCTACTACTATTATTACTTCAACTACTACTACTACTACTACTACTACTACTAATATGTACTTCTACTACTATTATTACTTCAACTACTACTACTACTACTAATATGTACTTCTACTACTATTATTACTTCAACTACTACTACTACTACTAATATGTACTTCTACTACTATTATTACTTCAACTACTACCACTACTACTACTAATATGTACTTCTACTACTATTATTACTTCAACTACTACTACTACTATTATTACTTCAACTACTACTACTACTACTACTAATATGTACTTCTACTACTATTATTACTTCAACTACTACTACTACTACTACTAATATGTACTTCTACTACTATTATTACTTCAACTACTACTACTACTAATATGTACTTCTACTACTATTATTACTTCAACTACTACTTCTACTACTAATATGTACTTCTACTACTATTATTACTTCAACTACTACTACTACTACTACTACTAATATGTACTTCTACTACTATTATTACTTCAACTACTACTACTACTACTACTAATATGTACTTCTACTACTATTATTACTTCAACTACTACTACTACTACAACTAATATGTACTTATACTACTATTATTACTTCAACTACTACTACTACTACTACTACTAATATGTACTTCTACTACTATTATTACTTCAACTACTACTACTAATATGTACTTCTACTACTATTATTACTTCAACTACTACTACTACTAATATGTACTTCTACTACTATTATTACTTCAACTACTACTACTACTACTAATATGTACTTCTACTACTATTATTACTTCAACTACTACTACTACTACTAATATGTACTTCTACTACTATTTTACTTCAACTACTACTACTACTATTATTACTTCTACTACTACTACCTGTCATCTGCATTTTTTGCCAAATTGGGACCTAAAATTTGCCAAAATTTGCCCAAAAAACCCCCGAAATTTGCCAAGAAATTTGCCCAAAAATTTGCGGAGGAAAACTAAGCGTTTCAGTAAAAATTAACACGCGATACAGAAAAAAATTATATAAAAGACAATATATGACATTTAAGGACTTGAGAAATGAAATGACTGTGATTAGCGTTGTTACAAAGATTTTAAAGGATCATTATCCGTAGAGAGTAGCTTCCCTTGGTTTGGTCCCAGCCAAAGCTGCAACATTTCTCAAGTTTCGCACTTTTTTCTCTCGTTATTTTGTTTTCGCTTCTTTCTTTTTTTCCCAAAATTTGCCACGCGATTTGCCAATTTTCCCAAAATTTGCCACGATTTGCCACTTTTGGGAAATTTGCCAAAATTTGCGGATCGCCCTGATATTTGCGGCGCATTGCCAGGCTGAAAAATGCAGATGACAGTACTAGTACTATTTTCTACCACTACTACTTCTACCACTACACTAACTAACTAACTACCTACCTACCTACCTAACTACTACTACTACTAACTAACTAACTAACTAACTACTACTACTACTACTTCTCACTTGGTGAAATTCTTATGAAGTATATAATTGTCCAAACGGACATGAGTGCCAAAGCAATCCCAGCTATTGCTGAAACCACATAGAGATGAACCCCTGTTGAGTGCTGTAAGCGTGTCGGCTTAGTACTTGGATCATCTGGTGAAAGATTTTAAAATATTATTAATACGATTATTGAATTGACACCATTTCCCACATCAAGTCATACCGTTTTAAATAATAACATAAATTGAAATTGGAGAATTATATTGTGTATTTCATTTGATATTTACCATACTCAATGCGTCTAATAATAATTCATTTATTTCCCCAGTTTGTAGAGCACTTGCTTCACATGCAAATGGATAGAGATCGATTCCAGGGGAACTCAAGATTTATTTTCCAACCCCCTGACTATCCAGGAGTGATTGGGTAGCTCGGTCTGTTAGATCTGATGAAAAGTGGTAGTAAAGGGTAGCAAGCATTGGTATCGTCCGCTTCAAGCAATAGAAACCGGGAAAAACTCCGGCTCTATGGGGTTAACGGCTCTGATGGACTGCTTTTAATTTCCCAAACTGGTACAAAATTGCCATTTGAGACCCACATTGTTGGTGTGCCTTGGCATAAGGCTGGTAAAATGATACCTGTGAGGCACTCTTACCTTTTTTATTTGTATAAAAAGAATAAATGCTGTTACCGGCCGTGTACTCATTTTACATCTGAATATGATGAGAAAACAGAGGAAAAAAGTCTTTTCCAAGGATTAAATTCTGCACTGCCCAAAGGAGGTTCCATCCTGGGACCTATAGGTCACAAGACGCATATCATAATACTTGACGACAAAACTGCATAACTATTATTAATACTATTACTACTCTAACTGCTATGGCTGCTTCTGCAACTTCTACCACCACCAATACTACTACCACTACTACTACTACTACAACAAAAATACTACTATACTATAATAATTATTATTATTATTATTATTGTTATTAATATTATTATTATTATTATTATTTTTACAATATTACTACTACAACACCACCATCAACAACAAGAAGAAATAAAACCCATTACCATCACCGACATCAGTTCCATCCATCAACACCACCACTACCAAATAAAAGTAACATGAAACGAGTCAAACCTAGAACAATAGATGAGTTAAAGGTGATGTTCAAAATAGGTTCCATTCCATTGATGAGGCCGAGACTGTAGAAATTACTTTCAGAAGGCTCTAAGTCAATCACGCGGACGGTCACCTCGTTTAGACCATCGTTATATTTTGCCTCTGCAATGTATTCATTCTTTTTAAATTGTTTAAGTAGCATGGAACTTTCGCCACTCGAGCTTCTTCTGAATTTTTCCAGCCTTACGCTATGGACCGCTGGGTGGCTTATCACGTTGATTGTGGCCTGAAATTCACCCATGCCTGTTATTTGTACTGGTGGAAGGGTTGGTGTTAGGCTGTCTTTGAGAACGGGTGGGCCTAAATTGTCAAGAATTTAGAATAAAAAAGAAGAGGAACATAGTCATTTATAATGATACCAAATAATTATTTTTTTATCCTTTGGATAAATGTCAAATAAAACAGTAATAATAAAGATGATGATGGTGATGACTATGATGATAAGTTTAGTTGGCAAAGCACTCGCTTCAAAAACACCAAGTCAGCCGGTCTCTTTTGATGAAATTAATTTGCAAAAAACCATTGTCCTATCCAAAAGTAGCACACAATTGCTGCTATTCATTTTACACTGCAGAGACCAGGATAAACTCCTATTCATGTGCCTTATAGGTGTGATTTAAAGTACCAGATACTTACACTGTACTAAAACTGTGAATTTCCTCTCGTCAATTGATCCATTGTCAGCAACACATATGTAAGTACCGGAGTCTTTGCAATCCATTGTTTTTGACACAATGATTTTGCGACTGAAGTTGTCTAACGATGATGATGTCACTGTGCCTGTCAGGTCAATTCCATACAAAGTATTTTTAATCGACACAGTTGGTGCAGGGCTTCCACGGGCTTCGCAGACAAATTCTATGCTCTCCCTGACTTTGACTTGAATGTTTTGTTCCTTAGAATCAATGTTGTATTTGATTATTCTAGCTGGGTTTGAGCCTGGGAGAAAAAAGATCACATTTGATAAACAATGATAAAGTTGACTCTGATGACAGATCCTCAAAACTTTTCAATTTGAATAAACAGGTGGTCGCTGGTTCGGATAAGATTAAACATTTAAGTAGCCTATTTATTTGTGTAAAAATCAAAATAACAATGGAACAATGGATTAGCTCAATATTACAGTCGATGACGAGACAAAATAAATAGATGAATAAAAATTAACATCTGAAAATGCAGTCAAAATTAGCAAACAAATCAGACCACTCTACAAGATAACCTTTTATTGTAAATGTGAAAATGGAAAGGCTTCGGATGGAAACAGAACAAACAATAGACATTTCGGGCGCAAACTGAAAATCCTAAAAGTTTATTATTTTGCCGATGAAAGGTTTGCACTTCAAAAATCTATTGTCTGTACAGCTTCCATATGAAGCCTATCCATTTCCACATTGTTGTTAGTACTTTTACGATTCCAGGCTTCAGGCAGTTTCCATTATTCTCTAATAAACTCTTTTACATCTTTGTCAACAGAGTCTTGCATCGTATATCTGTCAGATTAATTGTCACAAAGATATGCAAAGGAGGGGGGGGGGGGGGGCGTGCTTAGTCAACAGTTGCCACTTGTCAGGAAGAGGAAAGGAGGAAGATAAACTATTTGATCCTTATCCAGAGATCAATGAGCAAATTTTTTATTTTTCTGTCCCTTCAATTTGTCAATATACCCCCCCCCCCCCCCCCCTTCTATCTCTTCGCCAAACGGTCTTTGCCACCTAGCCCTTTCCGGCTAATAACCCAGTAATATTGTCACCAAAGGTGGATTATTAGGCAATTACCACTGCACAACATTCCTTTTTAATACTGGGTTATTGGCAGTGATCTATAAAACTCTCATTTGGTATATATCTATATATATATATTATATTACTATGTTTGGCAGTATGTTCAAGCCATGGATTGTTTATGTATGGTCTGAGAGTGTTAGTCGGTGTCTACATTTATTGTTGTTATCTACTTGCTTGACAGCCAGTGTCTCTGTTGTCTGAGATTGAAATTTTTTTTTTTTAGTCTGGACCATAACAAGCTTGAGCATAACTTATTGAAAAAATAATAGGCGTTTGTCTCGTGGTTATTCTCAACATATTTTGACATTGCTTTTTGGATCAACACTGAAAATCTTGCAGCTCTTCCCTGACATTTTCAATGTTATCACTCTGTTGAATTTGTCAATGTTATAAATGTCCTTTTGTAAGTGTGGATCCCAAACTGTACAAGCGTGTCTAGTGTATTTAAGAACCGAGTTATATTTGCTATTTCTCTCAGTTTGGTTTTGCAATGGTGTAAATCACGTCAAATGAATCCATGAATGCTGTTTGTATTTTAGCTGTCTTAACTAGATGATGATGTCATTTCAAGTCATTACTCGTGATGCAAGGTATGAATTTTCTGTTATCTGTAATATTATTTGTCTGTCAAGTTTGTCGTTGCATTCATAATAAAATGTCTTTCTACAAGATTTGACTATGTGGTGGCATTTTTGTAACATTAAATTCATTCCTAACGTTGATGCTCATTTCTCAAGTTCAATTGGTTTATGCTTGATACAAAAAGCAATCGCCTACAAATAATCTGACTTGTGATGTTACTGCTTTTGGGACAACATGTAAGCGACATAAAAAGAGTTGAGGTGCCCTAGTGTATAATTCCTTGTGGAACATCATATTCAATCAACGGAGTATGATTTGATGTTGAGGATGCTGTCTATAATCATTCTTTGTTTTCTGCCTTTCAGGAAAGAGATAGATCATTTATTAAACTAATATTTAATCCAATCCATTTTATTATTGGGTCAGTACTGTTTCAAATGCCTTGCTGAAATAATAATAATAATGATGAGCATTACTATTGCGCCATGGTCCCCTCGCCATAATGGTATCATAAATGCTTGCCCCACGCACTTTCAGAATCAACAAACCAAATTGTAACAACATTTCTTCTTCTTCTTCTTTCAGCTTATCCTGCATTTTGCAGGGTTGCCATAATGAATGCCACATCTCAATGCATCTCGGTTCATAGCATCATCTTCCTCCAGGCCAAGTTCAATAACATTTATTAAACATTAACATAAGATACATGTGTACAGGATGACAGTTGGATACAGAATGACTCCCAACAAGGTAGTCATTAGAAAAGGCGCTAGCTGTGAACAATACTACATTAGACGGACAATAGAAGTTACGACATTTGAATACAATAACTTTCATTAACAAAAAATCAATAACAAATAATATGCCTCAGTAAAGTGATGGGTTTTAAGTCAATTCTCCGATGTCATAGGTTGATGTGGTTAGAAATCTTTACTAAGATAAAATTTTATAAAGAACAATAGTAGCAAATAGAATAGTCCTTCAGTGCCATCAGGCCCATGGAGCCGGAGTTTATTAGGTTTCAATGGCGTGAAACGGACAATAGCAATTCCTTGCTATCCTTTGGATAGAATGCTAGTTTATCACAAAGTACTTTCTGATAGATTGAGTAGACAGGGGAATCAGAAAAAAAAAAATCTCGACTGCATTTGGGATCAATCTTGAGCCTTTTGCGTGTAAAGTGAGTGCTCTACCAACTGAGCTATTGGAACCTTCATGAGTATAATAAATAAGAGTTTTATATGAATGGGTTTGAATGTTTGTGTTACTCTATATTTACCACTGAAGCTGATAAAAAATGCAGTTGTCTTCTTGTAGCTCCCTGACGAATGTATGGCAGAACAAACGCATTTTGCGGAGTTCATGTCTTGACTGACAACAATGGTTTTCGTCACAGATGTCCCGTCCTCAGTTGTGCTTGTACCTCCAGTACATTCAATTGTGACACTACTGACAGCTGGATTACCGCCTTTAACACTGCATTGTACGTTCAGCGATTCGTCGGGGGTTGCATATAATGTTTGATCATTATCAACAGTTACACTGTTGACTGTCATTTCTGGGGCATTTTGTGGAGGAGTTCCTGTTGAAAATTGATATAATAAATTTTTGGTTATTTTTATTGGATTTTATTTCAAGCCATTATCCCACCATAGTGACCATAAGTTGGTTATAGTTAATTACTCACCTCCTCACTTGAAATACAGGTTGGTTTTATCCAACAGTAAATAAGTAAACATCTGGAAGGTATGAAACTATTATTATAATTATCCTAAAAACTCAACACACCTCGACAGGGTATTGAACCTCAGACCTACTATCTGACGTGCACGTTTTCAGATTTTTAACTTACAACAGTAACTGCTTCCTAATTTGTTACTAATGTAAAGTAAAGTAAAGGTAGACATAGAAGTTAATGGACGTTGTCAAAACGTTATAAACCTTTGTTAATTCATATTAGTGACAACTTGTGTGGATAAAATAATTTGATGAAGTAAAAATGAACACTTATAATAAGAGCATGTCACGGAAGGAACAGGGTAGGAAATAGTGATAGAGATACCATAGCTTACACAAACCACATAAAATAAAGTATATTCGCATATGTATTGCAGATTTAAAAACTTGTTCCTATCTAAAACTAGATATTTATCAAATTTGGCTTGTATAAAAAAGATGTAGATTGAAAAAACCTGACAAACTGTACTGTAATAACAGTCAAATTTCTGAATAAAAATTGAATTATTGAAATGAATAAAAGAGAAAAAACAAAACAAACAAATAACCCAAAGAAGATTTTCATACACATCTTATTAATTATAGCAACTAAGCAAAAAACAAAAAAACACAGACTATATATGCGTATGTTTATGAGAGAGAGGGAGAGAGAGACGTAGAGAGAGAGAGAGAGAGAGAGAGAGAGAGAGAGAGAGAGAGAGAGAGAGAGAGAGAGAGAGAGAGAGAGAGAGAGAGAGAAAGAAAGAAAGAAAGAGAGAGGATATTTTCTACTATCTATATATTTTATACCAATGAAACTGCTTGAAAACGCAGTTGTTTTATCGTAGGTCCCTGACAAATGTAAGGCAGAACAAACACATTTTTTTGAGTCCATATCGTTACTGATGAATGCGTTTGAATGTTTGTGTTACTCTATATTTACCGCTGAAGCTGATAAAAAATGCAGTTGTCTTCTTGTAGCTCCCTGACGAATGTATGGCAGAACAAACGCATTTTGCAGAGTTCATGTCTTGACTGACAACAATGTTTTTCATCACATATGTCCCGTCCTCAGTTGTGCTTGTACCTCCAGTGCATTCAATTGTGACACTACTGACAGCTGGATTACCGCCTTTAACACTGCATTGTACGTTCAGCGATTCGTCGAGGGTTGCAAATAATGTTTGATCATTTATCAACAGTTACACTGTTGACTGTCATTTCTGGGGCATTTTGTGGAGTTTCTGTTGAAAATTGATATAATAAATTTTTGGTTATTTTTATTGGATTTTATTTCAAGCCATTATCCCACCATAGTGACCATAAGTTGGTTATAGTTAATTACTCACCTCCTCACTTGAAATACAGGTTGGTTTATCCAACAGTAAATAAGTAAACATCTGGAAGGTATGAAACTATTATTATAATTATCCAAAAAACTCAACACACCTCGACAGGGAATTGAACCTCAGACCTACTATCTGACGTGCACGTTTTCAGATTTTTAACTTACAACAGTAACTGCTTCCTAATTTGTTACTAATGTAAAGTAAAGTAAAGGTAGACATAGAAGTTAATGGACGTTGTCAAAACGTTATAAACCTTTGTTAATTCATATTAGTGACAACTTGTGTGGATAAAAATAATTTGATGAAGTAAAAATGAACACTTATAATAAGAGCATGTCACGGAAGGAACAGGGTAGGAAATAGTGATAGAGATACATAGCTTACACAAACCACATAAAATAAAGTATATTTGCATATGTATTGCAGATTAAAAAACTTGTTCCTATCTAAAACTAGATATTTATCAAATTTGGCTTGTATAAAAAAGATGTAGATTGAAAACATGACAAACTGTACTGTAATAACAGTCAAATTTCTGAATAAAAATTGAATTATTGAAATGAATAAAAAAAAAAAAACAAACAAATAACCCAAAGAAGATTTTCATACACATCTTATTAATTATAGCAACTAAGCAAAAAACAAAAAAACACAGACTATATATGCGTATGTTTATGAGGAGAGAGGGGAGAGAGAGAGAAGAGAAGAGAGGAGAGAGAGAGGAGAGAGAGAGAGAGAGAGAGAGAGAGAGAGAGAGAGAGAGAGAGAGAGAGAGAGAGATAGAAAGAAAGAAAGAAAGAGAGAGGATATTTTCTACTATCTATATATTTTATACCAATGAAACTGATTGAAAACGCAGTTGTTTTATCGTAGGTCCCTGACAAATGTAGGCAGAACAACACATTTTTTTGAGTCCATATCGTTACTGATGAATGCGTTTGAATGTTTGTGTTACTCTTATTTACCGCTGAAGCTGATAAAAAATGCAGTTGTCTTCTTGTAGCTCCCTGACGAATGTATGGCAGAACAAACGCATTTTGCAGGTTCATGTCTTGACTGACAACAATGTTTTTCATACATATGTCCGTCCTCAGTTGTGCTTGTACCTCCAGTGCATTCAATTGTGACACTACTGACAGCTGGATTACGCCTTTAACACTGCATTGTACGTTCAGCGATTCGTCGAGGGTTGCAAATAATGTTTGATCATTATCAACAGTTACACTGTTGACCGTCATTTCTGGGGCATTTTGTGGGGAGTTCTGTTGAAAATTGATATAATAAATTTTGGTTATTTTTATTGGATTTTATTTCAAGCCATTATCCCACCATAGTGACCATAAGTTGGTTATAGTTAATTACTCACCTCCTCACTTGAAATACAGGTTGGTTTATCCAACAGTAAATAGTAAACATCTGGAAGGTATGAAACTATTATTATAATTATCCTAAAAACTCAACACACCTCGACAGGGTATGAACCTCAGACCTACTATCTGACGTGCACGTTTTCAGATTTTTAACTTACAACAGTAACTGCTTCCTAATTTGTTACTAATGTAAAGTAAAGTAAAGGTAGACATAGAAGTTAATGGACGTTGTCAAAACGTTATAAACCTTTGTTAATTCATATTAGTGACAACTTGTGTGGATAAAATAATTTGATGAAGTAAAAATGAACACTTATAATAAGAGCATGTCACGGAAGGAACAGGGTAGGAAATAGTGATAGAGATACCATAGCTTACACAAACCACATAAAATAAAGTATATTCGCATATGTATTGCAGATTAAAAACTTGTTCCTATCTAAAACTAGATATTTATCAAATTTGGCTTGTATAAAAAAGATGTAGATTGAAAAACCTGACAAACGTACTGTAATAACAGTCAAATTTCTGAATAAAAATTGAATTATTGAAATGAATAAAAGAGAAAAAAAAAACAAACAAATAACCCAAGAAGATTTTCATACACATCTTATTAATTATAGCAACTAAGCAAAAACAAAAAAACACAGACTATATATGCGTATGTTTATGAGAGAGAGGGAGAGAGACGGAGAGAGAGAGAGAGAGAGAGAGAGAGAGAGAGAGAGAGAGAGAGAGAGAGAGAGAGAGAGAGAGAGAGAGAGAGAGAGAGAGAGAGAGAGAGAGAGAGGATATTTTCTACTATCTATATATTTTATACCAATGAAACTGATTGAAAACGCAGTTGTTTTATCGTAGGTCCCTGACAAATGTAAGGCAGAACAAACACATTTTTTTGAGTCCATATCGTTACTGATGAATCGTGATTGTGTTACTCTATATTTACCGCTGAAGCTGATAAAAAATGCAGTTGTCTTCTTGTAGCTCCCTGACGAATGTATGGCAGAACAAACGCATTTTGCAGAGTTCATGTTTGACTGACAACAATGTTTTTATCACATATGTCCGTCCTCAGTTGTGCTTGTACCTCCAGTGCATTCAATTGTGACACTACTGACAGCTGGATTACCGCCTTTAACACTGCATTGTACGTTCACGATTCGTTGAGGGTTGCAAATAATGTTTGATCATTATCAACAGTTACACTGTTGACTGTCATTTCTGGGGCATTTTGTGGAGTTTCTGTTGAAAATTGATATAATAAATTTTTGGTTATTTTTATTGGATTTTATTTCAAGCCATTATCCCACCATAGTGCTCAACTTTTTGTTAAAAGGAGCTATTCATGAAATACTTCAAGTATAATTCTATTTCAACTTCTATATTTTTTCACACATTCGCTATATCAAATGCCTATAATATATATATATATATATATATATATATATATATATTTATAAGTATTGGTAGGTCCTTCCTAGTTTTGCAGTTACTAGGGGTGATGATTTAGATTAGAGCATAATGAAAATAAATAAATAAATAAAATTCCTTATGTTCGTCCCTTAGGGGAAATTTGTCTCTAGGGTCTTTTCCAAGGGAAGACTGGAGTAACCCAGGCGTTGACCGCAGTGCAGCACTGCAAATTGAGCTAGGGCGAGGTGACTTACTCAAGGCCACTCAGTGCAGCAGCAGGTGATCAAACTCAATACCTTTCGGGTAGGAAGCAAAGACTGAACCGCTGAGCCACGCTGCCCACTATATATTATTATTAATAATAATAATAATAATAATAATAATAATGAAATCACGTCACGAAGAGATAAGGGGAGATTGTTCCAGACAGTCGGTGCAAAGTGACTAAAGGATCTGCCAGAGAGGTTTTTACCCTGTTTTGGCTCTTTAAGCAGACGGTGATCACCTGATCTCAATGCACAGGGCGGAACGTATGGTTCGACAAGATCATCGAGATAAGCAGAGGCACTTCCGTGAAAACATTTAAAACACATGACTTCAACCTTAAAGAGCACCCTGGCCCTAATGGGAAGCCAGTGTAAAGTCAAAAGCATTGGAGTCAGTGTTCTCTCTTATTTCTTCTTAAAAAGTAAGAAACCTGGGGAATTAGACAGGAGTGAATTACAATAGTCTAAACGAGTAAAAACAAAAGCAGACACTAGAGTCTTTAAGGAATTTTGATTATTATTTTGAGTATTATATATTATAAATGACAACTTCTCACATTTTTAGTCGATATGTCAGTTCCAATGCTCCTGCATATCGATCAATGAGCACAGACTAATATGAAGAAGGCGGGGTCAGTAGCTTGTGTGTTTGTTTATGGTTAACTAGCAGTTACTAATTTTGGTGATGAGTTGTGCTATTTATATTGTGCTAATTTTTGTTTGTTGGAGTGTGGATTTATAATGCATTTTTATTGCTCTGCTATACAAAAGTTATAATAATCCTAAAAGCACATTGAAAACCAAAAACATAATCATAAGGACTTTTATCTGCACAAGAAAGACATTTGCGTCGTCAGTTCTCCTGTAAACTGTACAAGTTTTTTTTTAAATCAAAAAGGTGAAAAAATAAAATAAATAATAATAATAATAATAATAATAATAATAATAATAATAATAATAATAATAATAATAATAATAATAATAATAATAATAATAATAATAATAATAATAATAATAATAATAATAATAACAATACATGGCATTTATATCACGCATTTTCATCACTGTGTGATGCTCAATGCACGTTATAAATAGATATATATAAAACGTATACCACAATGATATCAACAACAGCAGTGTATGTAATATCGTATCAACATCATGAAAATGTAATGATAAAAAGGTAGTACTCTAACAATGATTTAAAACTATCAATAGATTTTGTTTCTGTGCAGGTTATTCCACACAAGGGGCCAAGTATGGGTAAAGGAACGGACACTAAAATATCTATATCTATAATTATTTCTAAGAGTAAGAGGTTTGTAACAGCTTAAAACACTGTTTTGTTTTTGTTTGTTTTTAAGGGGTTTAGGGTGCTTGCAACACATTAATGTCATATTTGTGCCAGTAAAAAGGAAGTAAATGGGATAGTAAAAAATTATAGAATTACAATTAAACCACCCTAGAAAAGGTAAGACAAAGGTGAATTGGTTCAAGTAGGAAACAGATGTAGATTCCAAGAGCACACTATCAAAGTACTTAGTTTGAGATCACCTTAAAGTCTCATCCAGACACAAGCACAGGTCCCCACTAAGAGAGATACATTCAAATGTTTACATATCATATAGAATATGTAAACAAAACGTATTACAGTGCATAACAGAGAGATGATTTACAAGACAAAAAATATCATCTCCCAAAATTAACTATACAGTTGACTGTTTCCCTCCCAGCTAGGGTATCTGGCCAGGGCCAGGACAAAACCAAGTAATCTCATCGCAAGACAAAGACAGAAAGCATGTTGGAAAACAGATGGAGGAGGATTGAAGACACAGTAAGTCCCTCCCCGCCCACAATGGGAGGTCAGGAATCCAACCCAGAAAAACTGTTTTAGAAGGTTGTCAAAATCATGGTACCTAAAACTAAAATGTGACCCACTATATCAGAGCGGATATTATTTTAGGATGACCTAGGTGCTGGAAATTTAGTACATAGTCTCCAATATGAAAGTTATAAACAAAAATGAAACAGCTTAAAAAAGAACAAAATATCAAATACGAGAAATGTCTGTCATCGATCTGAAATTTAGTAATGTATTTACGTCTTTAATGTTTTTTGTTATTGTCTTATGAAGGGTTTTGAGCCCGAAACGTTCTGTGTTTGGTACTTTGTTCTTTTTTGAAGCTGTCATATTCATTTTTGTTTATTACTTTTTACACTCCACAGCTTCTAGCAGCCTACTATCAATATGGAACTTGCATTTTTCTGTTGTTTGTTGCATTTCAAAATAAATCTAACTCATCATTTTATTTCTAAATTCACTTTTCTGAGTCTGAATCATCCCGACATAATACCGTTTAGAGACTGAGAGTCACAATTAATAAATAAAATGTTCTATCATATTGTTACGTGATCATCTACTATAAACTTTATCAGAATAAGACAGATGCAATAACTGTATCACATGAACAAAATTTTAAAAATTATATAGAAGAAATAATAGGAGGTATAATTCTTTGATGAGTGGAAGGCGTTTGAAAGATGAAGATGCTTTTCAATAGTTTTATTATCTGAAACAGAATCATCATTGATATAATTCTCCATCTTCTTTACTGTCAACAAAATGAGCTTATTCATTTATAAAAACAATACTAGATAGTATTGCTGTTGTGCTTCTGCTATAATAATAATAATAATTTTTATTATTATTATTATTATTATTATTATTATTATTAATGTAAGTATTGGTGGTATTAACATTGTTGTATATTTTGTTTTGGTGGTTATTAATAGTGTCACTTTATTTTTTGGTTCCATTTACCATTTTCAGGCCTGTAAATGGTTGGTGAAAAAATTTTCGGAACTTTTTGAACACGCAAAAATAGACACAACAGGACAAAAAATGGACACAACACAGATATGACACGTCAATTGACTAGTCAAATATGTTACTTTCCCCTACTTATTTATAACGAGGTCCTTATTTTATGCTACCAAAAAAAAAATCCCAATTATATGAGGGCCCAGGTCTGAGTTAGTTGTAAAATGAAAGGAAGAGAACAATTCCTACCCTTTTGAAGGATGTGTATCTCATGCTTGACACGGAAAGCTGCTTATCTTCGCTCCTGTTTGTGTTAAATCTTTATGCTGATTCTTTCGTTTATTTGGATTAATTCTTATAGAAGAAGAAGAAGAAGAAGAAGAAGAAGAAGAAGAAGAAGAAGAAGAAGAAGAAGAAGAAGAAGAAGAAGAAGAAGAAGAAGAAGAAGAAGAAGAAGAAGAAGAAGAAAAAGAAGAAGAAGACAAACATCTATTTTTCGATCCATCCATATATTCATCCATACCCTCATCTGTCCTCTTCATCAGACGATCAGTCCATCCATCGGGTCGGACCATCTCTCTCTCTCTCTCTCTCTCTCTATTGATCATTGCATCATAATAATTACAAACTATACAGGTTTCTTTTATACCCACAAAGAACTGAAACAATATTTTAACCTGGGAAGTAAATTTCAAATATATACAACTGAAATGTGAAACGACTCGGACTTTATTCTATTGTTCTTTATTGACCACGTTTGTAACTAGTGGAGCTAAAAGCCGATATAATTGTGTTCATATAATATTAAGCTAAACACATTTGAGCACCTGTTGAATATAACTTGTGTGATGAAAACATCTTGACCGGAATCCATATGCCTCTGAACCAGCAATGATCAAAGTGTAACAAATTGGAATGAATGAAAGGTTACTTTATTCCTCCATCAGTTAGAGCCAGTTTTGAGAGTTTCTATTGTTTTGTTTGCTTATAATAATGCAATCAATAAATTAAATTTAACAAACTATAATCGAAATTGTGCTGATATCTAAATGCAAAATATCTCAAAGACAGTAATTCTAATGATAGAGTGTTTGGTACCAAAATACAGATTAAAGTTTTCTCAATGAGTTGCCAATTTGTTTAAATTGGTAAAATCGACTGTTGCTGTGCAAAAGCGATTGTAATTTAACCATATATCAGTAACAAATCTGTTAAGTATCACGGGAGATAACCCGTTGCACTGGTCGGGAATTTGATGGAGTGAATGACCTCTTGACCGCGGAGCAGGTAGAGAACTAAAAGTTTGCCTATTCAACACTGTGAGTGATTATAATATAAATCAAATATTATGACAGATGATATTGATTGACCTAATCTATTTATACATGATACGGAATTGTGTTAAAATGAAATTTCTCTATATGAGTTTATCGCAATGATCACTTTCTCTAGAAGACCTTCACAACATTCCGTGATGCAATTCTTTGCAGACGGGAAGATCCGTGTGTACAGATTGCAACTACAGAAAAGGGAATTTTTCCTTTGACAGAGGGTGGAGGAAACGATACAAAAAGCTAAAACAAAAGTGAAGTATCCATCTCTGTCCTTGAGCCAGCAAAGAGTACAAATTTTTAAAAAGAAAAGCATGTCAATGTCATGTTGATTTCGCCCTGATCCAATGCTTGTTACGAGGCTTGTCAATCCAACTCTTAATAAGGAAAAAGTCAACTCCTAATAAGGAAAAAGTCATACATCTTTTAACCGGTTACAACTGTTGCAGTTTAAGATGTCATGTGGACTTTTGTTGATTTTTTTGATGACAAACACGTTTCATAATGGGTGATTCTAAACAGCCAGCTTGCTTTGTCAGAAACCAATAAACAGGTCAGGACGTTGAACGTGTTTCCCTTGTTTTGATTGGTTTAAAATCTATCTGTTGATTATGTTATAGAGAATGGTTTACACATTTGTCAAACTTGAGTCACCTCTCCTTTTATTTCTGGTGGACAGCAATAATTTGGACTGGTGGGACAATGGAATGAACTGGAATTTAGATTTAAAAAAATACTTAATGCAGTATCTGAAATGCACTTTTAACTGCATGTTAGTTTGTTAAAATAGATTTTGAGTATATCGAAGTAACACAAAAAACAAGATATTTACAAAACGATGACACACAAGAGTTGGGGCCCACTTGCTTTTCCCAACAACCTAAAGCTAATCGTTTGCTGTGATAACTAACATTTTTAACCATTTCAAAAAGGAAGTACAGCCGTTTCAAGTTATGACATTGCTCATATTATTCATTAAACGATGTATAGTGACCGGTAACCACTGAGCCTACTTTGATCTTAATAAGAGATTGCCAAAAATAAAGACAAATATCCCTAAATGAATTCATTATTCACATCATTTTCAAACAGATACTCACGACTTATAACATCAAGTGTAAATGATGTTGTTTTCACGTAGTCTCCACTTTCATGCTCTGCAGAGCAAACGCATTGAGTGTCATCTTGATCTGAGGTAGCTTGAAAAATCTTCGTTGCTTCAGTCAACTTCACTGTTGTAATTGCCATATCTGTGCACTGAATTGATACGCTACTGACAGCTGGATTACCACCTTCAACTTGACAATGAACTTGCACAGAGGAGTCGATGGTAGCTATGACCTTTTCATTGTTGAAGATTTCCTTTCCATTTACTCCAACTCTTGGAGAATTTGATGGTGGAGTGGCTGGAAAAAGAAATAAATATGGACATGGATATTTAATTTTTTTACATAATGCTTACAACTGTGACAAAAAGAGCTCCCTTTTTCACTTTTAATGCCAAAAGCAAGTGAACTGTTTATGTAGAACAAAACTATTTGGCATGATTAAGACCAAATATATTAAACTAATTTGGAAACTTGTCAAATTGGAGATTACCTTCTCCTGCGTTTTACTCAGCTGCCGACAACGATGTTGATTGATAAGAATATGAGGTCAACAGAAAATTATATGTCACTCAATCTCTCTCAGAGGAATCTAAAAAAACCCCCAAAAAACAGAAAATCATTTTTAGCTGCACATGAGTTTGCTACAGTTATGTGAAGGGTGTCGGACTTAAGTGTAAAAAATGTGATGTGTAAAAAATAAAATGTATATGAAAGGATTTATTTGCTAATTGCTTTCCCTTGACAAACTAAATCTAAAGGTAACCAAAAAAAACCCCAACTTTACATTTAAATCTTTTTGAAGGGAAATGAGCTTAAGGGCAAATTATCACAAAATGTTCCCTTTAGGATAATTGAAAGGTCATTTCCGAACCTATGTCTATTACTGGGGAAAAAAATAAAATACATGGGTACTTTTTTATAAATCAGTTTATTCTCTACTTTATAAGTGTCTCAAACACAGTTCAAAGTCACATTTGGGAAATTGTGTTACATCGCAATTCCCCTATGCATGTTTACTGACAATAGCCCAACATGATAATTCTTAACATTCTAAAGGCTTTTCCTACCAAAAACATTTATATCATTACAGAACAATGAATTTCTTCGGTAAAGCAATCAGCAACTACACTGCACTGACACCATTTTTGTGGTGAAAATTTTAACAAAGAATGTGTCAATTCTGGAAAAATTGCGCTTAGAAATGGAGTAAATCCCCCTTTTGAATTAAAAGACATTATAGACCACATAAAATCAAAAATTAAAGTTTAGAGCAATCCATGAAATGAAGATTGTTCACAATTGTTTATAATATGGTCTAGGTCAAGGTCAAGGCCGAATTTTCAGCAGTAAGAAGGAAAACACTGCAAGATACTTCCATGTAAAAGGATGTCACCTTCAGATTAAAAAAAAAAACCCAATTTAGTCCAAAGTCTGCCAATTCAACACATTCAATAACAATCATACCTGTCTACTTGAACATTTCAAAATCAGTAGCCAACACAAAATTCATCAGTAATAAATGGTATCATTTTAGTAATACTGCACCAATAAACAACAACAACACCAATAATTTTTTTAAAAAATACTGCGTATCTACAACCTTCTATACGTAAAATAAATGTTGTTGACCTCCACCATTACGAGCTGGCAATCGACTAAGCTATCATGGGCGTGAACTGAGCAGTAGACTTTATAACTTTAAGGGAACATTTTCTTTTTTGATAACTACGGGAACTTAAAAGAAAAAAAATAAATTTCTCCAACACTACGACCAAATTGCTGTGAAATCAAAATCCGTAATATTTCTTCCATTTCCGTATGTCCGAAATTGTTACCTAATTTCTGTAATAATTACGGACGATCCCTAAAAGTAGGCAGGTATGAACAATATGTTTTCAAAAGTATAGATATTAGTGATTCTCATAGTTATCACGATGATTCACTATGCTTTGGACCATCCCTTTGGTATCTGGTTTTTAGCAATGGCTCATACTGCTATTTTAGCTCTGCTTCACTGTTGAGATCAGCTATTGCTACGGCTTTTTGGATTTCTTATGAAGTAGCCCAGAAAGATTAATATTTCTTTAATGAGAATTGTATCATTTGCATTAAAAAATATTTAAAAACAGATATTTACAAATGAAAACATCAAGTATGAAAGATGTTGTTTTGACGTAATTTCCACTATCGTGATCTGCGGAGCAAATACATTTTGTCCCGTATTTGTCAATGGTGGCTTGAAAGAATTTGGTCGCTTGAGTCCCTATCAGTGTGGTACTTGTCATCCCCGTGCAATGAATTGAGACGCTATTAACAGCGGGAGTGCCACCCTCAACTACGCAGTGAACATTCACAAAGGAGTCAAGGTCAGCTGTGAACCTTGCATTGTTGACAACTTGATTTCCATTCACTTCAACCATTGGAGAATCATCTGGTGGAGTAGCTGGAAAAAAAATGAAATTAGAAACAGGTATTGATACAAATTATAGTTGCTTTGGCTGAGAAATATTACAAGAAAAACAAAATCATATATATATAGTTGGTTCTTTTGTATATCTGATAATGTGGAAAAAACAGATAAAGAAAGTGAAAAAAATTGTGGTATCTGAAAAAATATTATCATTTAGGACACTGTAATGATATCTCATGGAAGGATAAAGAAGATGAAGAAGCACTCCCTTATATTTGAACAGAGTCAACTACAGTGCAGCACATATTCCTCATCCTTTAGCAATGACTATGAAAAATGTTTTTTTCTCTTTTTGAGGAAAATTTTTGTCTAAAACCAAAGCCCTATCTCCACTGAGTAAAAATGTTTTTGAATTTTGAAAATCCATTCAAAAATAAACAAGTTATGCAGTTTCAAAGGTGTCATTTATTTGGATGACCCACAAACAGGAAAAAAACGCAAAAATATGGGACGCTTTTTCGGCATTTTTTTTCGACCTTTGGTTGTATCTTGCGTAATAAGTGGATTAAAAGATTGACACTTGAAGAGCAAATTAGGATGGTGTTTTGTAAAATACGGGAAAAGTACTCGTCATATTCATATGAAATTTTACAACAAAAAAGAAGAAATGTTCATGTATTACCTTGTCAGCGACAAAACCTCCACGCCCGGTAGTTTTAGAAATATTTTACTCCAGAGTAAAAATCTAGTTTTAACGGTCTTCTGGTAATCGCACGAGTTTCGTCGCTTGACATAATCTAAAATGACCTTTTTTCTAACTGTGTGCCAACTTTCAGTCATATTCATCAATAAACAGCGCCGTAATTAATTTTTTAAAATAGCATATACGAAACGGCTTTGTCCCATATTTTGACGCGAATTCGGCACTTCGTGAGCGAAAAAGAGGCCCAAAGATTTGTGCGTGATAGTCATTGCTACATCCTTGCTCAGACTAAATATTTAAGAAAAGAAATCTGTGAAAACTAGTAATTCGAGAAATTTGTACAAAGAAAATATGGAAATGTATAAATTTCAGATATTAAGATTTGTACGAGGAATCTATAAAAATGAGGAATAAGAGGACTGGGAATGCATACTGCACTGTATTATCAAAATTACCAAAATAAGACATGTGAACATTCTGAGTAACAAAAACCAAAAAAAATTTAGACAAAAAAACAACAAAAAACCCCAAAAAACAACACAAAAACCCAACAACAGCAATATCCACTAAATATGCTTAAAGCACTCCACAAGGGGTCCCTAGCCAACAGTTGTAGTAGCATGTAGGACGAGTTATGACGCATGTTAGACCTTAACACACTTTTTCCCAGACTGAGACAATGCTGTTTAGTGCCATGTAATCAAATTACACTCGAGAACGGTGAAATAATATGTGTAAAGAGCATTTTCTAAAGACTCAACTATCCGCCGTTCAGAAAGGAATGCAAACCTTTGAAGTGTCATCCCACTAGACTATAATACCACACAATAGAGGCGTGTTGGAGGGGGGGGGGGAGGTAAAAGTGGATAAATTCCAGAAGTCTCAATAATAAAGGATGTCAGGGGGTTGGGGGGGGGGGGCAGTTGGGGGATATAAATTCTTGAAGACAGCTGATAATAAAAATGATTAGAGGGGCATTATGGCCCATATCTATAGATAGTATGCAGATGACGTCACTCAGGCCTTTGTTATTGTTTTTGCCATCCGCGTTTGTGAGTTGTTCTCACTAAACTGTATTAACCAGACTATAAAAGTTCATGGTTACACAGAGTTTGTGTGTTGGTCCGTTATACTTCCGGATGGCAATGTTGTGAACTTCTTGGCCAAGCGCATTCTATCTATAACTGATATAGCACTAAATTGAAGGTGGTGCTTGGGATGACAAGTCGTTGTACTATCAGGAGAATTACATCACAGAAAATGGCTACTCGCATTGCTCACTTTGTTGTGCTGCACTGTCCTGAGACTAAGGTTATTTTTTGCCCTTTTCTAAAACCAGACACAAAGACAAAAATCCCAATAAAATTGTAGTAAATTGAATTTATTGCATTACATAAAAAGACAAACAAAAAAAAAAAAAACACCCAACAACCCCCCCCCTAAAATAAAACTTAAAAAAAACAAAAACAAAAACAAACAATCCCCCGGATACCTACGAGTTATTACGCCAAGCCTGACAGACGTTGTTTTGTCATAGTTTCCACTGACATGCGTTGCGGAGCAGACGCACGTTGTTCCATCTTTGTCTGAGGTGGCTTGAAAGGTTGTTATGGCTTGAGTCCCCGGAACTGTTGTAGTTTGCATCCCCGTGCACTTAATCGAGATGCTACTGACAACTGGATCACCACCTTCAACTCGACATTGAACCCTGACAGTGGAGCCAAAATCAGCTATGATCTTTTCGTTATTGATGATCTGCTTTTCATTGACTTCAAGTTGTGGAGCGTAAGGAGGTGGAAGTACTGAAGAAAGAATATCTTTGATAATGATTTCAATCAAATATATACAGAAACATATGATGTATATATGAATATGTTATTATTGTTTTTGTTATTGGCTGAGGAAGGGCTTTGAGCACAAAACATTCTGTATTTGGTCTTTTTGAAGCTGTTATATTCATCTTTGTTCATAACATTTGCATCATAACTATTCCAAAAAACAAAACTACATCTTTTGGAAAACAATCGTTTAAATATAACTGCTGCAATGTTATGGAACAGTTTGTCAGAAGACATAAGAAAAACGTCTTCTTTTAGTCAATTTTAAAAACCTTATGTTTTTGTAGGATGGTAAAAATATAAATGGTTTGGCTTAAATTTTTCTTAACCTCAAGCTTCTTTTAGATGGGTCTTTAAATTTTAATTTCCAACTCTGCACTAAGAAAAAAAAAATTAATTCTTAAACTAAAAAAAAAGAATCAGAGAAAATGTGAGAGTGCACCAGTAAATGTTATGTAGAGTTATTTACTAGTGTTGATGTTTTGTTCTGTTGACCATTGTACAATAATCAAACTGTCGGAGAAGGATCATAAAAATCTATTATTTGTTTACTTTTCTGGGTTATTTATTTTTTGGTATTTCTCCTATGTACTTTGTGTAATATGTAACATTTTCTGACAAAGAAATTTTGAATTTGCGTGAATTGGAATTTGAATTTTAAACACAGGCTCACAGACCCTAAAGACAGATTTTCTCTTGGTGATTCATAAAGGGAATTTAATTTAATTCAAGTTCTTTTTACCATAAAAAGTAACTTGACTCCTACTCTTCTCCAACTGACGATCGAGTTATTTTGGTCTATTTTTTCAAAATTAAAAGGCATCATATCCCCAGTGTTTGAATGAAGAAATCTTCTTTTACCATTTTCGACCTCAAGCGTGAATGTCGTTTTTTCCCAGATGTAGCCATTATATAGCTCAGCGCAGACACACTTTATTCCATCAGTATCTGAGGTGGCTTGAAAACTCCACGAAATTGTAGTCCCCGACACTGTCTTATCTTCCATCCCTGAGCAATGACTTGTGATTTGACTTGCATCATCGAAACTGGCAATTTCACATTGAACTTCCACCGTTGAGTCAAGATCAACGGAGACCTTTTCATTGTCGCTGATGCTTTTTCCATTAACTTTAACTTCTACATAACTGAATGTTGGATAATAGTCTGAAAAATATAATGGATAAATAAAATTTTCTCATTGATATATTATAACAAATGTTCGTGAAATTTATCATGCTGAGTGCACTTTGAAATTCATTCCTTAAACAAATTTACCCCAGTATGTGACTTATAACAAAATCAACTTTCCATTCCTAAAAGTACAGAAATTTTTAACACCCTTTTTTGGCTACAACTTTTACACTTATATTCATCACTGCCCATGTTGATGTACATATTCACAATTGAATCAAATGGGTAATCCTGTATCCTATGAGTCAACATTAGTTTTCAAACTATCTGAACTCATACTGACCAGTTTTAACATCTTTCTCTCAGTAGTGACCAATTTTAACATTTTTCTCTCTGTGTTTTTTGTGTGCATACGTGTGTTTGTGTTTGTATTTGTGAATGTGTGTTTGTGTAAGTGTGTGTGTGTGTGTGCTTTTTGTATGTCATCTGTAACATCTGGTTATGATGGTGTCTGAAATTACTTCCACCCTAGTTTTCTGCAGGACATCATCTTTTTAAAGACATTGGGCTGAAAGTTTCTTAGGATTCAACACAGACATTTGGTCTGGAACATCTCTAATTGCTGCTGTTGTATTTCTAGTATTACTTCCAACATTCGGACTTATACAGCATTACACTGAAGACATTTCTCTTAAAAATAGCTTTTGTGCGATAAAATAATTGCTCGACTTCCAGTTATTGTTCAGGATTGGCCCACTTTGCTGAGCATGCATTAAAGTCTCTCTCCAATAGTCATCACCTTCCTGTATCATATTGAAAAGTGTTATCAACTAATACCGGATTGTCTATTCTCATATATTTTCAAAGAAGTTGTGGTTTGTTAGCTTTGATCCCCGCGTCCTAAAGATCGGAGTATGACAAGTGCCTATGTCTTTTCCTATACAACTTTGTTCAAGTTCAAGACCATAAGATACAAATCACTTAAATATTATCTCACCAAACTAATCCCTGTGACTCCAGTCCTTGTTTTCTTGAAAATGTGGAAAACGCGTTGATTTCTAATATGCGTCAAGTGGCGGTTAGTTTCATTCAAGTATTGTTCAAAGGGAATAAACTGTATTTATTTGAATTGATCGTAGTCAAGAAGGTTTTATGGCTGAGTGTTTGACTGTTTTGTGAAATAGATGTATGAGCACAGTCTCATGCAGTACTCCAATAATGGTCTGACAAGTTGAGTATATGACTATGTCGTTGCCTTTTCGGGGCATTAGTGAAAGTTTCTCTTAATGCAATTTTGTGTTTTGGGATACTTTGTCATAATATGGCGAATGTGATGGTGTCACTGCAAAGTGTTATTAAGGTGGATTCCAAGGTATGCTAAGAAGAAGAAGAGAAATCCAGGGTGTCTTCGGCTGGAGCAAGACTTGGCAGTATTTTTCATTCAATGTCTATTGGCATAATAAGCAAGTCTACGGAGAGACTGTTTTAATTATCTATTACGTTGGACAGAAACCAATTCTATGAAACAAAGATTGATAATCACTGGTAGCAGTCGGAAGCTATTTAGATCATAAAAGTGACCCATCATCTAAAAATGGTAAAATGTTGTGATGAATAGTATAGGACCCCGGAAAGTGAATTTAGAATTCAAGTGATATGCACTATGAACTTTTGAATGTTTTACAATGTAGGAAATGGTAATTAGTCTCCTTCATAGCGAAAAAAGAATTATATGTGACAATAAATTCAATCTCAAGTTCCCTATTCATCCTGACATAATACCACTCTGAGAAGGTTTGTCATAAATGTTCATAAATTAATAAAGTGCATTGCAAAGCTTTCTGATGTTATAATTTATTAGAAATAATTATAGTATATTATATATATATATTAATATATATATATATATTTTATATATATAATATATATATATATATATATATATATATATTATATATATATATATATATATATCATTTCATGTGAATCATATCTATTGAATCACTCTAATATTTACCATTGTCATAATCGAAAGCATAAACAGAAACTGATGATGTTTTGTCATATCTTCCAGACGGGTGTTCTGCAGAGCATGTACATTCTGCAGAAGACATTTTGTCAGTGGCAACAATGGTAGTTGCGGCAGATGTCCCTTCACTGGTGATACTTGGCACTCCAGTGCACGAGATGGTGACGCTACTGACAATAGGATTGCCACCTTCAACCATGCAAGTGACATGAAATGTGTCTCCTACCGCTACATATATATAGTCATCACTGGTGCTCCACTGGTCACGTGCAAACAAAACTGGTGGATTCGAAGGTGGAACCCCTATTGGGAAATAATAAAGACATAGAACAGTATTATTACATCTTAATGCATATTTTATCAAGCTTTATATATAATGCAATAAGGTAAATACTATCTTAATCTATAAAAAATAAAGATGATGATGATGATAATGATTTAGTTGTTGTGGTATTAGTTGTAGTACTGGCAGCAGCAGCAGTACTGGTAGTAGTAGTAGTAGTAGTAGTAGTAGTAGTAGTAGTAGAAGTAGTAGTAGTAGTGGCAGTAGCTGTAGTAGTAGTAGTAGTAGTAGTAGTAGTAGTAGTAGTATTGTAGTATTATAGTACCACTACTACTACAACAACTACAACTACCACTTTTACTACTACTACTACAACTATCACTTTTACTACTACTACAACTACTACTATTATTACTACTACTACTTCTACTAGTAGTAATAGTAGTAGTAGTAGTAGTAGTAGTAGTAGTCGTAGTAGTAGTAGTAGTAGTAATAGTAGGAGTAGTAGTATTAGTAGTAATAGTAGAAGTAGTAGTAGTAGTAGTAGTAGTAGTAGTAGTAGTAGTAGTAGTAGTAGTAGTAGTAGTAGTAGTAGTAGTAGTAGTAGTAGTAGTAGTAGTAGTAGTAGAAATAGTAGTAATAGTAGTAGTAGTAAAGAAAATCAGCGTAAATTATGTTTCTTCTATAAGATACAAAATTAAATTCGACTGACCTATAAAAGTACTTGAAATGTAGCCGGAGTTGAGAGAGAGAGAGAGAGAGAGAGAGAGAGAGAGAGAGAGAGAGAGAGAGAGAGAGAGAGAGAGAGAGAGAGAGAGAGAGAGAGAGAGAGAGAGAGAGAGAGAGAGAGTTAATATCAATATTGTAATATCGCCCCGATATAAGAACCGCCATGCATACCAAACCTTGACATTATATCCCTGGATAAGAGCTCAACCTATGATATTGATATTTCATTTTTATTATTTAATAATTTTGTTAAAATACTATACATCTCTGACTGGCGCTTGGTTAGTAGACATAGAAGAAATATACCCATATAGGATAAAAAAGAAATATATCAATTGTTTTTACCTGTTGTACTGTCTTTATCTATAACATTAATATTGAAAGATGTAGTTAGAGGGTTCAATTGGTTAATTTGGTCAGAGGAGCAGATGCACTGTGTGCCATCTCGGTCGGAGGTGGCTTTAAAACCTTTCGTCGCTTCAGTCCCGGCAACTGTCGTGGTTTGCATCCCACTGCACCATATTGAGACACTGCTGGCCCCTTGAGCTTGACATTGAACTGTCACTGTTGAGTCAAGGTCAGCCGCGAAATTATCATTTTCGACGATTTGTATTCCATTTACATGAACTTCAGGATAATTGTAAGTTGAATTGGAATCGTAATGAGCATCAGGATAATTGTAAGTTGACTTGGAATCGTAATGATCATCAGGATAATTGTAAGTTGAATTGGAATCGTAATGAGCATCAGGATAATTGTAAGTTGACTTGGAATCGTAATGAGCATCAGGATAATTGTAAGTTGAATTGGAATCGTAATGAGCATCAGGATAATTGTAAGTTGACTTGGAATCGTAATGAGCATCAGGATAATTGTAAGTTGAATAGGAATCGTAATGAGCTCCAGGATAATTGTAAGCTGAATTGGAATCGTAATTTGGATAGTCTGAAAAAATTAAAATGGATAAATTAATTGTGCTCATTAATATATACTGAGCACTGTTAATTACTGGCCATACTTAAACCAGCTGTAACTCTAAAAGTATTTATCACAAGCAGCAATGCTTGACATCAAAATATAAAAAAATAATTATATTCAAAATTATTTTTTTTCAAATAAAAAAACAGATCTGAATGCTATTTAATAATGCAATATGGCTGAAAACAAAGAGCCACCCAAAACTTGATTAAATACACATGTGCAAGAGAAACTTGATATTTTTATATGCTAAATTACAATAGTTTAACCATGTGTTAGACTCTATAATATTATATCACCTAAAAAAGCATTTACTAAACCAAATGCATGCCGAGTAATATTGAAATTTGTCAATCACAGCGTAAATGGTGAACATTTTTGTAAGATAACTTGATATTTTGACTTTGGAAATGACGAGTGAATGCATTATAAGGAATATTCCAGTGGAAATTGTGACAATGCAAGTTCTTAAATTCTTGAAACAGAACCCTTTTGCACCAATGTGATCTGATAGAACATCGCCATGTTGTCTTCTACTATTTACAAGTTATCTGTTGTTTTAAACCAAAAAAAAAGATCTATGTGAAATCATTTTGTAATTACTTTGATTTCAATTCTTCTACTCTTGAAAATATGCTGAAACTGAGCCTCAAACAGAGCCCCCAAGACTTGGCCATATTCACGCCAAATGACCAGTAGACTAGGTTGCACAGATTTTCAATGTTAGAGCTACCTGATATTCTATTATCGCAAAGTTCAACAACAAAAGGGCATTTGAGAGATCAAAGGCGGACAGGTCAACCCTGAGTAACAACAAACGATGATGATCGAACATTTGCTTGGCACACAACCCCTCTCTTATGCCTCTCTGACATCGCCGTGGAAAATAACATTTCATAATGGACAGTATTACAAAGACTTGCAACTGCTAGACTCAGAGCGAGGCCTTCTGTGCAACCTCAACTAACTGAGAATAAGATCTAGGTGCTCGAGTAGTCAGTTGTCAATCCAGACCTCAATCTTATTGGGCACCTCTGAGACCTACAAGGGAACAAAAGTGCCAAGCAATGATTGCTTATGTGCTTTGGAACATTATTCAAGCAGAATTAAATACATCACAGCAAATGACATAAACCCCATTATAAACTCTAGGAGGAGACTTGTCCGAGTAGAAAAAGGAAATTGGGGTGGCCTTACCCGGAACTGACTTTATATTGTCAAAATTTTCCTCTTTTCCAAAGCAGAGCTACCCAGCTTGTGTTTTTAAGTCGTCATTACTTTTAGGATTATGCATGCATGTTGATGAAATTTGGCTCAAAAAGATTAAAAGTACTGCTCATATCTATAATACAACTTTTTTCCAATTTTGTCATTGACTCAAAATGAGTGTTATTTTACTTTTGCATATGTTGTGTATAACCAATAGATTCACTCAGTCTTTGGTAAAATAATCAGGTTAAAAGACCTAAAAACTTAAATTTTCTGAAGGGGTAATCGAAATAAGTTCTGACAAAACAAGTATTCTAATTTTACATCTATAAATATATTTCATGTAGAACATCTGGCCAATGGCTTTTATATTCCTGGTCTTCGTGCCAATAAGTCCTGGCACATTTTGACACTGGAAATAATCCAAATGCCTATAGGTTAATACTGCCATACTCTGGAAAAAACATATTTAAAAATTTGGCCAGAAAACTTGTCCAAATATGGATTGATTTAAATGACCCTTATCTTGGCAAAAACTCTCAAACCTGGGACTTTGCAAAGAGACTGTGATCGTTTCGGTGATGGTGGTATAATGGTTTGAATGGGAATCAGCACCTATCACTGAACAGATCTTGTTATCATTCAAGGTGGCTGTAATGGGTCGTGCGGCTATGTGGTCTAGTGGTATGACACTCGCTTTTGGATCGGAAGATCCTGGATTTGAGCCTCGTCGGCGCATAGTTGAGTCCTTGGAAAAGGTTCTTTACTCACATTCTCTCACCATACTCAGGTGTAGAGTGAGTACCTGGTCGTTAACAGCATTATCTTTGTCGGAGAAAAAAATTGTAATATCGCCTAAGACGTGTCATGTCTGTTTTGTTTGTTTGTTTTTAGGTGTTTAACGGCGCTTTCGACACTATTTAGGTCATTTAAGCCCCCGTTTCTGTCTTTCATCAATGTTTTATCGGCCCCAAGGGGCCACAGCTGATCAAAACGTGTACTGTTGTAATAAAATCTTTATAAAATCATAATAGTTACATGTTTGTTAAGTAAAAATATCTATTTACAATTTCTGCAGGAGTTCACATTCCTGCAGATACTTTAAAATTGTAAGTGGATCGACCGACTGGAACAGAGACTTCAAGTCTCTGTTATCATAATGTTGTGACCTTATCTGTTCTAATTCTGTACATTCAATTAAAATGTGTTGAACTGTGAGGTCACAGTTACATCTTCTGCAAAGGGGTTTTTCATACCTCTCCAGAAAGAAACAGTGAGTGAGGGCAGTATGTCCGATCCGGAGTTATTTTTACCTCGTCTCTTCTTTTTAGCCCCAAGTTGGGTCTGGGGCCGAGGTCACTTTTAATTTGTTTTAATTTGTTATGTACATCTCGACTCCAGGATCGTTCCCATTCCTTTCGGACATGTTTTTTTATATTGATCTTTAAATCCGCATGGGATTTTACTGTCTCGTTCTACATGTTACGTGTTGCTGTTGGTTATAAACACCCTTTATAACCCCTTATAAAGTGCTATGAGCACGAAGTCGTGAAGTCCCAGGTTTAAGAGTTTTAGCCAAGATGAGGGTTGCATAAATCGATCGATATTTGAAGGACGGGTTTTCTGACCAAATTTTCAAATAAGTGTTTTTCAAGAGTACGGCAAAATAGCAGGTATGGCCTCGATCAGCCTGTCATTGATCCAGTTGACCTTGACATGGCCTCCATTGCCTGACATCTCGCTTTCGAACCCATTGTCCAAGCTCGTCCCATAAATGTTCATCTCTGGTGAGCGGGAAGTCCAGTCCACGGGTTCAATTTCGTTTTGCCCAGACTGTGTCCACGAGCATTGTCTTGACTAAAAAAAATTGCATTCCTTGATGCGCGACCAAGAACGGAACAATATGTTGTCTCAGTAGATTATGAGCATAAAAACAAACAACAAAAACAAATATACCGCAATATCCACTAAATATGCTCATAGCGCTTTACAAGGGGTGCCTAACCAACAGCAACACGTAACATGTAGAACGAGACATGATGCCTCTTAGACAACATTACAATTTTACCGACAGAGTCAACACTGTTAACGGCCAGGTACTCACTTTACACCTGAGAATGGTGAGAGAATGTGAGTAAATAAAGAGCCTTTCCAAGGACTCAACTATACGACGAGCAAGGCTCGAACCCAGGACCTTCTGATCCAAAAGCAATACCACTAGACCACATAACCGCATGACCCATTACAGCCAACTTGAATGATAACAAGATCCATGCGGTGATAGGTGCAGGATCCCACTTAAACCATGATACCACCATTGCCAAAACAATCACAGTTTCCATAACATAATTATCTCCAACCCTTATATTGTCAGGACGTCAACCTCGCTTACGACCATCTGGAAAGTACGCCTGGAATTATTTCTCGTCAAAGATTGATACAGAGAACCAGTGGGGATTAAACCAGCATTGGTATGACATACATCAGTCCAGACGGGCTAGCCTATGAAGATTAGTAAGCTGTAGCCCAACATACATATTTACCTACATATTCACAAATGAATCGAATGGATCCATGTTACAAAACAATCCTGTATGAAACAATGAATAGTTTTAAAATTATTGTTACCCATAATATGGTCATTGACAAATTTCAAAAGCTCTTTTATTTATATATGTATGTGTGATTGTATTTTGTGTGTGTGTGTTTTAGCTGATTACTGAGTTAGGCATTGGGCCACAAGGGTGTAATTTAATAAAATATTGATAGCAAACTTCAATGGACGGAACAAATTAAATATACATGCATATTAGAAAACACATTTAGTCCTTCGATTCCTGAAATGTAATGGATTTATCCAATCTATCCAAAATCAAAATGTTTTAAAATCCTTGTTAAACCAGCACAAGGCTATGGTTTGGATTCACACCATGCATAAAAAAAAGAAAAAAATACGAAAAAGTACAGAAGAATGCAATGAGATGTAGTACAAAGGATGCTCACATGAAAAAATTAGGATTGTTAACTCACCATGAAGCACTGGATAGAACTAAAACTAAAATAATAACACTGCACAAAACAATTAAATGGCCTCCTAGAGATACCAGTTGATCAAAAATGAATGGATTCTTGTTATATATACTACCGTTTTTCTGGGTATTTTAAAGTAATTTAGGCCTACATATGTTTTGTTTTTGTTGGTTGTCGACTGAAAGAGTGGTTTAGTAATAATAATAATAATAATAATAATAATAATAATAATAATAAGAATGTATTTTATTCATCCAAAAGGAAATTTTTTTGTTGGGCTACATCTTACTAATAATCTTCATAGGCAAGCCCGTGTGGACTGATGTATATCACATCAATAATTTGAGCCTGAAACATTCTGTGATTGATATTTTGTTCTTGTTTGAAGCTGTTATATTCATTTTTGTTTATTACTTTTTGCATTCCAGTTTCTAGAAGCTTAGTATCACTTTGACTCATCTCATATTTACTAATTTTTCCGAAATTGAGCAATCTGATTCTTCTTCTTCAAGATATCAAGATTCTTAGCAATATTGGGATTAAAGAAAAAATATGCACAACTGACTGTCTGGAAAGTCATCATCATCATTGCCTTTTTCACCCTGGGTCAGGGTATAGGCCACAGACAAACAGTTTCCATCCTTCTCTATCCTGAGCCAACTTTTTTATCTCATTCCAGGTCTTACCACTTCTCTGTATATCAGCTTCTTTAATTCTTCTCCATGTTCCTCGTGGCCTTCTCCTTGATCTTCTGCCCTGAGGGTTCCAGTCCAATACTTTCTTTGTTATAGTTGAGTCATTCTTTCTGTCTGGAAAGTACAGTGATCTTTTTCTTTTACTTTTGGATAAGCAAATCGACAGTTATACTCAGTCTGACAGAATCAGTTGATTTACTTGAAGAAAACAAAAAAGAAATCCAAGAAGAAAAAAAGGAAGTAGTAGTAGTAGTAGTAGTAGTAGTAGTAGTAGTCGTAGTAGTAGTAGTAGTAGTAGTAGTAGTAGTAGTAATAGTAGTAGTAGTAGTAGTAGTAGTAGGAGGAGGAGGAGGAGGAGGAGGAGGAGGAGGTGGAAAAGAAGAAGAAGAAGAAGAAGAAGAAGAAGAAGAAGAAGAAGAAGAAGAAGAAGAAGAAGAAGAAGAAGAAGAAGAAGAAGAAGAAGAAGAAGAAGATGATAATGATGATGGTGATGATGATAAAGAAATAGAAGAAGAAGGTGAAGAAGAAGAAGAAAAATAAGAAGATTGATGAGCCTTTGGTGAAATAAACAAGGCTTATCGAAGACTGTTAATGTTTAGTAAGCCCTGACCAAGCAACTTATATAAATCAAAGGGTCCTATTCATTGAAGCTATTGTTAATTTATAAATTATTAACATCTGATGCAACGCTTTGTATTTCGCTTGATAGCTTATAGATAGTTTTGATGTATCTAAATAGATCAAAGATTTGATATCAAGCCACACAACAAGGTAAAATGAAGTGTACAGTAAATTAAAGGGAGTAAAAATAAGTCTTATAAAAGATACAACACAAAGTAAACAACGAAGGAAGACTTTGTGCATGGCATGCTTTTGGCAGTCATATTAAAAACAAACAAACAAAAATCACGCCATGCGAACAATTTGATTTAATTGTTAATCAAAGCTATATTTTTCACTCTAGTATTTACCAGTGGAATTCGAAATTAAGTAAACCTTATCCGTTTTATAGTAAGATCCAGAAATGTGCTCAGCAGAGCATACACATTCAATTCCGAAGGTAATAGCTAAATTCATGACTACGTTTTTTGTGGCTATTGTTCCTTCTTCAGTTGTGTCTGATTCTCCTGAGCACGAGATGGTGACCTTACTGACAACTGGATCACCGCCTTCAACACTGCATTGGACTTCATATGTTTGGCCCAGTTCCGCATAATAGTGATCTACAAACTTTTTATTCACTTGCAGCTTTGGTGGTTCTGATGGTGGCACACCTGTTGGAAAACGAAAATTACCAAGAATACCATTGTTGTACAGCATATTTTTCATATTTTATTTTAATTTTGCTCTAAGATGATGTGTAGCTATAATAATAATGATGATGATATGATGATGATGATGACGACGATGGCAACGACGATGATGATGATAATGTTGATAAGATGCTGCTGCTGATGATGATGATGATGATAACTAATAATAGTAGTACTAATCAAAATGAGATGTCTCCACATATAATAATGATCAAAATATATCGAAAAATAGTGCATCAAATGGTGTCATCGGACATTTGTTAATATCAAAAATTCCGAAAATATGATGATGGATGTATTGGGAATGAATTAATAATATGATGAATGATGATATAAATGAATTTAATAATAATAATAATAATAATAATAATAATAATAATAAATATTAATAATATTATCATCATCATCATCATTGCTTACCAAAGCTTTTACACTTCTCACAGCAAAGCATAGAAATCAATTCATTGGAACAGTCTTCATGATTTATAGAAGGACAGAAGTCTGGGTTATCTGCAAACTGGCATGTACCTGAGAGATAAAGAAAAGTAGTAGTAGTAGTAGTAGTAGTAGTAGTAGTAGTAGTAGTAGTAGTAGTAGTATAAGTAGCAGCAGAATTTGTAATCTTAGTAGTAGTAGTAGTAGTAGTAGTAGTAGTAGTAGTAGTAGTAGTAGTAGTAGTAGTAGTAGTAGTAGTAGTAGTAGTAGTACTAGTAGTAATAGTAGTAGTAGTAGTATTTGTAGCAGCAGAAGTTGTAATCGTAGTAGTAGAAGTAGCAGTATTAGCAGTAGCAGTAGTAGTAGTAGTGGTAGTAGTAGTGGTAGTAGTAGTAGTAGTAGTAGTAGTAGTAGTAGTAGTAGTAGTAGTAGTAGTATTTGTAGCAGCATAAGTTGTAATCGTAGTAAATAGAGTTCAGAAAAAAACAAAACAATTTTTTTAAGCTCCAACTTGTAAAATCCTTTAGTGAGAATGTAGCTGGATCGATAATAAAAAATGATGAAGTAAAAAAACTAAAATCATGCAGATAACCATTTTCCACCTTTATTCACTCTTATCTCATGCAACATCCGACGGGTTTTGGCAAATCAGCACACATATTATGTTATTGTCAATTAGGCCACTACAATTGTGAGAAAACTCTAAATGCTTCATATTGTATTATGGATATAACAAGACGTTCCCAAAGTAGCGAAATATGCCCCACGTGACAAAAAAAAATAAATCTAAATTTAAAGTTAAAATGGTCAGAAATATAAAAGTTTGGTTTTATGCACTTTACGAAACTTTATGTATTCTACTTAAAACACAAATGAATTCTGAAGCTTACATTTTAATACTTTTCATGAGTTTATTCCCTTCGAGCTTCAAGCAGCAACATTTTCATTATTCCATTCTCTACTCCATAAAACAAGTTAAATCTATTTTACAAAGACAATTTGGACGTTTTGGGTTCCTTCTTTGTTAACAAACACGATAAAAGAAAAAAACTATGTCCAAATAATTTGTCTGTGTATATTAAATTGAGGATTCTTTTCTATTTTGTTATTGCAATTTATTTCTTTAATCTTTACGTAGCAATAGATGCATTTTCTGAAAGAACTTTTACATCACAATATTATATTGATGATTTTTTTTTTTTTAAATTATTATTATAAAAGCGGATGCCAACAAATTGAACGACATTGTAATATCGGATATAAGGTCTCCATGTTCATCACAGGTTTTTTTATTTTAAAATTTTTTATTTTGTTTTGTTTTGTTTTGTTTTTTGTTTTTAATAAGATAAGATTGGTTTATTGCTTTAATGTAACTGATAATTTTTTCATAACTATGTGTATACAAATTGTATAATCAATATACCCACCTTCAGAAACACAGGTCCAAGTAATTAATTATAGTAAGAATAATAACAATAATAGCAACAATAACAACAATAACACTAATAACAACAACACCAGCAACAATAATAATAAAAACACCAACAACAATAATAATAATAACAACAACAACAATAGAAATAATAATAATGATAGAGCATATAAAATTAGTGATAAAACTACTAAAAAGTATTATAACAGCCATGTTAGCAAAAACAGGAACCATAATATCTAATAATAATAACAACCACCATAACTACAACAACGATAATAACAACTACAAAAACAGTAATAATAACAATAATAATATTTTATTTTATTTTATTTTATATCATTTTCTGATCCTCATATCGGTTCTTAATATCGCTGATGGATATTTTTTTGGGACATATTTGATTTTTGATTTTTCAACGAGAATCAAATGATTTATCCCCATACGATCCAATTCATTGATTCCGGGATAATCAATCAATCCCACCATTACTTTTTGCAAATCTATATGTATTTGTTTCCCTATCTTACTGTTAATTATGCTTTCTATCTCCCGCCATACTGATTTTACTGATTTACAATAAAAAAAGAAATGCTCAGAATAGTCTATTTCATCACAATATTGACATTTATTTGAACTTGCAACTTTCATTTTATGAAGCAATATATTGGTAGGGTAAATATTATGCATAATCTTCCATTGTATAATCCTTAATCTTGATTCTTTTGTACAAATATAAGGTAAAATCCAATGTTTTGCTTGTAACTCTACGCTTTTTTCCCCCCAAAAGCCCTTAACATGTTCTATTGATCCTTCTCCTCTAACATTTTGGTACCACTCTTTTCTATAAAGATTTTGAATAATAATATATTGATGATTAAATTTAAGTTAAATCATGACTTCTCCTGAGATCGATCAAGTTCTCTTTGCGTGTGAAGTGAATGCTCTACATAGTGAGCTATCTGCACTCCAATTTTGGAAAAAGAATGCAAGAGAGAAAAAAAACAACAACAAAAAATAAATTTAAAAATAGAAGAGAAAACAAACAAAGAAAAAATAGTTGCTAGCATTCAATATCTTACATAATGGAATTACTACTTACCAAAAAATTTACACTTGTCTGATGGCGCCGTTTTACAAATACCTTCCACACAGAGCTGCAATCAAATAACAGATACACTACTCCTCTTGGATGCTTTACATTTATGTAAAATACTCAACTGCTAACTGAATGAATCATACCAAAATACAAATCTTTGAGAGGCTTTAACACTTTTTGTAAAGTGGGGTGATCGTGGCCATTTTTTGACATATTTTGTAATGTTAAGTAATAAAGTGTTATTGCTATATCAATTTTTGTTGTTGAAAAAATGGGCTCATTTAAAGCAATACATTTAGAGACATTTATGGGTGAAACTGCAGATTATTTCAAGTTACGATATATGGTGGTCATAATCACCTCCACACGTGGTGACTATTATCATCATTATCAATATCAATATCAATATCGCTCAAATGATCTCTTGCGGACCTAATTGTCCAAAAACAGAAACGCAGAGACAAGGAAAGCGACCTTCCTCGTGTGACTATCGATTTGCCAATGTCTACTCCTTTGAATACCTTGGTAGTCGTATCCAGTGCGATGGTGACGAGAGGGCTGATGTTGAATACAGAATGTCAATAGCACAAACAACATTCAACTCTCTATCCCATCTGTGGTCTGATCACCGTCTGTCCCACGGAAAGAAAATAAAGTTGTATGCCTCAAGTGTCTGCTCTGTCTTCACACATGGTTGCAAGGCTTGGCAACTTACAGAGGGTGTAACTAAAACTGTGAATGGCTTCAACAGCCGATGCCTTTCCATCATTACGGGAGAAGACTACAGAGAACCCGCAAAACGCCCCGAATTCGACCTGGTAGCTACAGTGATGAGACGCAGGCTCCGCTTTGCGGGGCATATCTTGCGCATGGACGCAGACCGCCTCCTGCGTCGAACTTTCATTGCCTACTTGAAGAGCTTGACTACTAGACCAGATGGCACTTTACTACATGGGCTGGATTCTATGCCCATTGACGAAATTGTGACTCTAGCCAGGAACAGGCGTGCTTGGTCCCGATATGTGGATTCCCTGTGACCGTGACACTTTTATGCTTGTGTAGCATAGCACCTTATAGGTGCCATACTAATATACAGTGTAACTCATACATAGGGTAAGATGGGGGAATTCCACACCGGGGGTAATTCCACACCCAAACTTCTTAGATCTAGCTCTTCACAGGAAGAAAGCAAGAAAAGTCATTGGGAACTCTTCTAATTTTGAAAAGTGCTTTTGACCTTTACTTTCTGTTTCAACACAAGAGGTAGCCATCTTTGCAACAGCTGCATTCTGAGACTGAGGGAAAGTTGTTTACAAGTGTCGAAGGTAAGTAGAACACTCATAGTTTTCAAAGATTGCCAAATGTTGTTAAATGTTCTCTAAATTTGAAGCCCAAGCTAGAAATGCTTAATCATTCACTAGATATGTAATAGTTGCCCACAAACGTGCTTTATGTGCCACCATTAAAATGCTGTGCCTCTTGTAGATCCAAAAGCGTCAGGGAAATTCCACACCCTCAGGGTGTGGAATTTCCCGGTTCCACTTTGGAAGGAATTTTGTGATCAAAATCCTATGGGAATGGTTTTATTTCACTTATGAGAGGCCCTAGATCATGTCATGTGAATAGTGTAGTCATTATCCATGTTTTTTGCATTGGGGCAATTCCACACCAATGGGGTGTGGAAATGCCCCGACATATTTTGCTGTTGTTTTTCGCAGAATAGCACATCACCCAACAGTCTTGGAAGTGTGTAGCCTATTATATATATATATGTTTGAGCAATAAGTGAATAAGCTTGATTATGGGTCTGCATGTTAGGCCAATGCTTTAGCTGGATCTAGATCTAGAAGTAATTTCTCTTGTTCATTTTCTTTTTCTTTCAAGAGAGACTGACTAATCATGGTGAGGAATTATAAGAGGAAGACAGTGGCGTACAACCATGCAGACATGGAGAAAGCGGTCAATCTCGTTACATCTGGAGAGATGGGATATAAACGTGCTGCCAAGTTGTACAACCTTAATTGGGGGACAGTCCGTGACCATGTCAAGAAACGCTACAGCAGAATGGGTAAGTCTGTTCCTCATGTGAAAAAGCCGGCAATTTTCTCTTTCTTATTCTAGGTTTGTCTGTTTCTTCTTTCACCTCTTCCACTTCTTTTTGTCTTCCTCTTCATTAAAATTATTATTAATAATTAGGTTCTTTTTAAAGGCTTTTTTTTAACCTTGTAGTTCTCTGACCAAAATATGCACTTTGATGAACCGAAATCCTCCTGACAACATAGAAATACACAACTCATTGTCATGTCAATGTTTGTTGTTGCTGTTGTTATTTTTTGCTACATAGGTGGACCTGGATAGTGCTAACCACCTCACCTTTTTTCTTTTTCTTTTTCTGTTTTTCTTAGGGGCCGGAAGACCAACCAACCTGACTAAAAGTGAGGAAGACGAGATTGCCACTTCCCTAAAACTCCTTTCCAAGTGGGGATTTGGACTGACGAGGGCAGAAATCCAAGAAGTAGTTGGAGACTACATCAAGACCATAGGTCGGGATACTCAATTTGTGGATGGTGTGCCTGGTGTTGACTGGCTGGACTGCTTTTTTAAGCGCCACCCGGAGCTTACCCTGAGGCTACCTGAACAACTGAAAGCGGCTCGTGCGAAGTCATCAGCCAACAAGACAGTTTATGATGAGTGGTTTAAGTTGTTGGGGGATGTTCTCAGGGAAAATGATCTCATGGGAAAACCGGAGAGAATATACAACGTTGATGAAAGTGGGTTCCCACTAGACCCCAAGCGCATCAAAGTCATCACGGAGAGGGGCATTTCCCATCTCTTCAGGCTTATCGGTGGGTCAGGCAGAGAAAACATCACTGTACAGGGATGTGCGAGGGCTGATGGACTAATGCTTCCCCCTTACATCCTTTACTCTGCCAAAAATCTCAGGTCCAAATGGACAGAAAATGGACCCGAAGGAGCAAAATACAACGCAAATGAAAACGGGTGGATGGACATGGTTTGCTTCCATGACTGGTTTTGTTCCTTCTTCCTGCCAAGCTTGCCCCAGAGAGACCAGTGGTCGTGATTTTTGATGGACACGCTTCACATATCAACTTTGAAACAATTAAAGAGGCGGTGAAAAACCAGATTGTGTTACTTAAACTACCATCAAACACCACACATGTGCTACAGCCCCTCGACGTCGGCGTATACGGCCCGGCAAAAACCAAATGGGAGAAGATACTTGTGTCTTTCTCGAGACAAAATCTCGGGGTCCCACTCTCAAAAGAGCTCTTCCCCTCTCTCCTGAAAAGCCTGTGGGAGTCAGAGGCAATGCGGCCAGAAAACGTGAAGGCGGGTTTCAAATCATGCGGCGTCATGCCATTTGACCCATCACAGGTTTCACCATCACACTACCAGTCGGCTGAGATCTTTGATCGTCCTTTTCAAGATGCGCCCTCCCCCTCCAAAGCTACTCCATCCCCAACCCCCTCAGTCCCATCCTCTGATGTTGCCTCACTGTTTACTTCCTGCCAGAATGCCGTCTCCCCGCCCAATGCTTCAAGTTCTGCTGCCGTCTCCCCGCCCAATGCTTCAAGTTCTGTTGCCGTCTCCCCGCCCAATGCTTCAAGTTCTGCTGCTGTCTCCCCGCCCAATGCTTCATTTTCACAGCATAACTCCATCAGACACTATTTTCTTGCCAGATTGACTCCCATGATCAAGAAACCAACATCAGACAATGGGGTCAACAGACAGAGGGCAGTCAAGAGGCAGTTTGGTGAAAGCCTTACATCAGAGGAATGTATCACCAGACTGCTGGCAGAGGAAGAAGAGAAAGCGGCAAAGAAGGCAAAAGGAAAGGGCAAAGGGAAGGGGAAGGGAAAAAGCACAGGAAATAAGTCTGCTGCTGCTGCTTTTCCTCCTCCTCCTCCTCCAAATGACAACAGTGACAGTGACAATGACCTTGAAAATGAACAGCCTACTCTACAACAAAGACCAAACAGTGACACAGACAGTGACTACACCGACAGTGACAATGACCCTGACTATGTCCCTCGACAAACATCAAGAGTGAACAGAAATTTGTTTGAAATTGATTTGTAGTTGTAGTTTCTTTTCATCACATGGCCTACTGTTCTCATCATAATCATAGTAATGTACAAAGATTGTTGTGCTCATTTCAGGTGTAATTTCTTGTTCTGTTTGTTTAATTCTGGTTTTTCACAGTTTTTACATGTCTATCATGACGGGTTGTGGAATTGCCCCGAAAGAGTGGAAATGTTAATAAATAGTAAAAATTGAAACTGTGAAGTATTGTTACTTTTTTGTCTATTATTTGTACAGAATCTAAGTTTGAATGGCTGTGGGATATTTGTGCCCCGTTTGTGTGATCACCTCATCAATAGAAACGTTCTGACACCCAACTTAAAAAGTTGGGTGTGGAATTCCCCCATCTTACCCTACATCAATATCATTATTATTATTATTTATTATCACTACTATTATTATTATCATTACTCTTATTATTATTCTTCTTATCATTTTTAAAAATTATTATAACTATTATTAAAATGATTCTGATGGTGATGATGATGATGATGATGATGATGATGATGATGATGATACTGATAAAGGTGGTGGTGTTGGTAGTTGTGGAAAACATTAAAGACCGAAAGTTCGAACAACCTTTCCATTCCCACAGCAAGTCCCTGTTGCTGGCCTGATATTTTCGCAATATGGATGTTCAGAAATGGTGCAGTCCATTGAGGTGCATATATAGTTCAAGTCATCAATCGCATCTTGTTTACGATCACTCTGAAAAGATAACATTAAAGATCATAGAAACAAAATAACAACAATAGCAACAACATCAACAACAACAACTACTACTACTACTAACAACTACTACTAACTTCTACTACTACTACTACTACTACTACTACAACCACTAAAATTAATACTATTAATATTACTCAATGTGTTATGCAAATTTTGAAATCCATGCAAATATTTACATTTTTGATAAAACCTCTTATCTTATTCAATTTTCGCTCACCAAACAAAGGATGGAGTTACTGTCAAAATGAGCCATGCACTGGTCTTGGATATATGATGCAGTTAGATCCGAAGCTGTGAATTGAATCCCAGATTTTTCCTGCAGACATGTCTGCAGATTACTGAAAATGAACAGAAAAATTATCATAGGTTTCAACATATCCAGATAAAATAGACAAAAATGTATTCCAAAAATGAATTGTGACCAATTGTCTCTAAATCTTATAATGTTGGGGTGAAAAAAAATAATTACGCCCTGATCATTAGATACCGTAGCCTAGGCATTCCATGAAGGAATATAGATAATCCATCAAACAGGATGTCTGATGTCAACAGGAATCACCCATGTTGTCCAAATTGGGGGTTTATAATCTTGCCCAAGGAAAAAAAAAAGAAAGTGCCTGAAGTCGGGTTCAAACCCAGGACCTTCTGGGTCACAGTGCAATGCCTTAACTCCTCGGGGTGGAAAAGAGAATTAAAATTGTATTTTAAACTGAACTTCTACAATTTGAGTGAACTAATAACGTCATCACTGGCGAGAAGAAATTTTAAAAAAATAATTTCCTTATTCTGATCGTTTCGATTTTAAACTTATTCATCTTCATTTAGATTAAGCAGGTGGGTCACAATTTCCTTGACTGGGGATTGAACCTGAGACCTCTTGAAAACCAATCGGATGGATTCAGTATAGTTGGGGAGCAACTACTCGTATAAGTAGAAGTGACTTGGAAAAGAGAAGTGCCAAATAAACACAATAGTGTCCTGGAATGGAGTGACTAAGACCAGCCCCCCAAACGTGCTGTGGGAACGTATTTATTGTTGTTTTAATGTTTGTTGTTGTGAATTGGGTGTCAATGTGAGTTCAATTCACTGTTATGTGTTATTTCTTCCCTGAGTTTGTGACGTCACATTGGGTATAAAAACGGGGTTGCAGTCATTTCCCAAGCTCTTCTTACTACTTAACTATGGATTGCTGATTGAAATTAGATAGTCAAGTGTTGACTTTGACTTTGTTTTTATTACCGGATGGACATTCCCGGACAACTCGAGTGATGCCTTGAAATATGGCATTTTTTAACCGCCCATTTATGTCCTTTACATATATGGAGAACGCCCACTTCGGTGGAGACTTTTTCTTTATTATTTCCTATCATTTACCTATCGTGAACTTGATGAAGAAATCCGTTTACGACAGTACTCCCCCTTCCCCAAGATTAAAAACAAATAGGGTAAAATAAATGTATATCATTAAATAGATTTATTTGTTTACCACAACCATTTAGAAAAAGAATATTGGACAGGTTATTTCAATGTCAAGATATATGATACAAAGATGTTTAAATAAAGGTCTTTAGATATTGAAATAACCAGTCTCTGATGTGTGTGCGTAGGTGTGTGTGTGTGTGTGTGTGAGAGAGAGAGAGAGAGAGAGAGAGAGAGAGAGAGAGAGAGAGAGAGAGAGAGAGAGAGAGAGAGAGAGAGCAAAAGAGAGAGAGAGATTTATGACGAGATAATTACATAAATGGAATGATGAAGGCATTGCTCGCATGTCCTCACAATTTTATGACTTAATTGAAAAAAATAAAAATTCCATGTAGGAATAAGAGTAAGTAGAATGACTTACGGGGTTGTTGCCAGATAGTTGACCTGTGCAGATATATCCGCGGAGCTACAGGAAGAGAACTTGTAAGCGTTAAGTGGGAAGTCAAATTGTGGTGGAGTTGGAACAGGTTCCATGATGTACTGTTCATCAGGACAGTCATCACTGGATCCATCGTGTTCTGCTCCTAAACTGTTTGTGGTTCAGGAAATTAAAATAGATAGAGATGAGAATAATAACATTGAGTAGAGTCTATGCCACGTTTTCCTTGGCGACATTAATACTTTGACATCAATAAGATAAGTGGCCCATCCTGTCAAAGTGGCATAAAACCTGGCTGGGTAATCTGGACATTAGAAATGAACTTTGATGTCAAAACATAAAATTTCATTTGATTTGATGTGCCCTGTTGAGAAGAGTCACTACAGTTTGCGACAAAAAGAAAAATATGAAAATTTATCCATTGACTTTAAATGCTCCTGAATGGATTGTAAAACTATGGCATAATTAAGATGGAATATGTTAAAACATGTAAGCACACTTGTCAAGCAGTAGTTACCCCCCCCTGACAATAATGACGTTGATTGATGCTACTGTAAAATGAATTGAAAAAGAGATTGGTCATTTTCTTACATTGAAATTACTGTATTTATCACAACATCGTCCAATTTGCATGCGCCAAAACAGAGTCCCATGTCACGTTGTGAGTGGTGTCTAATTTTTAATCATCGTGCAACTGTGCATATTTAGTGACATATGCCAAAAACTCACAAATCACACAACTCTTAGAAAAGAAAAAGGCACAACACTGTCTTCTTCTTCGGGTTAAGGCAGCCAGCGCAATCATGTTGACAATTAATGCAGCTCTGTATGACACATTAGGGAGACGCACAAGATGTTTGTTGGGCGCGTAGACAATTTTCTCTGGGAGGCTGTTCCACTCCTTTGCTCTTTTGGGTAAGACTCAATTGTCTGTGATATGTTTATACAGTTTATAATGTCTATACATTCACTAATCAAAGGACTGAAGCAGGTAGCAAACATATTAATCTATACATTCAAATATCACGTTTTACTTTTTATCACCCTGTGTTAGCTATGTGCTATCCTTCCCAATCTATTTCCAAAATTCTATTTTCATGACATTCATGACAAATCCATTTTTACAATTCTATTTGAACTACATGTCCGATTTTTATAGTTTGCTTGTACCCGCTGCTTTATATTATTTTTTTGTCCTAAATTAGCTTCGTATTTTTATCAATTAGTTCATGATAATGTATAAAGTTTTGTTAATATAACAATGAATGATGTGTAACATAGTGTGATAATTTCCAATCTGATTAATAAAGTATACATGATCTTATCTTATTCATTCAATAGAATAAATGAAGTTGATGCCACCAGCTTTTGATTATTGACCGCCAGTTGGAAAAGTTCTCACTGAATTTTTTCAACCAGACTTTAAACAATTAAGGTTGAACATAGTTTATTGCATGGGTAGAGTGGATCGTGCGGGCAGATTTGAATATTTTACTTCAACTCAAATACATTCTATCAATAACTATTTCCGGCTGTATGTCACATTACACCGCATGATATTTTCCCTTCATATGGACGTTGATTTAGACTGAATCTCCATCACTTGGAGAAGGAGGTGGGACTATCACAGATTGACCACAATGATGACGATGGTAACCATATGGATAACGACAATGATGACAAAGAAGAAGAAGAAGAAGAAGAAGAAGAAGAAGAAGAAGAAGAAGAAGAAGAAGAAGAAGAAGAAGAAGAAGAAGAAGAAGAAGAAGAAGAAGAAGAAGAAGAAGAAGAAGAAGAAGAAGAAGAAGAAGAAGAAGAAGAAGAAGAAGAAGAAAGAAGAAGAAGAAGAAGAAGAAGAAGAAGAAGAAGAAGAAGAAGAAGAAGAAGAAGAAGAAGAAGAAGAAGAAGAAGAAGAAGAAGAAGAAGAAGAAGAAAAGAAGAAGAAGAAGAAGAAGAAGAAAGAAGAAGAAGAAGAAGAAGAAGAAAAGAAGAAGAAGAAGAAAAGAAAAAAGAAGCAGTAAAAGACAACAAACAGGTCAAAACAGCAACAATGACAGCCAAACCTGTGTCCCAATTCGTGGGTGGCAATAGATTCAACAGAGTAGTCCATTGTGTCCTGAGCGACTGAGGAGCTGCTGCCTGGGGTACACATCTTACCAAAATTGGCTAAGCCTGGAAACAAGGAAATATTGAATAAACAATGAAAGCACATTACTTTCCTATTCTGAAAAGACACATTTTAGAAATGTTGTCCAGAAAACTGGTGTTTCAAATATCGATCAATCAAAACGGCTCTCATCTTTACAAAAAACTATCAAATCCTGGGACTTAGGAAAAATTAAATTCCAAAAAATCAGCCTCATAGATCTTGAGCATCACTCGCAATTTTAACAAATGCATGGTGTCGTCAGGTATTGGAATATAATTGCTTACTGAGTATATCATCATATTGTGATAAGTACTCACAAACTATAGATAGAACGAAGTTGATGTCACTCAAATCTTTGTTATGTTTTTTTTGCCATCCATGTTTATGAGTAATTCTCACTAAACTGTATTCATCATCCATCGTGGCTTGTGCTCTTGAGCACGTTGGGGTTAGTTGTCTCCACGAATCACGATCCTCTGCAGTGCGCATGAAATCTGTGTTGCTTTTAAAATCACATTTGGCCATTCTTAGGTTATATATATAAGTCATTCTTTGTCTTCCTCTAGCTCTCTTTCCTTCGATCATCCCAGATGTTACCGACTTTTCTATTCCGTCTCTTCTCCACACATGTCCCAGAAACCGTAACTGCCTCTTTCTGATAGTATCGATCAATATTCTTCCCTTTCTCACCTTCTCCAACACTTCCTCGTTTGTATACTTGTCTGTCCACGATAGCATCAACATTCTTCTATACACCCACATCTCACATGCCTCTAACCTCCTCGTACATTCTTTGTCAAGCGTCCACGTTTCACAACAGTATATAAGGGTACTTATAACATGTTTCTACTACTTTCATTCTGGTCTTCAACTTTAGGTTGTTGTTTGACACAACTGTTTGTATTTTATGGAACACGTTTTTTTTTCTATTGCTATTCTTTGTTTTATATTCTCTATGTCACGTGCGTCATGGGTAATGATAGTGCCTAAATATTTAAATTTCTTTACTTGTTTGATGGTCTCTCCCTTGCTTGACAAGTGGTGGTTCGTGGTGTTGTCATTCTTCGAGACCACCACGAATTCGGTTTTCTTAACATTTAGTTTCAGGCCCATCTCTTCACTTTTGCACACCATTATATCTAAAATTTTCTGCACATGTTCTGGAGAGTATGCCATCAGAGTACCATCGTCTGCGTATCTTATGCTAATCATATTCTGCCCTCCAACGACGACGCCTTCAATATCTTTGAATATTATTTCACTATATATGTTAAAAAGGTCCGGTGATAAGACGCAACCTTGTCTTACTCCCTTCTCGATGGTAAAGAAGTCTGATGTTTCATTATCAAGTTTGACACACGCTGTTTGATTCCAGTATAAGGTTTTTACAAGTTGAAGGTCTTTACCGTCTACACTGATCTTTTCTAAGACTTTGAATAGTGTTTCGTGCTGTACTGAATCAAAAGCTTTGGAATAATAAATGAAGCGTAGATAAAGTGATTTTTGTTTCTCGATTGACAGTTGCATTATTGTTTTCAATGTAAAGATTGCATTTACCGTACCCTTTTCTTTAACAAAACCAAACTGCTCGTCACTTATCTCTGGAGAGATCTTGCTCCTCATTCTTTTCATAAGTATTCTTAACATAATTTTTGTGGCCTGGCTCATTATGCTGATTGTTCTGTGTTGGTCAAAGTCAATATTTCCTTGTTTTTTGGGTATGGTAAAGAATACCGATTGTCTCAAAACATTAGGCAATTCACCCTTTTCGTATATGATATTAAAGGCTTTTGTCAGAATGTCTATTCCCAGATCGTCAAGGGCATCAATCAATTCTATTGAGAAACAATCTTGGCCTAACGTTTTCCACCTTTTCATCTCTTTGCAAGCAGCTTCTTCGCATAATCTGGGGACCCGTGCTCACAGTAGAGATTTCTTTATCCAAGCACGACCCTCCTTTGTCATCCGCGTAAAGATTTTTTATGTATACTGCCCAACGTTCCAAAATTTTGTTGTTGTCGATAAATATATTACCGTTTGCGTGTTTAATGCATTTTCTTGCCATGGCTGGTCGTTTTCCACTTAAATCTACTGACTGGTAGACTTGTTTGGTGTTAGATTGTTTTAGTCTTTCAATTCTGTGACATTCATGTTCAATATAACCTTTCTTTGCTCTCTTACTCTCACGTTTTATAATCTTATTAGCTTCTTTATATTCATTGCTGTTGCGTTCTAGTTTTTGTCTTTCATTCATCAGTTTCAAGATCTTGTCATCCAACCACTTTTGTTTTGGTTCGTGTTTTTTCACAGATGGAATAGTTTCTCTTGCAGAATCTGTGATGCAGTTCAATATTTGATTCCAATACTCATCTATGTTTATATCTGAGGTCAAGTTTTCACTTTTTTCTTTCACGCCTTCTTTGTAATCATTTTTTATTTGATCGTTATTCTCAATAGATCTAATTGCAGTTTTGGTTCCACTTTCTTTTTCTTTATTTGTTTAAGTTTTATTTTTACCGTGGCCGTGACAGGTCGGTGGTCACTATTACAATCTGCACTTGGAATAGTTGTTGCTTTGCTTACAATATTTCTGAATCGATGTTGGACCAGTATAAAGTCCATCAAATTTTTATAAAGGACACCTGGGCTTATCCATGTCCACTTCTTTCTATCGTGTTTTTTAAACCATGTCTTGACAATAGTAAGGTTTTCCAATCTGCACAAGTCGACAAGTCTTTCTCCTCTATCATTTTTGGTACCTAGTCCGTGGGGGCCAACGATATTTTCAACTCTCTCGTTACCAACCTTTGCATTGAAATCACCAATTATTAAACGAATTTCATCAGATTTACATTGTTTTAATGCCTATTCCATATCTTGATAGAATGTCTCAATTATGTTTTCGTCACTGTCTGATGTTAGGGCGTTATTTGAATAATATTAACATTAAAAAGGTTTCCTTTCAACTTTACTAAAATAACTCTTTCTGAGATTGCAACATGATCTAAATAGCACTTTGATGTTGATTTGTCTAAAATAATTCCAACTCCTTTCTCATGATATTTCTCACCTGCATAATACAATACAAAATCATCTTCTTTAACTACTACTCCGCCTTTCCACTTCGTTTCTGAGATTCCAAGGATGTTAATTTGGAACTTTTTCATTTCTTGAATATCGTTTTCAAACGTAAGTGGTTTAATGTACCACCTGGTCAATGCCAAACTGTATTAAACAGACTATAAATGTTCAAGGTTACACGTCGTTTTCTGTGTTGGTCCATTGTAGATAGTGTGCGCTTGGCTAAGAAGCTCACAACATTGCCATTCGGAAGTAAAACATACCATCACACAAAACTATGTGTAACCTTAAACGTTTATAGCCTGGTTAATACAGTTTAGCGAAAATTAATCATAAACACGGATGGCAAAAAACAATAGCATAGACCTGAGTGATGACAACTTCATTTTATCTATATTTTCTTAGCCAAGCGCACACTCTCTATAGGGCTAATAGCTTTGGGTTACAGGCAAATATTTAGGATGTTGTGGTTGAATAAATAAGGAATGTAGGTGAGTAATTTAAAAAGTGAATGTTAACTAAACAAATGTTATTCATATATTAAGAAAAAAGTTAGGTTTTTTTTACCTTTTATGACTCTTCCTTCACCGTCTATGTGGTTAGCATGTCTTTGAAAAGAAAGAAAAAGAGAAGAGAAACCTTGGTAAATTTATGAAAAGATAATTTTAGAGAGAAATATGTAAACTAATACCACATTAATCTAAATAAAGAAAATGAATCTAATTTTACTCTTCCCCTAAGGGAAATATTTTCCTTAAGGTCTATTAACAAAAAACAAATAAAAACAACAAACAGACCGGAATAACCAAGACATCAGCCGCATTGCAATGTTGTAAAGTGAGTCAGTGAGAGGTGATTTAATTGAGGTATTAAAACATGGTGGAAGTCAAAATCAGGACAATCACGGGTTACAAAGTTAAGGCCATAATGCCTGACATTCGCAACATAGCAAATGCCCAGCATACATAGATGACAGACATAGATGCATACATTACATAATAATACACAGGCCTGTCAATGGTTACACACAAAAATAGACCAACAGGACAAAACTATGGATTAATTAAAAAACACAACACAGATATTACAAGTCAATTGACTAGATCTAGTCAAATCTTTTCCCTTTTCCCAACTCAAAAAATCCCAATTATTTGAGAGAGTACACACATTTCTGGGCGGGCCCAGGTCTGAGTTAGTTGTAAAATGAAAGGAGGAGAAAAATTCCTACCTTTTTGAAGGATCTGTATCTAGTGCTTGACAAGAGAAGCTACTTTATCTTTACTCCTGTTTGTTTGCGTTAAATTTTTACGCAGATTCTTTCATTTATTTGGATTAATTCTTATAAAAGAAGAAGTAGAAGAAGAAGAAGAAGAAGAAGAAGAAGAAGAAGAAGAAGAAGAAGAAGAAGAAGAAGAAGAAGAAGAAGAAGAAGAAGAAGAAGAAGAAGAAGAGGAGGAAGAAGAAGAAGAAGAGGAGGAGGAGAATGAGGAGTAGGAGAAAGAAAAAGAGAAAAATTTAAACATTCACGGTTGTGAGGAAATAAAACTTTGGCTGAGAGCAGTCAATCGCTATTCGAAGAAAAATATTTATTTTGCATTATTTTTTTCCAGTTGAGTTTTAGACTGAAACAAATAAACCACTGGAAGGAAAAGAGACAGCCGGAGAAATGCGTGTGTGTCGTTAGCAAAATAAAGAGAAATGGCCTGTTTGAACGAGCTGTACATGCTAGTTGATTACGTGTGTGTTCAACAATCGCGACCCTATCTCTCGTCTGTGGCACAGTAAGCAGGCAGTGAATACATCCACGTCTAGAGGAGCGTATAGGTAAAATGATAATATACCTAGCTGACTAGACAGTCTAGTTTTGTTTTGTCTTTGACGTGACAAATAAAAAGTTTCTTTTGCTTTTTTTAAAGTCAGATTTTGAAAAGGAATAAAAACTAATTTTTTCAAAACACGAAATCATACTCTTTTATCTTCTTTCTTGTTAGTTCTGTTTTTTGATGTTACAAATTTTATTTTTACTTTTAATCTTCTTTTTTTCTTGTTTAAATATCAGCACTTAACAGAATATATCGAGCAAAATCGTACTGTCCAAATCCGACAATTGTCGGAAGATGTACAGGCCTGAATACATACATACATACATACATCCAGCATCCATCCATACATCATACACCCATCCATACATACATACAATATATACATACACACATACATACATACATACATACATACATACATACATACATACATCCATACATACATACCCAGATAGCAGTATAGCATGGTCATGTTGTTGTAAGTTAGTTGCCATAATCCAGTCTTCGAAGTCAGCAAGTTGGTCCTGCATTTTAACTTTGTAGTCTCCATTCCCTGCTGAAACCTTGTTCTTTTCCGTAAATTGTGAAGTGGATGGATCCTATTAGATCAATAATCAAGAGTATGGCGATGATGATGATGATGATGATGATGTATAGAATTTCTAATTACTTTTTTCTTTTCATTATTCCTTATTTAATTTTTGCAATCTTTTATTTATTTAATCACCCAATCAATATATAATATATATATATATAAAATATATATATATATATATATATATAATATATATATATATATATATATATATATATATATATATATATATATATATATTTGTATAGTATTGTTGTAGTAAAGGTTACCTGCGAAATGTGAGGTGACAATAAACGAATTCTAAGGACCACACCGTCTTGTAATGTAAGGGTCAAAAACCGGAGAGACACCTGAGGAAAGATACTCATCATCATCAATATCAACATCATCATCATTATCATCATATATCATCAACGCCATTGTCATCATAACCATCATCATAATCATTTGATCAATAGAAATAAGCAAATTTGATTTTGCTATCTGGAGGGCTATCCACTCATTCACCTTGAAAAAGCAATTTTAAAAAAACAACAACAAAAAAAACAAACAAAAAACATATCAATTTTTTTTTTTAATTGAGCATTTATATAGGGCAACATCCACTAAACATGCTCAAAACGCTTTACAAAAATAATTTTCTATCAAATGGTCCTTCTAATTTTTTCAAATTATCATTTTCCTTTCTTTTGTAAAAAAAAAAAAAATGATCTATGAATAAATAAAAGTTGGGTTTGAAGTCTGAACTTAGAGTGGCCATAGATATGATTATTACCGCTGTGAAGATGTTGGTATAGTAGGCCGTCATGGAAAGCACAGTTCTTGGTTTGTTGTTTTCATTTGCGGACAAAAACCTGGAAGGGTGGAGATAACAATAAAATGTTAATGAATATGATAATGAAGATGATGCAAAATTTTTCCAAATTGGTGCGTTATCTAGATTTCCTAAAAAAAATTTACACAAAATATCAAATAATACATAATCAAAAACTAGAGGTGCCTAAATGAGCCAATAAGATGGCGATAAAGATAAAGTGAGTAAATGTGACTCATATATAAGGGAACAATAAAACAAAAAAAACGACGTTTCGGCCTTTGGCCTTCTTCGGGTAAACACAAAATATATGTAATACATATAACTTATTTTGTATTTACCCGAAGAAGGCTAAAAGCCGAAAAGTCGTTTGTTTTGTGTTGTTCCCTTAAATATGAGTCACATTGACTCACTTTATCTTTCTCTCCAATAATACATAATACAGGGTGATTCAAAAGTTATGCCGTGCTATGCATTTTAATAGCTAAAGAAGAATTAATTCTATCAGTCTTTGGTTTTCGATATGGTCAACACAAACTTAAGGAATTTTTGTTTATAACAACTTTTAGAATATAAATGAGACTCTCAAGAAATCAATGTATTCTGTCCGAAATCAAAATGGAAATGTTATGGTCCTTCTTTATACATGAAACACAATAACATGCAATTTTTATCTCGGCATGGTGAATATCTCAACTTATAATAACCTTTCAACGACAATTCTGTGAATTTCATCTTTCAGCAAGATGGAGCCCAACCACATTGATATTAGAAGATTTGACAATGTCTAAACAATAAACTCTCATAGTGAATGATTGGATATGCTGGTATAAAAGATCAACCATTCATAAGCTGACCCCAAGATTGCAAAATCTAATATCTTGTGATTTTTTTTTGAGGGGATGGGGGAGGGGGTTGTAAAATATTTAGTCAATTATTTGATATTACTAATATAAATAGACGATTTGAAGATGAGAGTCAAAAGCTTATCTGCATCTGTGAAACAAGTGATGTTAGATCAAGTATCTTATCAATACCCAATGCAAGATTCCCACTGCGGCTTCAATAAAAATTCGAATCACTTTTATTCTTCATCTGTCAACGATATTGTGTTGGCATAAGGGGTCGTATATCGATAGTCCTACAAACCCATGTGCTTCATCTTCAACCCAAAAGATTTCATTCCGGCTCAGATCCCAAGCCAAGTCTTCGTTATTTCTTTTTTATAGACATGAGACTCCATGTCTTCAGATTCATATGGCACTGTTATTTCCATAACTTGTTAGGATGTTTCAGAATTGAGCACAATGTCAGGTCTCATACTAGTTTTCTTGATTACTCGTAGGTGGTCCCCACATGCGAGTAAATCAGCTGACACAATCCAGTAACCCTCTTTTTAAAACACGTATCATTTCTTTACCTAGACATTTCTTTGTACCTTCTGCAGAATTAAAGACTGAATCTTCTGCTCTAGGCACTTAGGTATTGCCTTGGATAAGTAAGAAAGATTGTTCATCACGAGCTGTAATGGAAATTATTTACGGTAGGCAAAATAGCGAATAGACATAATACCAAGACTGATCCGGAACTGAATGAGCTCCCCTCTCCCGCCACTTCACACTGGATTGTCAGCAAATAAATGATGAGTGGAAGGAACTGAGCACTGTTCGTAGAAATGCTAAAGGTGCACCCATGATGGAAGATGAGGTCAGGTTTGCAATGAGAATGATGAAGTCAGGGAAGGCAGGAGGACCAGACTCCATTAAAATTGAAATGCTGGAACGTCTGGAAGAAATTGGAGTGTCAGCCCTCACAAAAATAATGAATGATATCTTCATATCAGGACACATACCACTAGAGCTATCAAAGTCAAGTTCCAGAGCACTACCCAAGAAACCAGCCACAATTGAATGTGAACTCCCATCGCACCATCAGCTTAATGACTCACATGACCAAAATTTTGTTAAGAATACTTGTGTAAAGAGCAAGAAACAAAATAAAACCCGAAATAGTAGAAGAGCAGTGTAGTTTTGTTGAAGGAAAAGTTACAACAAATGCAATTTTCATTTTGAGAAACATTTTGAAGGAAGCCGTGAAGTGAAAAAAGACTTATACCTATGCTTCACTGATTACACAAAAGCTATTGACAGGGTCGTAACAGCACTCAAAGATGATAGATAGATTATGGGTTGGACATAGACAGAAGAGATTTCAAAAACTTTATTGGGAACAATAGCAGCAATGAGAATAGGGAGCAGTATTAAATTTCAGCTTATTAGGAATCAGACAAGGCTGTGTGTTTCCTTACCGTGAATATAGTTTATAATCAACGACAGGGAGCACATCAATGTAATAGTTATTGACAGCTCTTTTACTTCTGTCATGGTCTGTGGCATTTGGTTCGTTGTCCTTATGTAGGAAGGAATAATTTCCTTTCCAATTGGATAAACCTGTTGAAATAGATATGTCAGATTTATTACTTTGTGATCATTTTGGGACTTATAACAGCCTTTATTAGCCCAAAATTGCCAACATATTATGTTACAATACATATTGACAACCATCAAATGAAAGTGAAAGGCGATTTTTTTTTTTTCAATAGATCAACCGATGGGATCTTTTAATTCCCAGAGCACGACTAAGGACAAATCACTCCTAACTTTCTTTTGATAATCTTCGATTTGTATAATGACCTATCTTTAAAATCAGTTCTAAGTTATGAGTTTACAAGGGCTATGTCTTTATCCTATAAACCCTGAGCTTCTGTTCTCTCTGAAACAAAAAGCAACTCCTGCCTGCATTTACATGGATGAAAGACTGGCCAATTTTGACCCGTCGTCTCAAAACAATATTATATTGTTGGTCTAAACAATGGAACATTAATTTAGAATGAAAAATGTGAAACAAATTATTTTTCTTATTGAGAAGAATTTATACAATTTATAAATAGCCAAAAAAAAAACCCCCAAAAACGCAACATATTAAAAATCAAACAAACAAAAAAACAACCCCTAAAATATTCTATCTGTTCATTTTGAATTTACATTCTGTTTTTGCATGTGGTCAACTCGGCTCAAAACATACCTTTTCAAAAACTATCAATCTAAAATGAATTGAAGGAGGAGGAAGAAAAGAAGAGGAAGAAGAAATGCAAACTTATTTTTGTATAATTTTAGTATCTCTGGTAAACACCCATTGTTGGCTTTCTTGGGTGGGTTTTGTTTGAGCAGAATTGTGCATGTGGTGTCTTGAATGTAAAGCACTTTGAGGTCTATAATATGGTAAGCCCTCTACAAATAAAATGTATCATTACAATTTGAAAACCAGCAATATTTGCGGGGAGATAAAGGTTATTACTAACATGCACTTTTATACTACTGTTTTGTAGAAATTAACAATGATCAAGACAAATCTCTTGAGCCATCAACTATCAAAATTGGTGCAGTAATAAAGTCCAATGGGTGCACTCAAATGAATCTGACAACAGGGCAGCTCGATAGTGATTCTCAACATCATATGACTGATCATGCTTGCAGCAGATTTTATAATTAATCATTTGAGTCAAAGAGTGATAATATTACCCTTGATTTTTTTAAAAAAAGGTTTGCAAGTTACTTGTATATAAATATGTAAAAAATAGCTTTATAATTTCTAGATTTGTCAGTAAGTCTTTGCTCATTGGTAAAAATTTACATGGGCGGTTAGAAACAATTTTGACCCCCAACCCTTTTCTTAAATAGAAAAGATAAAAACAGATTGACGCAATAGCACACAATTTTTTGGGTTTTGTTGTTGTTATAATTTATTTATTAGTAATTTTTGGATGTATTTCCAATAGAGGTCAGTTGATATCTTAGAGGCACATGGACAACACATTCCAATAACGCGTTATTAGAAAATACTTTCAGAGAAGCAAAAAAAAAAGAGGAGGAGGTGAGGAGGAGTTGGGAAAGGAAGACAATGAGGAGGATGGGGATGAAAAGGAGGAGGAGGAGGAGAGGAGGAGGAGGAAAAGGAGGAGGAGGAGGAGAGGAGGAAAAGGAGGAGGATAAGGAAGAGGCGGAGGAGGGGGTAGAGGAAGAGGCGGAGGAGAAGGTAGAGGAAGAGGAATAGGAGGAAGAGGAGGAAGAGCAGCAGGAAGAAAAGAAGAGGAAGAAGAAATGTGAAGACTAGCATTTAATCATTAACAAAAACAATCATCTTACCTTGGTAATCCCAGAAAAAACCTTTGCCTATTTCAATCTCTTCTGTGACGTAGTTAGCTATGACGTCATCATCGGTCAGCACAACACTGTCACTGGTTCGAAAGATCTTGTACATGCGATCGTCCAAGAAGATGGTCCCTTCCTGAATAAATTGGTAAAAAATCGACCTTTAGTTCTTTGGTGGTCTGATAACCTGAATCCTTATGGTCTCATTGTTGTGATGAAATATCCTTTAAAATATTCTTCATTACAACAATGTTAAACAAGGTTTATCAGACCTGAAAATATGTTCACGTCATGAAAAGGGAGTCAATAAACATAAGAGCAAACTATGTTACATAAAAATATATAATAATGTACTGTCAAAAATGTGACAAATAAGGGGAAAGACAATGGTGTGAGATAAAAATCTGAAAAAATGTGTATGAAACAGTGCCTGAAAAAGCAGAGGTAGAAATATGAGGAGAAAAAAATCCCCAAAATATGCCAGCTTCCACTGAGGATCGAACCCAAAAACACCTTGATTCCATCTTCATTGGAGAAACATATCTAAAAAGTACTAAAAAAAGTAATGAAAATGTGTTTCTCATTGAACCATTTTCGCACATTAATATCGTATCGTGAGTGAAAAGCTTTCCCATCAATGCAATTTTACTGTCACTCTGACCCCGATGAGGTTAGGCGTGCAATGCTTGTTGACTGACAACAAAGGATTACCTGACATGACAGGTTAATTGATTCACCACTCTCTGCCTGTATCACACTTAATGCCGGGTGTTTGTTTACATTGTCTTACAACTCAATTGCAATTCTCTACCGTACATTGTTTTCCTTTACTGGGTCGTGAACAATGTGAAAGGATTACAGAAAGACTGAACCACTTATAAAAAGATCGCAAATTACAATCATTGCAGCAATGGCTTCCCAAAAGCATAGAGATCTCACTCTTCAACAGATACTTCGATTGATTGCAGATGCAGCATCATTTCCAAAGCAAACGCAACGTGAGCTAGCTACGAAGTATGGCCCATCAAGAACCAGAGTTTGCAGGAAAAAAAACAACCAAAGATGACTTTGCAGTCAGAGAGAGTAATGGATCAAATCTGGGACATAAAAGACAGAGAGATGGCAAGCAAGTGTCGTTGAGAACGCTTTTGTCGTGTGGATTGGTGATAAGTTAAACTAAAGCACTCGACTGGCTGGAGGCCTAATCAAGCAAAAGGCAACTGAACTGGCATAAACTCAAGGCATGTCTTTCTCCTCATCCGAAGGCTGGCTCTCGAGATGGAAAGGTCGACACAATATCGAGTTTAAAAAAGAACATGGCAAAAACATGATGATGATGTCTCTTCAGCCAGTCAATGAAGTGATGAAGTTTTGAAACAACTGCTTCAGTAGTATGACTCTAATGACATTTACAACGCGGACAAGACGGGGCTGTATTACTGTGGATTACCTGATAAAGGCCTTTGCATCAAGCAAGATGAGCTCAGTTGTGGAAAAATGACGAAAAAACAAATCACAGCGATATGTGCCAATATTTTACCAGATTCGGTTGTGAATGCAAAAACCCTAAATAGCTTCAAGAGCAGACTAGACAAATTTTGGTCTGACCAAAAATGTTTTGTACAATTATAAATGCGCTTTAGATTGTAAAACCGGAAGAAACTTAAATCACAAAGACAATGAAGAAATAGAGTCTGGCGAAGAGGACCTATAAGGACCTGTGCTGGAAACAATCCATAAGTATCCATAAGTAAGTAATATGACAGGCACTGACAAAGTTCCTCTTCTGATTATAGGTAAGTTAATTTATTCAGATATGTGCATATCATTAAAGTTTTTCAATGTGTTTGTTGATAAATTATGCATGTGTGTGCGTGTGCGTGAGTGTGTGTATATGTGCGTGTGTGTTAAGCTTGTAGATTTATTTTCTTTCCTTTCTGAAATTAACCAGCTTTAACAATATGTTTTGCACACAGGTAAAATTCGTAAGCCAAGGTGTTTTCTGGGCAATCCAAAGAAACTGCCAGACTATAATTCTTCTTAATATGCCAGGATGACCATCACGATCTTCACTAGTTGGATTGAACAGTGGGACAAACAGCTTGATGAAAGAAAAATTTTGCTTGTCTGCCTGATCCAACCCATGGATCAAGGAATCATAAAGAACTAGAAAGGACAATATCATTCTTTGTGGAATTAAAGAATTCTTGTGGCTCTTGATGCAGATGACCCCACCAACGAGTTCACAATTGCCAGAAAATTTACCATTCTGGATGCATTCTAACTTGCCAAAGCCACATGGGAACTGCTAAAGGCAAAGACTATTGTTAACTGCTTTATCAAAGAAGGGTTTAAAGGCAGTGAGAACCAACAGCCTTATGAAATCAACAATGCTGTTCCAGTTCCACACAACTTTTCAGCCGAAGCATTTATATGATATGATATGATATGATATGATATGATATGATATGATATGATATGATATGATATGATATGATATGATATGATGATATGATATAAGTCCAGATTTATGTAGGCTTTTACAGCCTTTTATCTGCTCTTGTGCATTCGTGAACGTTTATAATTCAAGTCTCTCAAAACTGGGCATGCCACATAGTGGAAGGAGGTGTCTGAATTTAACTTTACAAACAGTATTTTTCTGTTTCACAATGAGCATCAAGACGGCACTTGAATGCCTGCAATGAAGGGGCGTCGACAACTTTTGCAGGCAGGCGGTTCCATTTGTCGACTACCCTAACTGAGAAAAAGTTCTGCCTAAGGTTTAGAGAACACCTTTCTTTGGAGAGTTTGAATCTGTGTCCTCTGGTGGTGCTGGTGGAATCAAGATTTAGAGGGCTCGTGCTAACATAGTATAAATTATGTGTGTATTTGTACACTTCAATTAGGTCTCCTCTGTCTCTCCTATACTGCATGCTAGGTATTCTTATCTTTTTCAGTCTTTCTGTGTATTCTAGATCTTTGAATCCCGGAATGACCCGAGTTGCGCGTCTTAGAACACTTTCTATGAGGTCTTTGTTTTTCTGTAGTTGTGGTGCCCATGCTACATTGCCAAATTCCAAGTGGGGACGTACAAGTGCAGTGAACAATTGTCTCATGTTATCTCTATCAAGATGAGTGAACGACCTCCTAATGAGACCAACGATTCTGTTTGCTTTATTTACTTGGGTTTCTATGTGCTTAGAGAACTTCAGTTCCTGATCTACTAACACACCTAAATCTTTTTCCTCTTCAGTAGGCTGAAGTATGACAGTCTCGCTAGAGTCATGATTTCTCATTGTGTACTGATGGTGCGGGTTTCTATATCCCAAGTGCAAGACATGGCACTTGTCTGCATTAAACCTAAGCTGCCATTTATCAGCCCACTGTACCAAGCTGTCAAGATCACTTTGGAGCTGAGTTATGAACTCTTCCTTGTCTACTCTAGAGAACACCTTAGTGTCATCTGCATACATTTGGCACAGAGAGTCCACAACGTCTGGAAGATCGTTAATAAATATTACAAACAAAACTGGACCAAGGCAGCTTCCCTGCGGAACACCACTCGATACTGGTGCCCAGTCCGAAAAACTGCCGTTCACCCTAACACGCTGTCTTCTCCCAATCAGGAAATCTGAGATCCAAGCTAGCAAACATGAACTGATGCCACATGATCCAAGTTTCTTAATAAGGCGTTGATGTGGAACACTGTCAAATGCTTTGGCGAAATCAAGGTACACTGCATCAACAGGTATGCCACTGTCCAAATACCTAGTCCAAGAGTCAAGAGCAGCTAACAAATTAGTGGTACATGAGCGTTTTGATATAAAACCGTGTTGATACTCAGACAGCAACTTTTGTTCCATTAAGTATTTGACTACTTTGTCCCTAATCACGGATTCCATTATTTTGCAAATCACACATGTTAATGATACCGGAGGATAGTTACTTGCTTTGCTCTTTGATCTATTTGTTACAATGGACAACAATATACTCATCAGAGGTGAACTGAATTCCCCTGAGCTTCTAGACTCCATTCAGCCACACAAAAGACAACACCTAGATAATGAAGATGGGGATGAGTCATCGGAGTGTGACCACCCCTGACAAAACACTGATAAATTTGACATGCTGGACAAACTAAGCACTTCATCCAAGAGGAATGTTTGACAGATGATCTACCAACATTGGCAAGATTGGAGACAAGGGTTTATAAAAACCTTGCACAATATAGAAAGCAACCAACGCTTCATGTTTACTATTCTTACAAACAATAATGTCACATTTTGTTGTCGATAAAACATGTAAAAGAAAATAAAATAAAATGAACCTCCCCCCTTTCGAGGCTGTTTACAATAATTTGTTTGACGGAATTTGTGAGATGTAAATTATTAAATAATGAAGGAGAACACAGATAAGTGAAGTGATTTTAATTGAAACAATGTGAACATTGCTTATTTGTTCAATAATGGTTCGAATGAATTTGTTGTTTATTATCGACAATACAATTCAATAGTCTGATGTCACGCCGCCCGGCAATGGTGGCCATCTTGGTTCTAAACAAAGAAAATCATTACTTTTTATTCTTCAAGCTAGCTAGAACCTTTCATATGCCTTGTGATCAGAATATATAAAAGTCAAAACAAGATCATATTTAAAATGTTTTTCTCCTCTGGATACACTTTTATGCTCGTCAGAGAAATATTTCTTAAGGGCGTCCGCCATTGTTCCGATAGTTTAGAACCAGTGTTACTAAGTTACCATGCGTCATTAGGAAGGAAGTGACGCTACGACTATTGAATCCTATTGGCAGTCTCCTCTATTCTTTTACAATAATACGCTATCTTGTAATGAAAGCCATAAACAATCAATTTCAATGACATCATTTTCCGGTATTCATTTGTCTATCTACCTGGGAGAGATGGACACCACTGAACTATACAAGTCCACCGAAAGGATACATGGAAGACAGAAACACAACACTTGACATGCCAGATTGGTCATGCCCTAGTAGATTTCTGGTATTTATTAGTCTATCTAGCTCGGAGAGGAGATGGATGCCACCGAGCAATATAAGCCCACTGAAAGGATACATGGAAGACAGAAACACAACACTTGACGTGCCGGATCGGTCATGCCCTGGTAGATTAACGACTGCGCTTACCGCTGGAGTTCCCCAGGGCAAATGGACAGGAATGAAGATGGAGGGACTCTTGGAGAAAGCCAACAATAGAGAAGAATGGCGGATAGTGGTGAGATCTGCATCCCGTGTATCCCTCGACATCATGAGATCATGGGATTGATGATGATGATGATGAACGGTGATCATCAAAACTTTTCAGCAGAAGTCAAATTTTTCGAATATGTCATGTGACATCATCCAAAATTGTTTAAGAACATTAATATAACTTAATATCAGACCTCATTTCATAACATGTCAACAAGAGATACTAACGAGAACTGAATCAACAGTTAAAAATACCTTAAATTTTTGTGTGAACAAAAGTTGAAAATAATCAAAAGGCTGCCTCTATTCTCACCCCCAGGATGAGAATAGAAAAGCGATCGAGCTCTCACCCCCGGGATGAGAATAGAGGTAGTTGCCCCTTCTCGCTATTCTCACCCCTGTAACCAACAGGTAGGGAGGGTAGCCTAGCCTAGCCGCCGTCCCTTCTCGCTATTCTCATCCCTGTGTAGGGTCAGCTTAACACACACCCCCCCCCCCCCCCCTTCCTCACTACTCTCACCTGATCATCATCATCTCTCTCGTGACTACTTTTAGTGGTACTGGACGTAAGGAGGGTGAACATGCAGCCCCGCCCCTTCTAGCTATTCTCATCCCTGTGTAGGGTCAGCTTAGCACCCCCCCCCCCCTTCCTCTCGCTATTCTCATCCCTGTTAACCAACAGGTAGGGAGGGTAGCCTAGCCTAGCCGCTGTCCCTTCTCGCTATTCTCATCCCTGTGTAGGGTAAGCGTAGCACCCCCCCCCCCCCCTTTCCTCACTACTCTCATCTGATCATCATCATCTCTCTCGTTACTACTTTTAGTGGCACTGGACGTAAGGAGGGTGAACATGCAGCCCCACCCCTTCTCGCTATTCTCATCCCTGTTAACCAACAGGTAGGGAGGGTAGCCTAGCCGCCGTCTTTTCTCGCTATTCTCATCCCTGTTAACCAACAGGGAGGGAGGGTAGCCTCGCCTAGCCGCCGTCCCTTCTCGCCATTCTCATCCCTGTGTAGGGTCAGCTTAGCATCCCCCCCCTCCCCCCTTCCTCGCCACTCTCACCTGATCATCAAATCTCTCGTGGTACTGGCCGTAAGGAGGGGGGACTTATATTTCGTGCATTTAAAAAGTAGACTGGCTGGCTTGAGATATGGGAATCATTGTTGGAAATCTGTCTACGGGATTCTCTCTCTCTCTCTCTTACGAACTGATTGCCCAATTCTAAGAATGGACTTCCTTTATGGCAATTATATTTGTGTACTAGGTCTCAATTTCTCCTACTAGGTATTTAACTTGTTTATATTCTCGCTTCTCCTCCCTCCAACTTATTCTCTACATCTTTTATATTGTTTGTATTTCTCGTCACTCATATTCTATCTCTCTGCCTCTCCCTCTCTTATCCTTCTTTCTCTACTTAATTTGTGTATTTTCTTCTTCTCTCGCCTCACTTTCTATTTCTCTTCGCCCCCCTTCTCTTCTCTCTCCCCGTCCATTTATCCTCTTTCTAACTCCGTTATTTTCATACAAACAACCATATCTTTCAATATTGATGTATGCGTGTATTTAAAAAACTCATAACATCTTCCATCATATATATACCATGGGTGCAAGAATGCGCTACTCTTTTATATGTTTGTATTCCTTTCTCTCGTCCACCAATTCATATCTCTCCCTCCCTCTTTCTCTATTTTAATTTGTTGGTATTTTCTTCTTCTCTTTCTCCTCCACATTCTATTTCGTCTCTTCCCCCCCCCCCCCCCCTCTCTCTCTCTCTCTTTTTTTTTCTCTCCCCTGTCTCAATTTATATCTGGCTGTTGGTTAGGTAATAGTAATACGGGATGAGAATAGCGAGAAGGGGTGGCGGCGAGGCTAGGCTACCTACCCTCCCTACGTGTTGGTTAACAGGGGTGAGAAAAGCGAAAGTGGCCAGGACCTCTACTCTCATCCCGGGGTGAGAGCTCGATCGATTTTTTATTCTCATCCCGGGGGTGAGAATAGTCACTCCGTAATCAAAAAGTTGCTTTCAAGTTGAAACACGTAAGTTTTTTAAATAGAGGTAGGTTTTTACCCAAAAAATATCTTTAAAATGAAGGAATGTTCAAATCGAAGTGGTCTAGATGAGGGGAGGGGTGGCAAAATCATTTTCAGTCTTCTCTCTGTCTTTATTTTTCAATTTAAAAAAAAAATTATAACCACCTTTCGAATAAATTATATCATTATTAAGATTTTGAGATGGCAATTGATCATAATAAAACAAAACACTTTAAAAGCTTTGTTGCGATGTGGTAATGTTAGGGGCTAGGCTTGATTATTGTGAGTGTGAGATTCCCATTCTATTGATCAGTCACTTCATTTGACATTATTATTGTATCCAAACTTGAAAGAGGAAAAAAAAATTAGCACAATCCTATCACCATCACCGTTGTTTACAGAATGTTTAGTATCCATAGCAATCACCATCAAACTAACGTTAACCTTGACTTTTTAACCAATTTTTTTCACGGATTACCGTGTTACATCTAGAGTTGAGTTCCCAATTCAAAATGTCGCAGACGATAATACACAGTACAGGAACAAGAACTCATTGCAAAGAGAGTTAGATTCGATACATGAATGTAAAGGAAAGAACTCTAAACATTATTATTATTATTATTATTATTATTATTATTATTATTATTATTATTATTATTATTATTATTATTATTATTATTATAGCGCAATATCCACTAAACGTGCTCAAAGCGCTTTACAATGGCCAACAGCAACTCTTAACATGTGGGACAGAACATGGCGCCTGTTAGGCGACATTACAATTTATTCGGACAGAGACAGTGCTGTTAACTGCCTTATGGTACTCATTTTACACATGAGTAAGGGGAGAGAATGTGAGTAAAGAGCCTTCTCCAAGGACTAAGCTATGCGCCGAGCGAGGCTCGAACCCAGGACCTTCCAATCCGAAAGCGAGTGTCATACCACAAGACCACATAGCCGCATATCGTCAATGACCATTAAACAAATGAGTAAGAAATCATTACTGGTCATGGAAACTTAGAGAATACAACTCTCAATTGATCAAAGTTTTTTTTTACCTTTTTTATATTAGACTATATAAAGTTATTAATTTTTATTTTTAATTTAACTTCAGGGAGTTTTTTTTTATCCTTGCAAAGCCTCCAATTTTCAGCTGTAAAATGCTTGTGATATGGGATACAATTCTTTGTTTAAATTATGCCTTTTGCGCCACGACATCATAAGATATCGTCGCCTAGGCATTCCACGAAGGAATATAGACAACTCATCAAACAAAATGTCTGATGTCAACAGGAATCACCCATGTTGTTCAAGTGAGCAAATTGGGGGTTACTAGTCTTGCTCAAGGAAAAAAAAACGAAAGTGCCTGAAGCGGGACTCGAACCTTTTATATGGGATAATGCAGATACAAATTCCGTTTCGATTGTTACAGAATGACCATATCTAGGTGCAGCTATAGAAGGGCCGAAATCGACGTCATTCAGCTCTTTATTTTTGTTTTTAGCCAGCCATTTTTATGAGTAGTTCAGTTAGTAGTTCTCAATAGATTTTATCAATCAGACCATAAACGCTCACGGTTACATACTATTGTTTTGTTTGTTTTTTCTGTTTTTTTTTTTTGTTTTTGTTTTGTTTTTTGGTGTTATATTTTGACTAAACGCATAGCATCTCTATATGCTTTATTTTTATGGTATACAGATTGGCGAATTTTTAATTTTAAAGTTCGCATGAATACAGGTTTTATTATATATCTAACTAATGAAATAAAAAACGGTAATAAAAGACACTTGAGTATCTGTTATTTGTTGAGAAGAGTGGGTTTTGCTACTTAATCCCACAGTTATGTCATAGCAGATTTTAAGTTGATTCAAATGTGTGACTTTTGTCAGGATTTATCTGTCATTTCCATTGTTTTAAATTCAAATTGAGCTTTATATAGCGCGATATCCACTAAATGTGCTCAAAGCGCTTTACAAGGGGTCCCTGGTCAACAGCAACATTTAACATGTAGGACGGGACAGACGCCTGTTAGGCGATAATACAATTTTTCGGACAAAGACAACGCTGTTAACGGCCAGGTACTCATTTTACACCTGAGTACGGTGAGAGAAAGTGAGAAAAGAGCCTTTACTAAGGACTCAACTATGCGCCGAGCGCGAGGCTCGAACCCAGGACCTTCCGATCCGAAAGCGAGTGTCATACCACAAGACCAATAGCCGCATTTCAGTAAGAGATTTGTAACTACGATGTGACTTTAGCTTCTAGAGAAGAAATAGTGGTTATCACAGTCGTAATATGGTATTAATTAAAGGTGGAGATTTAATTTTGAAATGCTAAGAAACTTATGTAATAATCTCCACACCCGCAAGCGTTTACACAGAGTTGTCAGCTCCTGCACGCACAGAAACTCTCTATCAATTAGAATTAAATTATAGAGGTAGGCTTATGCAAATCTTATGATTTCCCCGTTACATATTACATGTAATTATTTAACATCAATGATTATCGGCTCGTATAGCTGTCTAAGGATATAACCTTCACAATACAATAAGTAATGAATAAACAAGTTCCATTCCCACTTATAATACTCTTTAACAGTCGTAACGTCACTTCCTTCCTAAGGACGCATGGTACCTTAGTAACACTGGCTCTAAACTATCGGAACAATGGCGATGCCGTATGAAATATTTCTCCGGCGAGCATAAAAGCGTATCCAGAGGAAAATAAAAACACATAAATTTGAACATCTTTTGACTTTTACACATTCTGATCACAAGGCATATGAAAAGTTCTAGCCAGCATGAAAAATAAAAAGTAATGATTTTCTTTGTTTAGAACCAAGATGGCCGCCGTTGCCGGGCGGCGTGACATCAGACTATTGAATCGTATTGACAATAAAGTAAGCCAGATTTATTCTGTTTTAAATAGTTTTAAATAGTAGATACGTATTTATATTAGCAATGACTATCCCGCACAAATCTTTGGGCCCCTTTTTCGCTTACGAAATGCCCGAATTCGCGTCAAAATATGGGACGAAGCTGTTTCGTGTATGCTATTTTAAAAAATTAATTACGACGCTGTTTACCGATGAATATGACTGAAAGTTAGCACACAGTTAGAAAAAAGGTCATTTTAGATTATGTCAAGCGACAAAACTCGTGCAATTACCAGAAGACCGTTAAAAATAGATTTTTACTCTTTGGAGTAAAATATTTCTAAAACTACCGGGCGTGGAGGTTTTGTCGCTGACAAGGTAATACATGAACATTTCTTCTTTTTGGTTGTAAAATTTCATATGAATATGACGAGTACTTTTCCCGTATTTTACAAAACACCATCCTAATTTGCTCTTCAAGTTTCAATCTTTTAATTCACTTATTACGCAAGATACAACCAAAGGTCGAAAAAAAATGCCGAAAAAGCGTCCCATATTTTGCGTTTTTTTTCCTCTTTGCGAGTCATCCAAATAAATTACACCTTTGAAACTGCATAACTTGTTTATTTATGAATGGATTTTCAAAATTCAAAAACATTTTTACTCAGTGGAGATAGGGCTTTGATTTTAGACAAAAAATTTCCTCAAAAAGAGAAAAAACCATTTTTCATAGTCATTGTCAATCATTGCTAAATATTTTATAATGTTTTATATTTTTAATATTTATGATTCATCATTGGGCACTAACAAACGATAAAACAAACAAAACCACAATATTGGGGTTGTTTAAAAAAAAATAGTTTCAGAAGATGATAATATAAGTAGTCCTTCAAAACTATTAGCCCATGGAGTCGGAATTTATCCCGATTTCTATTGCGTGAAAAGGACACTTTGAATTGTTTGCTATCCTTTGGATCGGATGCTAGTCTATCGCAAAGTAGATGCTAACAAATCAGCTACACAATCATTGCTGAGTGGACAGAAGGATCGAAAAATCACGACTTCGCCCTGGATCTCGTTCCCTTGCGTGTGAACAGAGTACTTTACCAACTGAGCAATAGTAGTAGTCCTTCAAAGCCATTGGCCCATGGGGCCGGAGTTTATCCCGGTTTCTATAGCGTGAAATGGACAATTGCTTGCTATCCTTTGGTTAGGACGCTAGTCTATCGCAAAGTACTTTCCGCCAAATCTAACAGACCCAGCAACCCATTCACTGCTGGGTGAACAAGGGGGTCAGAAAAGAAAAAGAAAAATCTCGACTGCACCCGGGATCGATCTTGGTCCCTTTGCGTGTGAAGCGAATGCTCTACCACTGAGCAACCGGGACCCATTTATTTCATGCCCATACAATGGGACAACATTCAACTAGATTTGGTTTCAGATGTTGGGCTTTGACTTTATTATTTGTTATTGCTTTGATTTTATTTTTTCTAATTTGTTTTTCTCATCTAATTTACTTGGATAGGCTACAAACAATTTGTCCATCTTCATTGCAATACGTGTGCTAGCTATATTTCATTGTTGTTTTGGGACCCTGTCTTGTTTTACAATTATATAGAAACTACGCCTACAACAATGATAACTGAATAATATATCAACCAGAAACTCAATAGACCGTGTCAGAAAGAGACATCAAGATTTATAGGATTATTTTGATATGTACTACTTTCCACAATATGTAACAGACCCAGCTACCCGTTCTATCTATAGTCTGATTTATGAATTTTAGTGAGAACTAATCACCAAAATGGCTGTCTAAAAACAATAAAAAATATCTGAGTGACGTCAATAATTCTGTGTGTTATTTCGGTACGATATTATAATATTATGATCATCATGTTGATATGATTTGTGATGCTTCATTATTGTCTAGGAACCCTGTCTTGTTATTTAACTTTCTCCTTCCCAGCCAGTTTTAGAATTTTCACCGAATCTTTGCACACACCCAACACAAAAAATAGAATTTTCTTACTCAACCAGAAAATCAACAAGTACATTCTATACATACATATCATTGTTCAGTGAAATGAGCTCTACAACACAGTGTCAAGTGTTTATAACTATCTATAACAACACATTTTCTTTACATTTTGTGATGTGCAAAAGAAATCAGAAAGATAAAATTGTTGGTTGTATCGTGACAAATGTGACGATTTTCCTATGGTTGGAAGGGAAAGGGTTGTGCGGCTATGTGGTCTAGTGGTATGACACTCGCTTTCGGATCGGAAGGTCCTGGGTTCGAGCTCGGCGCATAGTGGAGTCCTTGGAAAAGGCTCACATTCTCTCACCGTACTCAGGTGTAAAATAAGTACCTGGTCGTTAACAGCGTTGTCTTAGTCCGAACATGTCCCGTCCTACATGTTAAATATTGCTGTTGACCAGGGACTCCTTGTAAAGCGCTTTGACACATTTAGTGGATATTGCGCTATATAAAGCTCAATTAAAAAAAAAAATTAAACTAGAACCCATGCCTCTTACCATAATAATATAACATATAGATAGTATGCGCTTGGCTAAGAAGCTCATAACATTGCCATCCGGAAGTATAACGGACCAACACACAAAACTGTGTGTATCCATGAACGTTTATAGTCAGGTTAATACAGTTCAGTGAGCATTACTCATAAACGCGGATGGCAAAAAAATAAAAAAATAAAAAAACAATAACAAAGACCTTAGTGACGTCATCTTCGAACTATCTATAGATGGTATGCAGATGACGTCACTCAGGCCTTTGTTATTGTTTTTGCCATCCGCGTTTGTGAGTTGTTCTCACAAACTGATAGTACCAGACTATAAAGTTCATGGTGTGAGAGAGGAGTTTGTGTGTTGGAGTATATCGGTGCAATGTTGTGAACTCTTGGCAAGCCTTTATATCGATCAGAGATTCAATAGATAGAATGCGCTTGGCCAAGGAGTTCAATTACATTGCCATCCGGAGTATAACGGACCAACACACAAAATGTGTGTATCCATGAACGTTTTATAGTCAGGTTAATACAGTTAGTGAGACATTACTCATAAACGCGGATGCAAAAAAAAAAAAAACAATAACAAAGCCTGTAGTGACGTCATCTTCGAACTATCTATAGAGTAGTATGAATGACGTCAAGATATTGTTATGTGTTTGATCGGTAGTGAGTGTAGTCATAGAGACGTAGTGCAGAGTAGTAAGTGTGTATAGGTATCAGAGTTAGTGTGTTGGTCCGTTATAGTTGGTATAGTATGTAGTAATGTTGAAGGACGTCATAGTAATTAGTAATCGATCAGAGATTCATAGATAGAATGCGCTTGGCCAAGGAGTTCACAACATTGCCATCCGGGAGTTATAACGACCAACACACAAACTCTGTGTAACCATGAACTTTTTAGTCTGGTTATACAGTTATAAACAACTCACAAACGCGGATGGCAAAAACAATAACAAAGGCCTGAGTGACGTCATCTTCGAACTATCTATTGACCGAGATCGTGACGATCAAGATATTTTGATGTGTTTGATCGGGTGAGGGGGAGGGGCAGAGGGCGGGCTGGGCGGGGGTGGGGGTGGGGGGTGTGATAGGTATCAGGGCAGTCACGTGTTTGTCGCGATCAGTTGGTAAATTATATGTAATAATGTTGAAACGGACGGTCAAGTCAAATTAGTGGAATGTCGATTGCATTATATACACTATACTACTACTACTAACTACATACTACTACTACTACTACTACTACTACTACTACTACTACTACTATACTACTACTACTACTACTACTACTACTACTACACCACTACTACTACACTACTACTACTACTACTACTACTACACAACTACTACTACTACTACTACTACAACTACTAACTACTACTATACTACTACCACTACTACTACTACTACTACTACTACTACTACTACTACTACTACTACTACTACTACTACTAACTACTACTACTAACTAACTACTACTACTACTACTACTACTACTACTACTACTACTACTACTACTACTACTACTACTACTACTACTAACACTACACTACTACTACTACTACTAACTACACTACTACTACTACTACTACTACCTACTACTACTACTACTACTACACTACTACTACTACAACACTACTACTACTACATACTACTACTACTACTACTACTACTACTACTACTACTACTACTACTACTACTACAACTACTACTACTACTTACTACTACTACTACTACTATACTACTACTACTACTACTACTACTACTAACTACTACACTACTACTAACTACTACTACTACACTACTACATACTACTACTACTACTACTACTACTACTACTACTAAACTACTTACACTACTAACTACTACTACTACTACTACATACTACTACTACATACTACTACTAACTACTACTAACTACTACTACTACTACTACTACTACTACATACATATACTAATACTATACATAACCTACATACTACTACTATACTATACTCACTATCATACTACTAACTACTACTATAATATACATATACTACTACTACTACTACTACTACTACTACTATATACATATATACATATACTACATAAACACTACATAATATAACTATACTAACTAACTATATATAACTATACTACTATATAACTACATATATACTATAAATATCTAACATACACTTACTTATACTACTATACTAACTATCTACTACTACTACAACTACTACATTATCTATAACTACAAATCACATACTGACTCACTACTATCTACTTATACTACTAATAACTACTATAATATTACAATTATTACTACATAAAATATATATAACTAAATATAATATAATAAACTATAATAATAATAAATAATGCATAATAATAATATAGTAACTATTATAAACATGACTATATTAATACAACTTATACATTACACCTAACACTACTCAATAATTATGCAATGACTCATATCCTATATATATTATTATAATATAAAATATATAAATAATAATAATGAATAATAATAAAAAATAATAATTAATAATAATAATAATAATAATAATAATAGCGCCAATATCTCATGCAATATGAACTCTAGGCGCTTAATAATCGAACAATGGCGCCATCAAGCAGTGATTTGGAGGCGAATAGAAGACTTGCCTCTGTTCATTGCGATAGTATTGTGTAGCTCATAAAATATGATGAAACTGAGAAAATATAATAAAGCGCGATAATTAATAATAGGATGGAGCATGGCATTAAGTATATATAGTAGACATTTTAAACATGACGTCTTTTTGCGAGGACCGTTTGATGCAGTCGCCTAACCACTCAATAGATAGTATGCAGATGACGTCACTCTGGCCTTTGTTATGGTTTTTGCCATCCGCGTTTGTGAGTTGTTCTCACTAAACTGTATTAACCAGACTATAAAAGTTCATGGTTACACAGAGTTTGTGTGTTGGTCCGTTATACTTCCGGATGGCAATGTTGTGAACTCCTTGGCCAAGCGCATTCTATCTATAGCGGAATATTATAAATAATAATCCAACCAAAAAAAAAAAACCCAAAGGCGTCCGGTGTCAACAGGAATAACATGCGTCTCAGCGTAACCATCATTAACTTATAGCCTGACACCGTAGCCATCGTTATGTTTTAGCCTGACACCAAAAGGGTTATAACAGTTTGACGTCATTATTTGTTTTATGCACCGTTTAGTGAGTTGTCGTCAGTAGAAGTCATAGAAACAAGTTATTTCATTGGTTGAACTATTGAATACAACTCACGACTTGTTTTCTTTTGTGACCAAAGACTGGCATTTTGACGTCATTTTTTGGTCAGTGTCGGGCCATAACTTTACGAAGGCCACGCTGACACTGACCAAAAAATGACGTCAAAATTCTAGTCTTTGGCCACAAAAGTAAAGAAATCGTGAGTTGTATTCAATAGTTCAATCAATGGGCCACTTGTTTCCATGAGCACTACTAACAACTCACTAGACGGTGCAAAAAACTAATAATGACGTCAAAATGCCAGTCTTTTTGGGTCCCAGTGTCAGGCTATAGATAGTTCGAAGATGACGTCACTCGGGTCTTTGTTATTGTTTTTTGCAATCCACGTTTATGAGTAGTGCTCACTGAACTGTATTAACCTGACTATAAACGTTCATGGATACACACAGTTTTGTGCGTTGGTCCGTTGTATTTCCGGATGGCAATGTTATGAGCTTCTTAGCCAAGCGCATACTATCTATAACTTAACGATGACTACGGTCTAAGTGACCAAAGTGGAAGTTAGTAATCTTGCCCAAGAAAAAAACAAACAAACACGAAAGTGCGATAAGCGGGGCTCGAACCGGATTACAATGCAATACCATAACTACTCGGCTACCCCCCCCCCCCCCCCCCCCCCCCCCCCCCGTTCCCCCTTCCCACAGGCAAATGATGTCAGTACATCGTATAGATAGAATGAAGTTGACGTCACTCTGGACTTTGTTATTGTTTTTTGCCATCCGCGTTTGTGAGTAATTCTCACTAAACTGTATTAACCCGACTATAGATAGTATGCAGATGACGTCACTCAGGCCTTTGTTATTGTTTTTTGCCATCCGCGTTTGTGAGTTGTTCTCACTACACTGTATTAACCAGACTATAAAAGTTCATGGTTACACAGAGTTTGTGTGTTGGTCCGTTATACTTTCGGATGGCAATGTTGTGAACTCCTCGGCCAAGCGCATTCTATCTATAAACGATCATGGTTACACATAGTTTTGTGTGTTGGTCCCTTATACTTCCGGATGGCAATGTTATGAGCTTCTTAGCCAAGCGCATACTATCTATATATTTTGGATTGTTTTCCTTGCCTTGCCTGAACAAACCATAGGAGGCATTTGAAGACCTTTGCCAAAGATTATTGATGAACCGAAACGGCCTGTGTGTGTGTGTGTGTGTGTGGCTTTGTTTGTAGATTGGTTTCACGTCCCAAGTAGGTCCCGCCCCCTTCAAGGTTAACAAAGGATTCACATAAATAAGCTGCTGCTGCATCAATTGAATAAAAACTGTTTACAAAATCATTAAATCCCGAAAAAAATGCTGCATTATGAAGCAAAATCTATGAATGCCGCATTATGTAAACTCATCTGATTTTGACCAACATAACAATCTGAACCCCCCCCCCCCCCCCTCCCCTGCCCTTCTCTCCTCCAATCCTTAGTTTAAATCGTAATAATTCCACCCCCCCCCCCCTCCTTTCTACCCATGAAAAATATCCGTGTTCTATTATTGTTGCTCCTGTTGTTGATGGTGTTGCTCCTGTTGTTGTTGTTGTTGTTGTTGTTGCTGTTGTTTATTTCTTTGAGTTGTCCTTTTTTTATATCTCAATACGATTTTATATGCTCCAATAGAAATGATTATGGCTGTAAGTTAATTCATGTTTTGATATTTCCCGTGTTGATGTAACAAATACGTATAGGTATCGTGTTTTGTAAATGGACGATTCTATTAATATTTCGATTTTTTAAAATTATGATTATTTTTATATAAATTTATTAACAAAAACATCCTACAGAAGTCACAATATAACTTTCGCCGTGTCCAAATACAGAAACACAATATCGCTGATGAAATTGGGTGGGATGCGCATGCGTGACGGAGGTGTATAAAAACGGTCCGTTAAGATATACCGTCAACGGAGGTGCATAAAAAAACTACGGTAGTAAAAGGATAATATTATACTAACCGACGTGTCCTCAATTTGCAGGTGTGATAATTTATTGTCTCATTGTTGTAATGGAAATACTCTCACAACGCCAACGCAAAAATATTGTCCATTACAACACTGTTAAAACAGGCCCATTAACTCTCTCCTTACTAGCCATTTTCAGGATATTCCCCAAAACTTCACACCCAACTAACACAAAAATATATTTTTTATCACTCCAACACAATAGCAGTAAAGTTCTTGCGATACATAATTTCTTTAGCAAAACATGCTTTACAACTTACTGTTCATTTTCTTTAAATTTTAATGATGTACAAAAGAAATTTGAATAAGAAAATTTTTGGTTGTAGTGCAGCGAATGTGACGATTTTTCTATAGTTGATAAGGAGAGGGTTAATTGCGTCCAGTTATCAACATTGAGCTTGAGTTTTTATATAGCGCAATATCTACCTCATGTGATCAAAGCAGTTTACAATGGGTATTTGGCCATCAGCAACACGTAACATGTAGGACGGGATATGACGCTTGTTAGCGATATTACAATTTTTTTTCGGATAGAGACAATGATGTTAAAGGCCAGGTACTCATTTTACACCCCGAGTACGGTGGAGAATATGAGTAAAGAGCCTTGTCCAAGGAGTCAACTATGCGCCGAGCGAGGCTCAATAATGTGTGCACGTTCCATCGCTTCTAATCGGTGTTATATATCGGAGTGAAACGAATGCCAGAAAGGGAATCTAAAACTAAAATGATCAGAAAAATGGATTTATGCACTTTAAAAAAGAAAACTTCACATAAACTTAAGGGGGCGATTTTTATCAATTTTGGCACCAAACTTAATATAATGATAATAATAATAATAATAATAATAATAATAATAATAATAATAATAATATAATAATAATAATAATAATAATATAATAATAATAATAATAATAATAATGATGATGAGATAATAATAATAATAATAATAATAATAATAATAATAATAATAATAATAATAATAATAATAATGGATATTGCTCTGTATAAATGGCTCATGACGTGCGCATTTGCTTTAAGAAAAGAGATTCAGACTTGTTACTAATTAATTTTCCTGTCAGGAAAGTCACCAGCCTCCCATTTGATTGTAGATAGTATGCACTTCGCTAAGAAGTTCAAAACATTGCCATCCGGAAGTATAACTGGCCAACACACAAACCTCTGTGTAACCATGATCGTTTATAGTCTGGTTAATACAGTTCAGTGAGAACTACTCATAAACGCGGATGGCAAAAAACAATAACAAAGACATGAGTGACGTCATCATCGGACTATCTATTGGGAGAAAAACACTTAAAGTCTAATAATGACAAGTACACGAAGAGCCTGGGCATGATCTATATTACCTTTCCATGTGCTCGAGGTCATTGGTCACATTGCAAAATGTGCTCAAAGTGACCTACATAGTGAAAAGTGTTCACAGCTTTTGAATTATCTAACATTACGCGATTGGTCATTGTGTTCAGCTTGACACCTGGGTATGTTTACAACTTTCATAAACAAAGCAGCGTGTTAACATTTGTTCAGAAATGTCCAATCGTTGGACAGCAAAAATTCACGTGATTGATGACTCGGTTGGACGAAAACACGAATATAGATCGCTCCCATTAACTCGAAGAATTTTGACCAATCAAAACATGGAATTTTGTGACACACATTCACACGTGCTCGGACAAACATTTTTGGTTGTTTATAAACAATAACGTGAATGGAATCGATCTCTCTCTGATCGTTGTTGTTGTTTTTTATACCGCCAGATGGGTGACTAGTTATCACACGATTTTCTCGGTCATAGGTAAATGTTTAAGTTTACGTATATATAGTATGAACTTGGCTAAGAAGCTCACAACATTGCCATCCGGAAGTATAACGGACCAACACACAAAACTGTATGTAACCATGAACTTTTATAGTCTGGATAATTCCGTTAAGTGAGAATAACTCATAAACATGGATGGCAAAACACAATAACAAAGACCCGAGTGACGTCAACTTCATTCTATCTATAGTTTTTTGTGTGTTGGTTCTATTGATCAAGCGGTAGAACGGTGGGTATTTTACTTAGACACATGCCATCAATACTAAAACCTATGTAGTTCGCTATGTTACCAAATCACTGCCATTGTTTACGACTGTGGTTATCTCGGTGTCTATTTTCCTTATTGTCAACAAAACACGATGAAAATGACACAGGAGGTGAAAGTGAGACAAGAAGATGCGGTTTTATTAGCGCCTTATCGTATGGTTGTGGGATTTGGATCGGAAGGGCCTAAATTCTAGTCTCGTTCTGAGCGGCGAATAGTCGAGTCCTTAGTGAAAAAATCTTTACTCATAATCTCTCACTGTTCTCAGGTGTAAAATGAGTGCCTGGGAGTTAATATCCTTGTCTCTATCTGAAAAAAAATTGTACTGTTGCCTAACACGCGTCATGTCTCTTCCAACATGTTACGTTTTTCTGTTGGCAAGGACGCCTTGAAAGCGCTTTGAGCACGTTTAGTGGATATTGCGCTAAATCGTAGCCATCGTTATGTTATAGCCTGATACTGAAACCCAAAAGGACTGGAAGTTTGACGTCATTATTTGTTTTTTTTTTTTTTGCACCGCATAGTGAGTTGTCGTTAGTAGAGCTAATGGAAACAAGTTATTTCATTGGTTGAACTATTTGATGCAACTCACGATTTGTTGTCTTTTGTGGCAAAAGACTGGCATTTTGACGTCATTTTTTGGTCAGTATCAGCGTAGCCATCGTTATGTTATAGCCTGATACTGAAATCCAAAAGGACTGGCAGTTTGACGTCATTAGTGAGTTGTCGTTAGTACAGCTCATAGAAACAAGTCATTTCATTGGTTGAACTATTGAATTCAACTCACGATTTGTTTTCTTTTGTAGCAAAAGATTGGCATTTTGACGTAATTTTTTGGTCAGTATCAGCGTGGCCTTCGTAAAGTTATGGCCTGATGCTGAACAAAAAATGACATCAAAATGCCAGTCTTTTGCCACAAAGAAAACAAATCGTGAGTTGTATTCAATAGTTCAACCAATGAAATAACTTGTTTCCATGAGCTCTACTAACGATAACTCACTAAGCGGTGCAAAAACCAAATAATGACGTCAAACTGCCAGTACTTTTGGATTTCAGTATCAGGCTATGACATAACGATGGCTACGGTATCAGGCCATAAATTGACGAAGGCCACGATATCAGGCCATAACTTGACGAAGGCCACGATCAGTATCAGGCCATAACTTGACGAAGGCCACGGTCAGTGTCAGGCCATAACTTGACGAAGGCCACGGTCAGTATCAGGCCATAACTTGACGAAGGCCACGGTCAGTATCAGGCCATAACTTGACGAAGGCCACGGTCAGTATCAGGCCATAACTTGACGAAGGCCACGGTCAGTATCAGGCCATAACTTGACGAAGGCCACGGCTATATACGGAGTCTACGACATGTGCCACATCTTGCATTCGTTATTAAAACGCATTCTTAGTACTCACAAAGGTGATGAACGAAGTTTTAGTCAATTTGTTCTTTAAGCACTGGGCAACGAAGGATGCTTCGGGGTCCGCACTGTGGTATGCTTGATGTTTTTGAGGCACCTGGAATAGAAAAATAAAATACAACGCTGATTAATAACATAACATTGTGCGGCATTGTGGTCTTGTTTATGACACTCGTCTTGGACAAGTAGCAGGTCTCACTATTCGAGTAATGCTCTGGGCTGAGCAAAGTTGAGCCCTTAGAATAAGCTCCTCATTCATTTTCACTTACCGTAATCAGGTGTAAATGAGCGGCGTCGCCATCGTTAACTTATAGATAGAACGAAGATGATGTCACTCAGGTCTTTGCTATTTTTTTTTGCCATCCACGTTTATGAGTAATTCTCACTTAACTGTATTAAGCAGACTATAAACTTTCATGATTGCTCATAGTTTTGTGTGTTGGTCCGTTATACTTCCGGATGGCAATGTTGTGAGCTTCTTTGCCAAGCGCATACTATCTATAGCCTGACACTGAGCAAAAAATAACGTCAAAAGACCAGTCTTTGGCCACACACACAAAAATCGTGAGTTGTATTCAATAGTTCAACCAATGGGACCACTTGTTTCCATGAACACTACTACTGTGTGTTGGTCTGTTATACTTCCGGATGGCAATGTTATGAGCTTCTTAGCCAAGCGCATACTATCTATAACTAAACGATGGCTACAAAATGAGTGCCTGGCTGGTAACAGGGATATCTTTGTCTAAAAGAAAGTATAATATCGCCTTATAGTTAACAGACGTTGCGTTTCGTCATACTAAGTGTTGCTGTTGGCTTTAGACTTTTTGTAAAGCGCAATGGGTACAATTAATAGAAATTGCACTATTTAAGAAACTCCAAGCTCCAAAGCTCTGCCATACAACAACAAAAAGCCTTTTTAGATTTAAGCCAGAAAAGATGAACTTAACAATAGGGAATGAGATTAGCGGAAGAGTAGTGTCCCTTGATTGGACGTCACCCATAGTCTGTATGCGGACGCGAGGACGAGAGACGCATGCGTACAACCAATATGACGTTCTCTCTCTAATAACTTTTCCGCCGGTGACGTCACAGACTATGGGTAACGTCCAATCAAGGGACACTAATCTTCCGCTAATCTCATTCCCTATACACCGTGGTATACTTTTTTTTTTTAAAGTGCATCCTGTAAAAGAGCTGTAACTGAGTCTATTTTAACCAATTAACTACTGTACTCTTGAAAAACATGTGTTTAAAAATTTGGTCAGAAAAGTCGTCCTTCAAATGTCGATTGACTTAAATGAATGACACTCATAATTTTGGCAAAAACTCTCCAAAACCTGGGACCTGAGTACGGTGAGAGAATGTGAGTAAAGAGCCCTTTCCAAGGACTCAACCATGCGCCGACTGAGGCTCGAACCCAGGACCTTCCGTTCCGAAAGCGAGTGTCGTACAATAAGACCGCATAGCCTCACAAATATAACAAAATATACAAAAAACGACTAAATTCAAATATTATCGCCAATTGGAGTCAATAGTCTGATGTCACGTCGCCCAGCAACGGCGGCCATCGTGGTTCTAAACAAAGAAATCGGTACTTTTTATTCTTATGCTGGCTAGAACTTTTCATATGTCTTGTGATCAGAAGGTGTAAAAGTCAAAACATGATCAGATTTATGTTTTTTTCCCCTCTGGATACGCTTTTATGCTTGTCGGAGAAATATTTCATAAGGGCGTCCGCCATTGTTCCGATAGTTTAGAGCCAGTTACTAAGATACCATG
>NC_088370.1:3892875-3924859 GCF_034508935.2 Berghia stephanieae
ATGTTATTTATCATACTGTCCTCCATTATGACAGTTTTGCCTTTTTTCCTGAAGACTATGAGCTCAGTCTGGTCGTCCTTGAACTTGGTTTTTTTGCACTAAGTATGATAGAGTAATTTTAACAGATTCACAATCGTTCAAAGGCATTGGACCATAAAGTTGCGTGTCGCCGGCATATATATGATGGTCAACGCCATGAGTCACCAACACATCGCTCAAAGGATCAATGTACATTGTGAAGATGTATGGGCCTGACACAGATCCTTAAAGGACGCCGTTTTGAGATCAGTTGGTTTGGATAGAGTGCCGTTTAAATGAGAAAAGAATTCAGTGGTTACTCAATGTCACTTTACCCCCCTCTCTGTCTTTGTTAAAGAAAAATAATATTTTTATTGATTATTTTCCTTTAATAGAGACAGAGAGGAAAATATTCTCATACAGATGCTTAATTACAAACGGCTGTAAACTCCCCCCCCCCCCCCCCCCCCCCCCCCCCCCCCCATGGACGGATTTTGGTGAACTTTTCATGGGAGGCTCAGGACAAAGTCTAGTTTCATCAGAATAAAAGTTATCTTGTTACCAATTTATTCCGGGTTAAACCCTAAATCAACTGGACTATGACAATACGACAGCACAATACATCATAAGCACAGAACCCGCATTCAAAACAAGATACAGCAACCACAAAGCCTCTATATAACATGAAAACAAAACAATGGGCACTAAATTAGTCATTCTCTATTGGGAACAGATAAACACAAACTAAACACCGACTACAACTTGGGAGATAGTCAAGCAAAGCAGCCCCTACAGATGAGGTGCGATAAAATGTAACCTGTGCTTGACAGAGAAACTGGAAATACTCCTACACAACAACAGACACAACAACACCTTTAAAAAGATCAAAACTCATGACAATGTGCAGACACTCTAATAAATTCCAGCTTAAAACACAACAGGATAAATAAATCCACTCCTCCCGCACTATTATTATTACTATTATTATTGCTACCCGATTCTTTAATTATTATAGTTCATTTTGATTTCTCTTTCACGCCACACCCTCCACACCAGATTATTAAACTGAAAGTTAATGTACTAAGTAAAAGAGTAGTAGTAGTAGTAGTTGTAGTAGTAGTAGTAGTAGTAGTAGTAGTAGTAGTAGTAGTAGTAGTAGTAGTAGTAGTAGTAGTAGTAGTAGTAGTAGTAGTAGTAGTAGTAGTAGTAGTAGTAGTATCATTATTATTATTATTATTATTCTACTTAAGCAGATTTGACTCAATGTTAAAGGATTTGCATGAAAGAGATATTTGTGTTCTTATGTGATTAAGATTAAAATAGTAACACTGCCGCTCACTGATGTGGTTTACATATTTTGTCACATTAGTTCGTGAAGACCCAGGTTTGAGAGTTTTTGCCAAGATGAGGTTCATTTAAATGGGATCAATAGTTGTAGGAAGAGTTTTCTCGCCAAATGTTTAAATACACAATTAGTAAGGCAGTTAATTTGTTAATATAATATGCCGTCTACCACTTCTCTTTTGCCGTTTTTGACGTGGCTAATAGCTGCAACAATCTCTCTTGGACTGAACGGAGCACTCCAGCCGACTCTTTACCTAGACGTATGAGTCCCAAATCTGACATTAGGTTTTTGCGGACACCACACTCGAAATCATGATTCAGGAACCGTTTGCTATGCTCTTGTATATTCCTCGCAAATGTTTCTGCTTCACACTCCGGTGCAGTCATCACAATTTCAACCGGGATCAAATTTCTTCATCAGTGGCCAAGCGTGCTGGCTGGAGTCTGTCAAATAGAGACTTTCCATGGTCTCCATCTACCTCTGCTTCTTTTTGTCTGCCGAAGACTGAAGTAGTTTGTGGGCTTGGTCCTGGCACTGGATCTGTTGATACATATCTTCTGACTGACTCCCTCTGTCAAGCAAGGGGTGTAGAATGTCCGTTTATCCCGTTAAATGGGATGTACTTCAATCCAAAAGCCTATTAAAATTATTTTTGTTCCAGGACTTGGGAGATAAAGCAGGGCAGATATGCTCGATACAGGAAATAAAATTCTACCAGTTTGCCTACCTTGAAGTTCCATCTACAGAGTGGGAGAGAATGTGTCCTCAAAAAAATGTCACCTAAGCTGTGACAAGCACCACCCGGTGCTTGGCTATGCAGGAAGTCTCAAAGGACTGCAGTGGTTAACGTCCGCGTCGCTGGACACGAGGGCGCTGTCGGAAGTGTACTCCTTTTTGACTTGGGAACTGAAGGTCTTTCATACACTAGGTATGGATCGTTGCTGTCCATCCAAGAACATAGTTGTTTACCTGGCGCAAGACATTTCTCAGGTAGCCCCACTAGTTTTTGTGGTTATTGAATTCTCACAGAAAATGACAAGATCGCTAACCGCCGGGACTAGCAGTGTATTCCATTTTACTCTTGGCCGTTTCTTAATATTGTGCAACTACAACCCTCCCATCTTCACGAAATGTTTTGTACCTAGTTGCTTTTTGCTGTAAAGATTTGATCTTCTGTTCAATGAATGAAACAATGTATTATTGTTTCTTGTCAAATACAGCTCCGCCGAATCAAATCGACTGCCCGGCATTGGTCAGTGAAGTATGCAATGTGCAATGCAATCCTTTTGTTTACAAACATTAGTTGAATGGTTAATTTACCAATCTTTATTTCTGTAAACGTGTAGGGTCATCAGTATCAACGCGATAATAGATGTAATGATTTCTTATGGTGAGACTCAAACTCAAATGCATGGTATATATAAATGGGACCAAGTACAGAACCCCGAAGGATGAGGTCAGGGGGAATTTTTTTTTCGGAGATATTTCTGTTTAATAACACATATTAGGTCATATCAGTAATATATATATATATATATATATATATATATATATATATATATATATATATATATATATATATATTTATATATATATATATATTATATATATATATATATATATATATATATATATATATATATATAATCAACCAGTCAAGACCTGTGCATTTGGAACCAAAATTCTATTTGTATTAAAGGCAGCAGATAAATCAAATACAATAAGAGTAGCTTTATTTCCAATTTCATAAAACATAAGAATGCCGTTTGTCATTTAAAAAAAATAAAACACGTTTAATTCCATGGTTTGTATTGTATGTTGATTGAAATGTCTCTTCAAGATTATTGTGTTGTAAATATTCATTTATTTGCAGTACTGCTATTTATTCTATATTTTAAATGAGCGACATGTTTGACACAGGTCGGTAATGAAAAAAAAATTCCATGATCTAAAGTTTGCTGTGTTTTTTTTTCAATATTGGAGTTACTATGAATGACTTGAAACAATTAGGGACAGTACCTTTTTCTACAGAAGGATTAATGATATAAGTGTTGTAAAGAGCCACATTGTAGAGACATTGAATCAGTAATTTTGATGTTAAGGGATCCAGAGAATATGCTTTTGGTGAAGATGATAATATCAATGACGAAACTTCAGACAAGTCACTTGTCTAAAATGTATTTTTAAAAAGCACGATCGTAGCTCAACGATTCTGAGACATCGTCATTGATAAAACCTAAACTGTGCCAAATTTCAATAACTTTGTTCAGAAATAGTTGGCCAAAATGATGAGGAAGGTCCTTGGATAGTAAATTTATAGGCGATTGGGATTCTTTTGAGATCTATTTTATCTCATTGCAGATTGAAAATAGGCGTCCTGTCACATCTAACCCAAGTGGGGCAATGTATATTATATGTTTTCAAAAGATAATGTCATTGAACCAATGTTTTATCACCCATCTGGTAACTAACAGGGGTCAACATCACTTCCTCTTGTTACACCAACAGCCCGGCTTGAAAATATCGTAGAAAAGGAAATTTAGATTATTAGAAACCGATTTCATCCGCAACAGTTTCTTGTTGTTGTTGTTGTTGTTGTTGTTGTTCTTCTTCTTCTTCTTCTTCTTCTTCTTCTTCTTCTTCTTCTTCTTCTTCTTCTTCTTCTTCTTCTTCTTCTTCTTCTCGTCTTCTTCTTCTTCATCGTCGTCGTCGTCATCATCATCATCATCATCATCATCATCATCATCATCATCATCATCATCATCATCATCATCATCATCATCATTATCAACCGCATCTTCTTCACCTAAAAAATTGAGTGTTACTTTAATACTATAATATTCAAAAGTTTGTTTATTTTGTATATCTAAGGTCACAACAATCAAATATTCAGCTTTGAATTACAATTGAGATCTTATCATGACTCTCGGATATTCCTTTTTGATGTCGACATCCCACCAATAGCATGTATTAGTTTTGTGCGGAAACTAGTTTTGATATGAGCAACCAAGTCACTGTATAGCTTGAATACACGGGTATTGGCGGTAAATGAGAAGAATATATAGATTCCTTGTAAACCTGCCAAGGGACTGGCGATGAGGGAGACAATCGGATTGTTGAACTGAATGGCAGCTGCTGTGACAAGACAAGACAGGCCCGTGACAGCGGATAGCTTTACGTACGTTACAATGAAATGTTTATTTCTGTCATCTCTCCTCAAACGATGAACTTCTCTAATTTCCTTTATAGTCGCCAGGAGTAGAATGGCATTAGATGCCGTTGTAAACAAAAGAGGAAATAACAATCCCATTATTAGAAAGAATACGGATGTGTTTGTGTCCAGAAAACACACGCGTCTGTCGTAGGCCATGGATTTGCCTTTCGTTACCACTGTAGTTATGATGATCATGCTGGCTACCACAAGTGCGGGAAATCCAAAAGAATAAAAGCAATTCCAAATGAAATGTTTAATTTTTGAACTTGTGATTTTTCCTGTAAAAACACGGTACATATGTATGCAGCAAGCGTTCATCCAAGTAAAAGATGCAACCCAGCTATAGTGTAGAATCACTCCATGTACAACACAATATGTTTCGTTCAGAAAACCTTGGGTGCCAAAAGCCATTGTAATGAGCAATGACACTTGTGCCGTGAGAAGACAGAAACACAAACACAGTGTATTAAGTCCAGGCACCGTTCGTAATGACGGGAACAGTAAATATGTCAAAATGGACGCGGAGAGAAATCCACTCGACAGGAGAATACAAAAAAAGTCTAAATAATAATTTATCAGTAAAATGATTTCATTTGCAGGCAATTTCATTTTCGTGAATTCTTGAATCAAATTTCTATAAAACCTTGAACACATTTGGATCTTACCATCCTTGAAGGACATACTGCTTGAATTCCAGACTAGGTCAACCTCAAAATCGAGAATTTCAAGGATTAATTGCAATGTCCCGTTTACCATAGCCGGTGATCTTGGGGGTTCGATTGTAATATATGGGCAATTTAATGTTGGTAACACGTCAAGGATTTTATCATCGTCTGGATATTTAATGTAACCAGATCTCGACCCCTTTTCAAAATGGGTACAATCTTTTGGTTTTGAGCTTAAACGGTAGATATCACACAGGTCTTTTCCAAGACATATCATACTCAGTGTTATGTTGTATTTGTCACCGCTGTCGTCTGTTATTGGTATGTTCCAAGAGGTGGCCATGAAAAAATTGGTGATTTTACTCTCAAAATCATCCCTTGATATCGTAAGCGGTGCCCGAATGTATCCCTTTAATTCAATTTCCTTCTCCTTTTTAAAAGAGTTTCCATGTAAAAGACACGTTTGTTCACGGATGTTGTAAGTAAAAGCAGACATTTGGAAAAACTCTGATACGATCTCGTCAACAGAATTAGCAAATGATACAAGTGAAGTTTTTCTAACTTGGGGTTCTGGACTCAGTATAATGTAAAAGTGGTAAAGCAATCCTCGGATTTCGTCAAATGCCGTTTCACATGACAGGTATTTGTTCTTGGTCACCTTACCTATTGGACATGATGCAGGCAGACAACCGTCCTGTATGTTAGACAGAAAAATATATTATCAATATATAGAATGCTAGAAAAGAAATCGGGAACAAATTATGACGCTATTTCAGTATGAAGTAGAAACCAAACATATTTAAAAATGTAAAAGCAACAAAACAAAACGTTAAGTTTATTCTTTCCAAGTTTATTTCCAAAGATGAATAGCCTCCAATGTACCCTGACTTGAATCCTATGGACTACAGGACTTGGTTATTGGTGGTTTATAAGTGTGTTATAACATTTTACACACGAATAAAAGTTAAAAGTGGAGTCAGTTCAAAATGCATGGGATCGACCCACTATTCAAGACAGAAAAATTAATTGAATCCTTTCTTTAAAAAATATAGCATTGTGGAGAACATTGTGCTTATTTGAGTCAATAAAAAAATTGATACGGCGCACAACTCTACTGAAAGATTTGAAAATTAGAAATGTATTTTTTACAGATAGATAAACAGATAACTTGATTTCCTTTTATAATTTAAAGTCAGTTTGAAAGTTCGTTGAGTCAAACAGATAATATCATAAAATATGTACCGACGACACTTGGCTCCCAAAATCAACTAATTTTGAGACTGTAAAAAGTTGTCAATTTGCGTCATCTATTTATGACATCAAGTATTATTATTACTTCCGTTGTGTTGTTTATTTAGCGGTGATCAGTTTTGTTATGTAGTATTATGTTCTGATTGCGTGTGTGTTTGTGTGTGTGTGTGTGTGTTTGTGTGTGTGTTGTGTGTGGTGTATACATGTATGTGTGTGTGTGTGTTGGCATTTTTCAGCAAATCGTGGCATTCATAGTGATATTATTCACTTGATCACATGAAGGTATTTCAGTCGCCATTTTGATTCTTTTTTTACTATTAGGGTTAGCTCGAGAGGTTAGTCATAAGTGTTATTAAAGGTACTAGGGTGTTTGTTTTTCCATAAGTTAAGTAAAGGGGAGACATTCCGAAAGCTGCTACATCCCCAGTATTCTTTAAATTTGTATTTTCACCGTTGATATTTTGTCAGGCATTTATTTATTCAGTTTGTCATTATATAGAAGTATTTTAAAAACTCTAGAACAAACCTTGATAGATTTGTGAAAGTTTAACATTTCCTTATTTGACCATTGTTTTGATTTTCGGCCGCCATTGTGATTTGTTAAGTATTGAAAGGTAGTGCAAAGCAGTCCGAGAGTTGTTTTTTTCTATTAGGGTTAGCTCGAGAGGTTAGTCATAAGTGTTATTAAAGGTGCTAGGGTGTTTGTTTTTCCATAAGTTAAGTAAAGGGGAGACATTCCGAAAGCTTCTTCATCCCCAGTATTCTTTAAATTTGTATTTTCACCTTTGATCTTTTGTCAGCACGGTGGTAGAACAGCACATTCAACGTTCAATTCCAATAACGGATAACAGCACCTGTAGCATCAGTCGCCAATCAGATACAGCTAAGTTACTGAAGAGTAGTTCTCTCATAATTTGGGATGGACAGGCGTGTGTTTGAATGTGTGAGCAGGACATTTTGTGACATAACAGGCAGTTCAAAACCTTTTGGGGGCAAAGTGGTTGTACTTGGATGGGATTTTCGGCAAATTCTACCTGTTGTTAACAAAGGAAGTGAAGCCGATATATTACGTGTCACACTTAACAAGTCAATTAATTGGAATTTTGTCACCATTTTTCACATGAACAAGAACATGAGGGTTACTGATGACAATAACTGTTTTGCAAATTGGCTTCTCCGCATCGGAAATGGTACAGAGCCGGTTTTCAGCGAAATAGGAAAGTATTCTGTTAAATTACCTACAGCGCTATGCCTTCCTGAAAATGACCCAGAATGCTTGATAAATGCTGTATACAATGATTTGAATCTGAACGTTTGCGGATGAACGTTATCTATCAGAGAGAGCTATTTGACTACAACCCATGAAAATGTTGACAAAATAAATGCAGCCGTTCTGTCCAGGTTGACCTCATCAACTGAACAAATTTATCGCAGTGCTGATTCCATTCAAAGTGACTCTGATATCAACTTATACCCGATTGAATTCTTGAACGAACTTACACCTCCCGGACTTCCTCCACATGCATTACATTTGAAAGCCAACACGTCAGTCATGCTGCTTAGAAATATAAATCCTAAATCAGGCCTCCGAAATGGCACCCGTTTGTTAATAATTAAATTAGGTTCAAAAGTATTAGAAGCCAAGATAATTACCGGTAGTAGAGCTGGCGACATAGTGTTTGTCCCTAGAATCAATCTGACGACAACAACGGATTGAGGCTTACCATTTATTCTAAATAGAAGACAGTTTCCGGTAAAATTGTCATATGCAATGACAATTAACAAGTCTCAGGGGCAGACATTAAGCAAGGTGGGGATTTTCTTACCACAACCGGTATTCACACACGGACAACTGTATGTTGCTGTGTCACGGGTCAGAGGCTATAGTGGCTTACACTTCATGTTGGGCCACACAGAAAAATCAACCGAAGATATACCAAATTACACAGACAACGTTGTTTACCAATCTGCCCTCATTAAATGATGGTGAGTACAGTATCGAATGAAAATAGTTCTTTCCCCGCGAAATTGCGGGGTTTTTACTAGTATTGAAAAAAATGCTAAGGACCAGTCAAAAAGCAAAATGAGGGATCGAAAGACCGTATCAAAATGTCAGAATTACGTCAAAATCTTCGATATGGCATTTTTGTATTGTGTTTATTAGTACACTAGGGCCTAGATAGTGGAATCAAAATTTTTCAATTTTGGTTGAAAAATGTATAGATACATATATTTGAGAAATTGCGTCTGATTGTGGTAAAATTTTAGTCTGGCGATTGCAGGCTTCTACGTTTTTTTTTTCCGCACCCGATATATGTATAACAAAATTTATCTTGGCATCAAGAATGCCGTGTGAAATACAGCTGGGGAGAGGGTAGGGCAGTTAAAACAATATGGACAATGAAATCACTAAAATTGGGCATTGTCATTCGATTTACTATTAGTGAGTGTATCTAACCAATTTTGCATACATGCTGCGGAATAGATTTTACCGAAAACCAAATACATATTCTATTGTTAAGAAATATATACTTTCATCATTTTCGAGATTATTGACGAGTTTACTCGTCATAAATTAATTCTTTTGGCGTTTGCGATAATAATGATAATAATAATAATAATAATAATAATAATAATAATAATAATAATAGTAATAATGATAATAATAATAATAATACAAGGAGATTAGTCTACGCTCTTAGCCGAAGCCTCTGAATGCTTCGAATCGAACATCGTTGATAGTAATGGTACTGATTACATAATAAAAGTCATAAGTTGCCATCCAAAATATGTTTTTGAAAAATAAAAGTTTTGAGAATGTTCTTGACCCTTCCACTGAATTCAACGGTTTTCAATTATTTATCACCAAATGCCTTAATTTCCTGGATACGAAATGTGGAGTCAACAACTGGCAAAAAGATAATGGACTGCTCGATAATGGCTCTTGAGCGTAAAGAATGGCGTTCCATGACATTTAAACTCTGTAGGGAAGTACTCCGGTAAGAAAGGCAAGTAGCCTTTCATTTTGTTTTGCCTACAGAAAGCATCATAGCATCGACAAGATAGCAGCTATTTTTTTATTGAGAGCTTCGATTGGGAAGGAAAATACGTCGGTTACGAATGACAGATGCAAAAAGTGTCCTGTTGTTATTGACATTGGCTTTAAAAAACTGTAAAATAAGTGCAGATCGTCAAAAGTACATATTTATGTGAGTAAAAACTAACAAAAAATAAATCTCAGTTACTTACTTGGGCCCGCGAGTTGCGAGTGAACGGACACTCGAAGTCGAACGGTTCGCTACAAAAAATAGCCAAACAAAAAAACGATTAGAAAGTATAATGGAGACAAAAGTTATTTAGCTGGCATTGTAACTGACTGAAACAATGTGATTCATCAGAACACACTTTCTGTTTTGTTTCTTTCTTTTTTTTGTTTTGTTTGCTTGTTTGTTTTCTTTTGTTGTTTTTTGTTGTTGCTTCAATTTGTTTCATTGGCCTAAATATAGAATTGACAGTAGACCATAGCTATCATTATATTCTGATCAGTAGATAGTCAATATCACATGATTTGATTCATCATGGCAAAAGTAAGTTCAAACATGAAACGGAACGAAATATCTATTGCGGATGTGTTGCGAACTTCCTCTTTAGAAATCTTTTTCGTTGAAAGTATGAAGGCTGGTATCTTACCAGCTAAGGCATACTACAGAGCTTGATGCTACCAGCACAAAATAGCCGAATTAGTCACCGTCCTTACAACGCCCACTTCTAGGCATGAGCCCAGCTGGTCAGAGATAGAACACGTTCATAAAATTAGTTTTTTTAGTCACTTACTTCGTTTAGGCTTAAGACTAGCAAAGCATTTAATGGACTAGTAAATAACTAAATCTAGTCCGCTTACATAATAATGGGCCCAGGAGTGAAAAATGGAAAACTTACTGCGTTGAACTGTAACTCATCTTCTCGGCAGAGTTGCCTTTCAGCCTTTTGATGTTTTGATCCATGGAGGCCGAAAAGCATTCCGAAGCCTGGGTCAACGAGCGTACTACAACCATCGATCGTAATCGAGCTACTCAAGATGCCGCCGTCAGCCAAGTAGCAAAACATATTCTTTGAATCACCAAATTTAAAGACAGGAATCGGTGGCAAGTTTTGGCAAAGATCTTCAAGTATTTTTGCTCCTTCTGGGCCACAATCAAATGGAGGGTTTTCACTTTTCTCAGGGCAGGAGATGAGATTTGTGTTTGGCCTGAAATTCAAATAACAATCTGCAACTTCCATGGCAACACTATATAATTGTAACCTATCTGTAACGTGAAAAATATCGTCATAGAGTTTGCATTCGACTAGAAATGGCAATGGTTGGACATTCGTGAGTTCACTCAAGGAACCATTGCTATCTTCACGATTATCAGAAAAAGTCGATTCTTGCTGGTTTTTGTTTATGCCATTGCAAATGACACAATATATATTCCTGAAAACGAGTCCCGTTGTTACATCCTTTAAAAATGTTACAGAGTCCAGAGATTCATAGCTGGGATGTTCACATTCTTGACGTATGCCATAATCTTCCCAGGACTTTGGGCATTTAGACACTGACAAAATGTTTCTCCCAGTAGGTGTTAATTCACAAGTCATTCTACTGAATATATCACTGACATGTATTTGTTTGAACATGTCTACGGGAGATTCGGTGTTCTCAGAGATGTAAAATGATGGACAACACGTTCCCCTTATGACACAATCATTACCACATTCACATTTCACGCATTCTTGATTCCTACACACAAAATCAGAGTCCGGAATAACTAGTTCCCCGTCGATGCACGAGAAACCACAGTAGTATGAGTAAATGTCGGGCCAGTTTAATGATATGTTTGTTAAGTCTACATGGTAGATCTCAAAGATAGAATTGTTTTGGCATGTTGTCATTTGGATCAGCAACAAGATAATGAAAACCATTCTGTTTAAGTTTGTTGTCTCCAATTTTGATCTAAATGGAATATAATGAAAATTTTACATTTTACAAATCTCTATAAAAAATTCAAGGGTAGTACTTCTTAACAGACTTTCTAATCATGTCAGAAATAGAAATAGATAAAACATTTAGAGACGCCCTCTTTACAGTTGACGAGTACACATTGGAATCACGCGACCGGGAATGTGTTAGAAAATATCACATAGGAAGTGACAATGGAGGACACAAAATAGCTAATTCTTGCTTTTTATAGAAAATATCACATAGGAAGTGACAATGGAGGACACAAAATAGCTAATTCTTGCATTTTATAGAAAATATCACATAGGAAGTGACAATGGAGGACACAAAATAGCTAATTCTTGCTTTTTATAGACCCGTCACAATGTCACTATTTTTTTTATAGACCATGAAAGAAAATTGACCGATAAAAGAACTGAACTACATGACAGTATTTTTGTGATTGGTGATCTTAACTTCGATATGAACTGTGACAACAAGCCTAAAGAACTGGAAGAAATGTGTGAAATTTTTTACATGAAAGATTTAGTGAATACAAGCAAATGTTTCAAACAATGTAAACAACCCATCAACAAATCAAACAAAAATATTTGACAGTGTTGTAAATTTTAGCACGGGAGTGAGCAATTTTCATAACCCAATTTCAATAATATGTTTAAGAAAGAAAGTACCAGCAATAACAGAAAAGACGTGTTGTGATTTTAAAAAATTGAGTTAGAAACTTATCAAAACGATTCCGAAATTTTAACATCTATGAACAATATCAAATATGAACAAAATTCTGAGGTCAATGACCTCTACGAGAATCTGTTGAATGACATAATATTAGTTGCAAACACGCATGCGCCGACAAAAAGAAACATATCAAAAATTTAAAAGTGTGCCTCACATGAAAAGAGAGCTCAAAAGTGCTATATATAGAGAAAAAGAATAGCTTACAATAGATATTTAAATGAGAAAAGTCAAATCAGCTGGCAAAATTTTAAAAATATTTTATACTATGGCAAAACTATAAAAGAATTCTATTTGTAAATTAATAGATTCCTGATAGATGTGTTGGAGAGCAAAAAAAAAAAAAACACACACACACACACAAATTTCTGGTCTACAATAAAACCTTTCCTCTCAAAACATCCAAGATCCGGCGCCCAAAACATTACTGTTACAATGGGTGATAAAATTGTAAATGATACGCAGGGAGTGTGCTCAACATTCAACAGATTCTTCCGAACTAACCAAACTTACCGTTATTTGAATTCAAAGAAACTGGCCAAGAAACAACCATAAAAATAGTCACTGGTCTAGATGACACAAAAACAACAACATGTGAAGATAAAATTTCAGTAACAACTTCTAAAACCCAGTGCCTTGTAGTGTCCAAATATTTATGTAATATGATAAATGAATCAATCAGAACTAATGTTTTCCCAGACAAGCTTAGATTAGCACAAGTTATTCCACTTTTAAAAAACTGATCCCCTCAATATAAAAAAAAATTATAGACCCGTTAGTATTCTACCACTCATTTCTAATTTTTTTAAACGTCCTCTTTCAACAATTATCAGATCATTTTGAAATAATCTTTCACGGATATTTATGTTCATTTAGGAAAAAATATGGGTGTCAGACAATACTTTTGAAACTAATTGAGGAGTGGAAAAAGGCCTTAGACAATAATGTAGCGACAATACTGATGGACTTATCTAAAGCATTTGATTATTTGCCGCATGACATATTAATTAGTAAACTTTCGGCATATGTGGTTTCACAAAAATCTACAATATCAATAGAAAACTTCAAGTTAAAATTGGAGAAGGTCAGAGTTAGTGGGAAGAAATTTCAAAGGGGATGCCACAGGGATCAGTTCTAGGTCAATTGCTTTTTAATATATTTATATATGACATATTATTATTTATAAAAGATTCAGTGCTGTATAATTATGTTGAAGATAACACACTATCCTATTGCCATAAAGATTTTAAAACTCTAGTTGATGTTCTTGAGCAGGAGAGCCAGATCCTACTAAATGGTTCCATATAAATTGCATAAAGGCCAATCCAGACAAGTTTCTGTAGGCAAAAGAACACAGAATAAGTCTCCATTTTTTAATATTGATTCAGTAACAATACAATGTGAAGACACGGTAAAGTTACTTGGAATTGATATTGACTACCAACTAAAATTTGACTTTCACTTCAAGGAAATATGCAGGAAGGCCTCTCAACAACTAAACGTGTTAAAAAGGACAGGGAGACGCCTCTCCAAACTAAATAAACTAACAATTTTCCATACATTTATCTTATCAAATTTTAACATTTGTCCAATTATTTGGCACTTCTTCTCAAGAGCAAATACTAACAAAATGGAAAAAAAATAATAAGAACGTGCTCTCAGATTCATCTATATCTATCCCAGCACTTACGAAGACTTATTTACAAAGGATAAACTTATTCCCCTTGAAACCAAGCGAATATAAATTGTGGCAACAGAAACGTTCAAAATTCTTCATAAATTATCCCCAAAAAGGTCTAGAAAATTTAGTAACGTTCAAAGTAAGAATATATGATTTTAGCCACATCAATACTGTTAATGTCCCAAACATCAAAACAACCCATTTTGGTAGACACAGTCCTTTTTTATGCTGCTGCAATTTGTTGGAATAATCTGCTAGAGCACATGAGAACGGACACAGATTTGAATAGGTTTGAGAGTCTCTTATGACAAAGACGGCAGCTTCTCAGACTGGTTCAAATCTGTTTTTGGTTCCACTACATATATTTGATGTTCATACGATTTAATGAAACAGTGTTTTATGCATTATAATTATATATAGTATTTTAATTTATGTGCAAAGTATTTTATTTATTTATTTTTTAAAAAATCTTATGTTAAAGGGCTTACTGATTTTAAATCAGATTTTATTAAGACGATATAGATTATTGTTTTTTTGGGGTTTTTTTCTCTCTCCAAATTGTTATTTTTATATTTTGTTGTCATTGTTACTAGACGTCTAGTTGTTGTTATATATAAAAGATATATGTATAATATGTATTTTTATCGACAATAAATAATTTATTTATTCATTCATTCATTCATTCATTCATTCATTCATTCATTCACAGCTAGAATGGCAATCCCAAGAAATGGCAAAATGGGAAGAATTTACCTCTTCTATCGATCACTCGTCTGCCCTCTTTTACCTTCCAAGTCCGAAAACCAGATTTAACTTATTAATTATTTTTTAAATTGAGCTTTTATATAGAGCAATATCCACTAAACGTGCTGACCAACAACAACACGTGACATAAAGAACGAGACATGACGCCTGTGATGCGATAATACAATTTTTTCCCGACAGAGACAACGCTGTAAACGGTCAAGTACTCATTTTACACCTGAGTACGGTGAAAGAATGTGAGCAAAGAGTCTTTCAGTGACTCAACTATTCGCCGAGCGAGCCTCGAACCCTGAACTTCCGATCCGAAAGCGAGTGTCATACCACAAGACCACATAGCGGCACGATTATTATTATTATTATTATTATTATTATTATTATTATTATTATTATTATTATTATTATTATTATTATTATTATTATCATTATTATCATTATTATCTTTATTTTGATTTTATTTCCTTCATTAAATCCAGTGTCACATTCTTCGTCCATGGTTGATTTGCTTCATTTTCTTGCTTTGGTCATACATTTTTATTTGCCTCTGTTATGAAAGTCTTGAGAGTCTCTCAGCTGTTACTGTTATCAATCTTCTCAATTTCAAAATTAATTTTCCTTGATGCCTTCATCTTCAATAGCTTCTCACACATATTGCTCACTTCTACTGAGTTTAAGATGCAAACTTCCCGGCCCCTCAGTATATCATTGTTATATCTTGTTTTCCTTTTTGGTTTGATTGGTATCTTGAGAATAAGTCTCATCTTCATTACCACAGGGTTATGATCAGATCATATGTCTGCACCCGGGCGGGTTTTGTAGTTAGTGATGTTATTTTAAAATCTTGATTTTATCAGAATGTCGTCGATTTGATTTCTGTATCTGCCTCTCGGGCTTTTCCACGTATAACCTACAGCTTAATTAAACATTCTATTTACAATTGCGAATCGGTTTCTCTCGCAGAAATGAGACAGCAGTTCTCCTCTTTTGTTTGTGGTTCCAATACCATGTCTGCAAACATATGATGAGGTGATGTCTATCCCAATGATGGCATTGAAGTCTCCCATGGCTATCACAGTATCTGACGGTTTTGTTTGATTTATAGCATTTTGTATATCTTGGTAAAATTCTTCTACTTCTTCATCATCATTGTTGGAACAAAGATTTGAATTATTATGATGTTGAAAGGTTGTGCTGCCAATTTACCCATTATGACCCTGTAGCTCATTGGCCAATATCCCTAAAGGGCCTAGCTACTTTCCAATTAAGCCTTGCCCCAACACTATACTTATGTTTCTCACCTCATGAGTATATCATCACATGCCTGTCTTTATTGGTCTTCCCACTTTTTGTCCATATTGTCTCTGACATTCCCTCGATATCATGTCTCATGTCATCCATTTCCTGTATGGCTTTGTCGAGTTTACCAGCCTGTTATAGAGTCCGGACATTCCAAGTACCAATCCACAAAGAGGCATTCCGTGTCTTCCGTCTTGGGTGATCAGCATCCAGTCGTCCTGGCGGCTTTAAACTGCACGCGTCATTAACATATAGACTTCCAACACAAGAATACACTGTCTCACATACCGATTACACCCTTTTTAGTAGGGGGAATTAGGTCCAAAAAACCCTTGAATTGTGCAAACAGGGTTGAAAGCATGAAAATTACATATGTTGTAAAATATGAAAAACCCTATAATTTATGATATAGAACAACTCTGAGAGATCAGTATTAGTTGAGATACAAGGTTTTTAAGATTAGAAAATTTTGAAATGGACGACAATAATTTCTTTCATTTTTATTGTGTAAACATTCGAGGCAAGCCGACCAAAGGTTGTTTTACGTCATCCTTTGGATTCCCATTGGTGACTATTTTTAGCGTCGAAGCGGATGTTTTCCTTTCCCTTTACTTTCGATTCACGAACCATACAAATTATTTAATCGTAAATACTATTCAATTTCACTTGTTTCTAGCGAGCAATATATTCTATAATATGAGATTTTTTCTGCATCTGATTTAATAAGTATAATCAATTGCTCTAAAACGGACGGGCAGACAGGAAGATGAGCAGAGGGGTAGACAAAACAGACTAGCAGAACACAACTCAATAAACCGGTGTTGACAAAGGACAGTGCTCTTTCTCCCCTCCTCCTGTTTTCTTTTCTTTCCAAAAATACTGCTATAATCATTTTACGTGAGTTAAAACCTATTTCGGTCAAACTTGATGACAGTAAAGAGTAAGCATACCACTTTCATTGCTCTAATTATCATCATTATCATCATCATTAACCACTATGATGCTGTATTGTGGCAAGCATTTACTTTACGTTATTTACCGTTTATAATGTCCCTCTAAGTCGAGGAGGTATGACAAAGGGCAAGGCTATGAAACTCTTTTTGAAGATTTAACACAATTCAATTCTTTGGTTTGTGATGAAAACAAGTTGGATGTATCTATGTTTTTAATTCATGAGAAAGAAATGAGATTATTGAAAGCTTAAAACAAAATGATGCTAAGTGGCATAAGTATTGTCGTGTAAAATTTAATGCCAACAAAACTAGGCGATTAGAATTAAAGAAATCTAAAAGAATTGCCCTACAAGAATTCCAAACTTCGTCATTTGACTTGGAGGAGTCACCGAATGAATATATTTCGCAACCCACGAGAATAATGAGACAACGTTCAAAATTAGAGATTGGCTATAATAAACAAAAGTGCTTTTTTTTGTAAAAACATAGCATCCGGAGTACTCAATTCTGTAATGACAACAGATATGGAAGAAAATATTCGTGAAATAGCGTTATCTATAAAAGATTCTGATATGTTGTCATTTATTGCCGGAGGAGATTTAGTCGCTCAGGAGGCATACTACCGCCCTATACCATAAAATTTGTCATGCACTATACTTTAAAAAAAACAAGCTTTAAAAGATGTCACTGCTGATGATAATGATGATGTCACAGTTCTTGAAAGAAGTCGAGCTTTTGCTAACATTACATCTTTTATAGAAAAGAACCCTGCAACAAATGCGACGATCGACATGAACCACTGTGTAGCTTATTTCCAGAATTGTCAAATGTTCATGTAAGAGAGAATGTATTGGCACCTGATGCAAGTGTTTAAGGTCCCGTTTTGCCTTGCACGGACTTGTGTAGATGAAGGGTGTGTGTGTATGGGGTGGGGGTGGGGGGGGGGGGGGGGGGGGGTGTTAGGCCAGTACAGTAATAAGTAAAATTCTCTCTGTCTCTCTCTCTTCCTCTCTCTCTCCGTCTCTCCCGCTCACTCTCTCTCCCCCTCTCCCTCCTCTCCCTATTTTATCTACTAGTTAGGTTAGTACAGTAATGAGAAAAATTCTCTCTCTCTCTCTCTCTCTCTCTCTCTCTCTCTCTCTCTCTCTCTCTCTCTCTCCCGCTCACTCCCTCCCCCCCTCTCCCGCTCACTCCCTCCCCCCCTCTCCCGCTTTTATCTACTAGTTACAACACGAAATAATCATCAGTTAGCTACCGTAAATGGTTACCGGTGTATTTAAAGTTTTAGAACGCACATTGTATTGTCGTGGTTATTTCCTCGGATAAGTAATGCTATATAGGAAAAAATAAAAGTGCTAAAAACGCACTGTTCTGAGAAATTGCCAGAGTGGTTCTATATCAGGTGTTATTTATACGGGTCATAGGACCCTATATGCCAATTTTCAGGATTTCAACCCCAATGTGCATGGTTTTAGCCTAATTTTCCCTAATACAATGAATATGAAGAAAATATATATTTTACGCAGTTATTTCTATTGTTTAATATAGCTGTAATAGGTAAAATCTAAGGCCTTAAACCGATACGTTATGATTGATTGCCAGAGTGGTTCTATATCAGATGTTTTTTCTATGGGTCTTAGCAAACTGTATGCCAATTTTCATCCTTTCAACCCGAATTTGCACGGTTTTAGCCTAATTCCCCCTACTATTTTAGATATTCACCTACATGCAACCCCCTTCTGTCTCAACACTTCTGTCCACTACAAAGACACAGGCAGCCACAGTTACCTGCGTCATTCATCTTCTCACCCCATACCATGAAAAAACTCTATCCCCTTTTTCACTTCTCAACTCATCCGACTCAGACGCCTGTGCACCCATGACCCCATATTTAAAGAAAGAACTCATTGACTTTTTCAGAGCCCGGAACTACCCTGAAGATATCCTTTATAAAGCACTCAACATAGTCAACACCATCTCCATATCCCGAGTCCTTAATCCCACAAGAAGAAATGACAAAGACAAATCCACCGACCGTCCCAAACTCATCCTTACCTACCATCCCCATAACCAACAACTCGCTCATAGCATCAAAGCACAATTTAATATTTCTTAAGCATGGGCCCAGTTGCTAAACACGCTTTCCTTCACCCTCCTCTTATTGTCTATCGCCGTGATCGCAATATTAGAGATCAACTTGTACATACCCGCTTAAGACAATCCCCTTAACCTCCTCTGCCTTTGGTAGGTCTCCTTGCTGTAGGAAGTGCTTAACTTGCTCTTACATTAACAGAGCTGCAAGTTGTCATTTCCCCTTACGTGAATGGACCATTCAGGGTTCATTTACTTGCACCTCCAGGAATGTTATATATGCCATTAAATGTAGAAAATGTGATATGTTCTACATCAGTTAAACAGGCAGACGCTTGTCTGACCGTTTTAGAGAGCACCCGAGAGATACATCTCAGCAGAAACATGTACCTGTTTCTGGCCATTTCACCTCTCCTGGACACCAGCAATCAGACATGTCGTTTTCGTAATGAGACACTGTATAGTCGAATTCTCACTAAGAGGAAACTTATTGTCGACGAGGCACTTTGACGCCAAAGGGTATTAACATTAGTCTTTACACTTAAACATTCTCTCCCTATCTATCTCCCCCATCTTATCTTTCCTTTTCTTAACATACTCTTACTCACTCTATCCTTCTCTCTCCAACCCCCCCTCCCCCCCCCCTTCTATCTCTCTCACCTTATATATATATATATATATATATATATATATATATATATCTTATTATTTATTTATTTATTTATTTATTTATTTTATTATATTATATTATTATATTATTATTATTATTATTATTATTATTATATTATTATTATTATTATTATTATTATTATTATTATTATTGCCCTCTTCTTCTCCCGTTCTCCTACTTTCTCTCTCTCTCTCTCTCTCTCTCTCTCTCTCTCTCTCTGTGTGTGTGTCTCCTCTCTCTCTCCTCTCTCTCTCTCTCTTCTTTCTTTCTTTCTCCCCCCCCCCCTCGATATATATATATATATATATATATATATATATATATATATTTAAATATATGTGTGTGTGTGTGTGTGTCTGTGTGTGTGTGTGTTATTTCATGTTTCCTTGAAAAAGGCCAAAGGTCGAAACGTCGTTTGTTTTGTGTTGTTCCCTTATTTATGAGTCACATTTACTCCCTTTATCTCTCTCTCCATTTTATTGGCTCATTTAGCCACCTCTAGTTTTAGATATGGCAGCAGCCTCTTATGGTTATCACACTACTATGTTATGACGATCGATCCAATCAGCAAAGTCCGGTCCGCACTCGTGCACCGTCGCGAACCCGCCCGGTAGCATCGTCACAACACACCGTTCGACTAGATGCTCTGCCGTCTCAGGTTCTTGCCCACAGCGGGTAGATGTTGGACAGGTGGAAAGTCCCCACTGATGAAGCGCACTTGCCGTTAGGCAGCTCCTCGACCGAAGCCGATTCGCAACTACCCAGTGTCTCCTCTTACTGGTATCAAAGCCTGGCAACTTCTCACCAAGCTCAGGGGAGTGTACGTCCCCGCCCCCACGAGGGATTGAATTCGTCCAAACCGACTTCCATCTCGTATGCGCAGCTCTGTTCGTATTCAGGGATTCTGCGTACAAGGGTTGCCGGGACTTATTTCGGCTCGAAACGGGGGCGCCGTCCATTATGCGCTTCAGAGGGGTATCCCCATTCCCTCTCTCTTTGATCTTACACAGCCAGTTTCCCGTAATCGTCTCCCTACGGACATCGGGGGGTTGGATCGCTGCCATTATCGGGCCCCATTCTCTAGGAGTTGTTGCCAGCGTTCCTGACACTATGTGCATGACTTGCGAAGTTTTACATCCACCTTCTCAACGTTTCTGCTTCTACCCCACACAGGAGCGCAATACTCCGCGGTGGAGTAGCATAGTGCCAGGGCGGAAATTCTCAGAAGCGATCCCGCCAGCTTCCTCAGAAGACTATTCTGTTTCTCTATCTTCCGGGCAATCCCTTCGAGATGCACCCGATAGGTAAGGCTTCGATCCAACGTCACCCCTAAATATTTTGGATGCGGCTCATATGGGAGTGGCTGGTCCCCGACTAGGACATTCAGTTTGCGGGTGTGCCCAGCACTGCATAAGTGGAATGCAGTGGCCACGGTTTTTGAAGTGTTCATCTTCAGGTACCACTTATCGAAGTAGGATTTGAGTCTAGTGACGTCCTCGCTGAGTACGCTCTCGAGACGGGTCCACACTTTACTCTGAGTAACGAGTTTCCAGTCGTCCGCGTATCCCAGCCTCAGGGAGGAAGTGTTTGACATATCGCTAATGTAAACGTTCAACAACATTGGCGCAAGTACCGAATCCTGAGGGACCCCATTCGTCAATTTCCTTACTTTGCTCGTGGTGTCTCCCAGCGCGACGTGGAATTGTCTTTCCCCTAATATCGAAGAGAACAACTTCAAGGTCTTTTTGCACCTTATGATTTTTGCAAGTTTGAGCATCAACCCTTCACACCAGACCGTATCGTACGCCGCTGATAGGTCTATAAAGACATCACCTGTTTGCTGTTTTCTCTCAAACCCATGCTCAATATGCTCTGTAAGGGCAATGACCTGCTCCGTGGTGCACCTCCCTTCCCTGACGCCCGCCTGCTCGGGTGGCAGGGCAGCGTCTAGGACCGGCCCCCATCGGTTCAATAGAACACGCTCCAACAATTTGTAAAGACAGCTCAGTAGAGATATGGGTCTGTAACTGTCGGCCTCCTTCGCCGGTTCCCCGGGCTTCAGAATGGCAACTATCTTCGCGTGCTTCCACACTTGTGGGAGCTTTCCTTTTGCAAGGACGTCGGCGAAAAGTACTTTGCGATTAGACTCAAGTGTAACAAGCAATTGCTATTGTCCGTTTCACACTATCTTCTTCTAGGTTCCATGCCTGGTCCAGGCTTCGGATACTGCATGAATTATCTCTCTCCATTCCTCCCTGTCTCTTGCTTTTTCAAACAGCTCTTGGATTGTTAGGTTGGTGAAGCCCTTCAGTTGGTCTATGAGTGTTTTTCTTTGTCTCCCACGGGCGCGTTTACCAGGTATTTTTCCACAACTTGCCAGGTATTCATTTTTATCTTTCCTTACTATGTGTTCGAAAAAGGATAGTTGTCGATCCGCTATTAAGGGTATAAGTCACACTATAGAAACGAGGAAAAACTCCGAGACCATGGGCCTCACGGCTCTGAAGGACACACCTATTGAACCGCAGTTCTAGAAGGTGAGCTATCCACTAAATGTGCTATAATTATAAGTTCTAGAAGGTGAGCTATCCACTAAATGTGCTATAATTCTAAGTTCTTTACAAAGACTCCCGAGCCAACAGCAACACTTAAGACGTGCATCTGTGTGGTCTTGTGATATATCACTCGCCTTCGGACTAGGGGGTTCAAAAAAGGATCATTAATCACATTCTCTCACCGTACTCAGGTGTAAATGAGTGTCTGGCCCTTAACAGCATTGACTTTGTCGGAAAAATTGGCATCATGTCTCGTCCTGTACGTTAAATAAATAAATAAAAATAAATAAATAAAATACATTTTATTCATCCCATATGGGAAATTTGCCTCTAGGATATATTCCAAGGAAAGACAGGAATAGCCCAGGCGTCAGCCGCAGTGCAGCGCCGCAAATTGAGCCAGGGCGAGTTGTCTTGGTCAAGGCCACAGAGAGCAGCGGCGGGTGATCGGACTCGTACCTTTCGGGTACGAAGCAAAGACCGCATCGCTGAGCCACGCTGCCCCATAAGCGTCGCTACCCTTGTAAAACGCTTTGAGCACGCTTAATGGATATAGCACTATATAAATGCTCTTGTAAGACGTAAGACTACATAATATAAAGGCTTGTACAGGCTCTTACAATGGGATATTACCAAGTTAACGATTGTACTCGTCGAGTTGGACGAACGATCATGTGATCAAATTTTCTTTCCCGTTCTCTCGTCACAACAATTCAGATCGAAGATGGAGAGCCTGCCTTTCACGTTAGAAGATGGAAACGGTTAGGAATAATTGTGCTTTGATATTTATCATTTTGCTACAAAAATAAAATAGGTTGTAGTAATTGCGATTTGATCCTTTTTCATTCGCGGGTTTAAATCGTTGACATTTCACTTTGTTTGGTAAAAATCGGACAAAAATTACGACTTTCGTGATAAAAAATGACTTTGATGACAATTATTTTAACTTTAAAAATTATTATGAATAATTTACAACTCTATTATATTGACCGAGAATACGCTCTTACAGGCACGGGACTTATTATACACCTGGTGAGTAAACTGCCTTAATCCCAAGACTCAACTTTTTACGACCCACGATTCAAACCCAAAACTTACTGGTCCTAAGATGAGCATCATGTCACTATAAAGCCAATATTAGGCCAAACATTTGTTATTTATCATTTTCATGCGCAATATATAAAATAGAAAATAAGTGCAGTGATGTATACACAACTACGGTAATAAACCATCGTCCATATGTATAATCACTAATTCAATCTTAAACAAAAGTATTTTCAAAGCTATAGAAGTAAATAACAAAACCCGTCGCATTTCTGTTTTACCAGCTTTTACTGTCTTCGGAAATCACCTCGGTCTTTTCCCTTTCCCCTGTTGCTTAAGCAGGACTAGATTTCTTGCATTTTTTTTTTACCTTACAGTTGCATAATTTTTAATAAGGAAAATAATTTATAAATTTTGGTCTACGTCTGTTTTAACTTTGAATCATTTTCTATAACATTACTCCATACCCATACTCCAGACAATTTTTAAACATCAATTTACTACAACTTTACAATTTACCTATTTAATCTATATGTGTCATTCTATGTAATTTTTCTCAGTCAATTTACAATATTATTATACTGTATCTAATTCATAGCTTTTTACTATTCTTTTTCTCTCATGTGTTCACATCAATATACACTTTACTAGATATTTATATCTTTAAAATTATATAATCTGTACGTCTCTTGGAATTTATACTATGTAATTATTCTTACAGCTTACAATATTGTTACACTATATATACCTATTACCAAGTTTTACTTTACCACATTTATTTACGTATATTATTTTTATGTATGTATCATGTCGGCATTTTAAACGTCTGTACAAACACTTCCTTTTTGGATGAATAAAGTATCTACATTATTATTATTATTATTATATTATTATTATTATTATTATTATTATTATTATTATTATTATTATTATTATTATTAATATCTCAATTCTTGCTTTATTTGAAAGCAACGATTCTTCTCTTGCTTACTGTCATCAAGCAAGTAGTAATCACAGCATAGCATCAAGTTCAAGTTATGATGATAAGAAAATAATCAATGATAACAACTGGCAATTTTGACAATCTCATGGCTTTGAATCAAAATTGAAAGGTAGAATTGGATCCACTACACTTGAGGACTCTTTGATCTAGACGACTGGAGTGGCACAAAAGAATTGATTTGGTGTAGACTTATGATGGGGATGTTTTAATCTCAAGATGTATAATTTTATTCACAGAATTAAACTATCGCGATCAAAATTTAACTAATTATAACAGCCATTATTTTTTTTTTTTACAAACAAGGCTTTTGAATTGAAGTTGGAAGTTGGAAGGTACAATTAAATCAATTACTAGTGAGGGTGCAGTGAGACAGAGGGCAATTATATATTTATATACATATATGTTTGTGTGTGTGTGTGTGTGTGTGTAATAATTGATTATGTAAAGACAGATAAAAACATAAATAGATAGATGAAAAGATATCTTGTTGAATGGGTAGATCAAAGATGGTTACATTAATGCACGAATAGCTATGCAATAGAATTGATCTGCCCCCCGAGTCCTAGACAGAACAATGATCGATACCCTAGAAGTTGTGAGTAACTGTTAATTACCCAGCTGCGCTTTTCGTAGTCGACGTTTCAAAATTATGATGTACCGACGTGAACTAGGAATGTACAGATTAAAGCAGATTCAAAGTAGACATATCTAGTTGTCGAAACAATTATCTTGACAATTATTTGGATGAAAATCGTTCTAAAATACTAAAGTGGAAAAAAAAACAACACACACGTTAAAATCGATTTACAAACGAAATATTTATTTTGTAAGTTCTGGATTTGTGTATCATATCGATTTGATAATTAGCTAGACATTTATGCAGTTTATCGCTATGACAATAGCATAATATTGAGGCAGGAGAACCATTTATCTGGCAATAGCGTCCCAAAACTCTTTTGGTATCGTCGTATCACATTGACTGTCAGAAGAATAACATTGCTTCTCTTTCATACCTAGACAATATAACATCATACAGCTTGTCTTTTGGGGCTTTTTTACAAGCAGCACAATAACATTTTGTCTTATTATTACCTTATCAATCTCTTCGGAAACGTGATTAATTATATCACCTCACTTCTAATTTATAACTTTTTTAGTTTTATTTTCTTTTGTAGACAGCGCTTGCAACAATTTTATTTCATACCAGAATCTGCATATTATTACGCCCACTACTTATGAGGCAATAGGCTTCAACAGTCGTGACGTCACTTCCCTCGTAGTAACTTAGTCATCATCATCATCATTGCCTTTTTCACCCTGGGTCAGGGTATAGGCAACAGACAAACAGTTTCCATCCTTCGCTATCCTGAACTAGAAAAAAAATCTCATTCCATCTGCTGTCCTTCATAAATTCTGTCATTCCAGAAACTCTTCTTTCGCCCAAGCAAAAAAAAAAAAAAAAAAGGATTTGGTTTGTCTGTCTGCGTTTCTGTAACGGTTTGAGTTTTAAGGACGGAAAGGGGTGTTAACCCTTTTCCAACCCCTAACCTGGAGGACCAGGTGACTCAAAGATGGGGGAATCACACACCATTAGTCGCCTTTTACGACACGCTGGCTTGGCGTTGGGCTATTCTTGACCCTCTCAGTTGAGGGACCCCGGACACCACACGGGGAGTAACTTAGTAACTGGTTCTAAACTATCGGAACAATGGCGGACGCCCTTTTGACATACTTCTCCGACGAGCATAAAAGTGTATCCAGAGGAGAAAAACATTATAAATCTGATCATGTTTTGACTTTTATACATTCTGATCACATGACATGTGAAAAAGTTCTAGCCAGAATGAAGAATAAAAAGTACCGATTTTCTTTGTTTAGAACCAAGCTGCTCGTTGCTGGGCGGACATGACATCAGACTATTGAATCCTATTAAGTGAATACGTTTGTTTCAGAGCATTTACCTTCACGTCCGCCCAGCAACGAGCAGCTTAATTCTAAACAAAGAAAATCGGTACTTTTTATCCTTCATGCTGGCTTGAACTTTTTTATGTCCTGTGATCAGAATGTCAAAACATGATCAAATTTATAATGTTTTTCTCCTCTGGATAAACTTTTATGATCGTCGGAGAAGTATTTCATTAGGACGTCCGCCATTGTTCCGATAGTTTAGAACCAGTTACTAAGTTACTATGCGTCATTACGAGGGAAGTGACGTCACGACTGTTGAAGCCTATTGTAGTCCAGTCTTAACCTAATTCAACGTTTAGAGAAATTAATCGGGTGAATTTCATAACTTTTAAATTAGCCATGATCACAGAGATGACTACCTTTATCACAGTAACAAAAATATCAAAGCCCTCCAACAGTTTTATAGAGATTAAAGAAGTAACTAAAATAGACAACAACCACTAAGACCCAGTGCTCCGTATCTTGTCTGAGACGGATATGGCCCGAATAAAATGAATTTCATCCTATCAAAAACTCTGAAACCTGGGGCTTTACGGAAGTCCCAGGATTGAGAGTTGTTGTCACTTTAATTGACCGATAACTGAAGGACGACTTTGCTGGCCAAAGTTTTTAATATGGCCGTGAATTTTTTCATATTACGACAGTAAACGATCGAAGCTATTGTCCATGCAGGAATTCCCAAAGATGCGTCACTTGTTTGGAATTTTAAGACTTTTTATCGTTCTCAATCATATATTTTGTCATTTACATGTGTCGACTTTGGCGGAATTCCAATCATCATACTGGGAAAAGAAAATAACATTAAAGAATTGGCCACGATTTCACAATGATTTTTGTGGTCGTGAGTGCGTACATGGCATGCTTACTGTAAAACTTTCGGAATGCAGTAATCCGTTTTGTTTTCCTTGTACGTGTAATGAAGATTGTACTATCAAAGGGACGTGTTGCCCAACAGATGAGTGGGCAAATATGGATTTTTTAGCAAATCTCACAACAGGTAGAAAATATAATGAAGTTTTCGGCCTTTTTGAGAGATTGAGCTGTTATGACATGAGTCCTTACAATTTGGAGTATTGCATAGCAATACGCACATGTCCCACAACATGGAAAGACCCCAAATTGCGAAGTAGCTGTGAAGATAATACGTATGATAAACTTGAATATAAAATCCCGTTCGTAAATACAAAGACACATTTTTATTTCAAAAATATATTCTGTGTTCAATGTAATGGATTCGAATTCAATTCTACATGGTATCTCCAAAGTTCAAATCCATTTGAAATGAATGGTCTGAAACCAGTCGCCATTGGATTGGACTGTAGTGGATTTATGGATTTGACTAAATATTCCCATTTTACAGATAGATATGAGATTCTGAATGCTATTCTACCTTTGTCCTCTTCACACACTGTTTGCAGTACAAGAACATTTGAGTTCTTTCAGCGTTGTGAGACTCCTTCTCATGTAAGTCCAGAAAAGTACCTAGACTCCTGTCCAAACGTTACAGGCAACATCATAAAAGATCTTTGTCACAATCTACCAGACATCCCTGCTCTACGAGTTCATAAAGCAAAAAACATATTTTGTTATTTATGCAATGATGCTATTGACGTTTACCCTTCCAAGAATTGCCAAACACCGAGAAGAAACCAGGTCTATGATGACATTTACTTCTTTCAACAATTTCCTTTCCAATCTCAAGAGAACAAAAAGACGGAGGAAAAGGAAAACTGTTTGAGTCATCCAATAACAAACATGCAGGTAAAATTTAGTAGCAAAATACTAATGATAATTACACCCCTTATCTTGGAAAACCCTATCACTTCTTAGGGAAAACGTAATCGTTGAATAATGTTCGAACCCGTCGTATAAATTATTTTATTCAACGACTGCAGGGGTCTAATTCATGGACCGGGACTACGACGATAGTCCGGGACTAAATCCGTAGTTTCGGACTAAAAGGGGTTGTAAGCTATTCATGAAGCCGGACTACGCAAAGTCCGAGACTAAACGGACTAAACCGGTGACATTTACACCCGCGATATAGCAGGCGTAGATCAGTCCCATACCGTCCGCTAAGACCCTCGTATCGCCTTACGAGAACAAGGGAAATAACCTGTCCAAAACAAGCACCATAAACACCTGTTTTCGAAAAGCAATGTCACAAAATGGGAAGAGATGGTGGTCGGTTTTGAGTCTGAACTGACTTTTCCCCGCCAAGTACTAATATCCATGTTTTAGGAGTGTAAAATATGTGATATAATTTTTCCCCACAGTCCAAATTCTTCTCCAACGTTCCCCTACCGACCAAAGCCCGATCCCTTACCGACCATCCGACGAGAAAAGAACACTATTCTGATACAATACAATTTGATAAATCTCAAATGAGCAACAAGAAAGGCTGTGAATATCATCGTAAATATACAGTAAATAAGACTATCATTTATTTTTAAAGAACAAATCAATTTAAAATTATTGACACAGGGCCTTTAAATGTAAATAGTCAAATGTTGATGATGCTAATTCAGGGGAGGCAGGACAGGCAGAGCTTTTGGGGCTGAAATGTCTTTATTGCTGGTGGTGGGCACATGCAGATTGAGGCTAAAAATGATGATGATGATGATGATGATGATGTTGATGATGATGATGATGATGATGATGATGATGACAAGAAAACAAAAGATAATAATGATGAGGACAAGACATGATATGTAGGTTTTATCATTTCAAATAAGCATCACACTGGGACAAATACTCATTGAGCCCTTCCTCGTCAATGGTTTCAAGTTGGCTGCCCGAGCATTTGTTATGTAACCAGCGCTCGCACCGACCATGATCGAGCCACTGTTTTTTTTTTTTTTTATTGCTCAAGCATGAGTAACAGACGTTATCACCTATATCTGATGGACACGATGAATCATCGTCCATAAAAAAACCTCTGTCTCTGACTCAGTTTCGCTGAGGACGATTGCCTTCCCTTTCTGATTCAGTGCCAATCTCTCTGCTTTACTTTTTCTCTCTCCCGACGTTTCCTTTCTTGCTCTGCCTTCTTTGCAGCCTCTCTTTCTACTTTCTTATTAGCAGCCTCTTCTTTTGTCTGCTGCAGCTGAAGTTGTTTTTCTTTCTTCTGTTTTTTCCGTCTTATCATAACATTCTTTCAAGGAGTGGTGGTGTATGTAGCTCGGGGGCTGCTCTCATGACAGCCTAGGTGCTTTCTTTGCTCGTGATCGGGGAGACGGAAGGTTGTCAAAACTTGGTGTACTATTCCACAACTCCAGATACCTAGCGCACTTCTCCTCCCCTTCTCCTGCAGGACTATTCTGGAACTGTCGCCTCCGTAGCTGGAACATGCCCGCTGCATTCCACCCGCTACTGATTATATGGTCATGGTTATATGTCATGGTCTCAAGTGAGTAAAGAGCTACTCGACTATGCATAAAGATCTATGTAGAATGAGGCCCCAGAATTTACTAGTTACTATAAATGAAAAACAATTAACGATTTGTTTACAATGAAATAAAAATAATGATGAAATTTAATTAAAAGAGATAAACAGTGATCGTGGCAGTTACAAATAGAGATATGAATATTTTACGTAACTTATGATAATATGTCAGGTTCATAAGTTTACGTTTCCAGGCAGTTGATGGGCTTGGATGATCTATTCCTCTGATAACAGGATTGGACTCGTAAAATTCCGCTTCCAGGCAATTGGAAAGAGGTTATAGTGTAGTACAGCGGGCTTGGGTTTGATCCTTGAAGATTATACAATCAAAGTTAAAAGCTCCGGCGTCTTAATGGTGTAGATATAATATCTACAAAGTCCCAAAAGATAAAAATCTTCCAGTATATATATAGGAATAGAGCGACTGGCCGTCCGGCATAGATTGTGGAGAGAAAGTGAGTGTAGAGTGTTAGACCTATCAGCTTTTATAATAAGTGGCTACGTGACAGAATGTAGAACGAAAAGTATTCACTAATTAGAAATTAATTCGAGGGAAGGCTATAAAAGGAAAGACGATCTAATATTAGAAGGTAAAGTTTATCTAAGCCTACCGAAATATAACTGGAGTGAGATGAATTCAGTTCTTAATAAAATAAAATTTAATAAGATAATTGTGAACAATCTTTACTGTGACACCCCCCACCCACGTTTAAAATATACTCTTTAACCATTATGGGAAAGATAGATTTTACAAACGGAAGTAAATTTACTATCATGATACTCTAGCATTAATCCATTGTTATGATTTGTGCTACAATTAAATTATTTATTAACTAGACATGGAAATGTTTATATAAACGTAGGTATATGAATGGGCGACAATAACAATGAAAGATTGTGATTACAAATCATTATGATGAACAACATGATGGCAATGTGATTACAAATCATTGTGATAAACAATAGTGATGGCAATGAAGCATGATTTAAGTCGATGATATGAAGGTAATTTTCTGAATGAAATGAATGAAAATGTAAATGGAATATTGACATTTCAATTATTAATCATAAATGAGTGAAAATTCATAACAATAATAGATAAAGAGAAGATTTCCCAAATCATGAATGGGTATGGTATATATATCCAAACAATACTCAATGTTACATTAAGTTGGGTCATCATGTTTACAAATAAAATTATCGAATTTGTGCGTTCTGATTTGGCATAATTTGCGAGGTAACTAACAGTATGCATGGGAGGTTAAGTTATACCCTTCTCATGTGTTTATACTAATCGAGAAAGTAGGTCGGCGTGAATATTTTCACAGCCTGGTATGTGAGAGATACTGAAAGTGTAATTTTGCAAAAATAGACTCCACCTTAGTACTCTACTATTATTCATTTTGTTATTTCTTATGTACGTGAGTGGTTTATGGTCCGTTTCGACCACAAACTCTTTTAGCAGTAGATATCTGCTGAATGTCTTTAAAGCAAAGACGATGGCCAGTCCTTCACGCTCTATTACAGAGTATCGTGATTCTCTGTCCAATAATTTTCTGCTTGCATATAAGCAAGGCATTAGAGTTCCCTCATGTTCCTGTAATAGTACACCTGCGATGCCCTTATCAGACGCGTCAGTTCTTACAACAAATTCTTTTGATATGTCGGGTAATTTAAGAATTGGTTCTGAACAGAGTAATGCCTTTAATTGGTTAAAGCTATTCGACACACTTCTGTCCAAACAATTTTGTTCGGTGACCCATTCTTTGTCAGATTTGTTAGCGGTGTCGCGATGTGCGCGAAGTTGTAAATGTATTTCCTGTAAAAATTTAGGAGCCCAAGTACTTTGCGTACTTCTTTTTTTGTCTTAGGTGGTTGCAATTGTGCGATTTTTGTTTGTTTTTCTGTCTCGGGTGTCTGTGTCCCATGACCAACGATATGACCGAGAAAATCAATTTTGTAAAATGCAATGCTTGTTTTTGACGGTTTTGTTGTTAAAGAATTACGTTTTAATGCTTCAAGCACTAATTCTAAGGTTGTCATGTGATCAGTCCATGAGTTTGAGAAAATACATGCGTCGTCGAAGTATGAGAGTGTAGACGGGATGTCTTTTAATAACATACGCGTCATTCTTTGGAATGTCGATGCGGCTGTCGATAATCCAAATGGCATATAGTTAAATTCTAACAATCCTAATGGTGATTGAAATGCTGTGTATTTCTTACATGATTCTTTCAGTGGAATCTGCCAGTAACCTCTAGAAAGATCACATTTTGTCATGTATTTTGCTTG
>NC_088370.1:3924959-3962459 GCF_034508935.2 Berghia stephanieae
GTGAATGAGTGTTGGATTCCCATGAGTTTCATGGTTTCATGCATCATATGTGATGTAAATTGGGGTCCATTGTCCGACAGTATCTCATTTGGTATGCCTATTCTAGTAAAAATTGTCATCAATGCTTCAGCTATGTGATCCGATGTAGTTGATTTCAATGCTATCGCTTCTGGCCACCTGGTTGCGTAATCGACTAGTGTTAGTATGTGTGTATGGTTTCTATCTGATTTTGTTAAAGGGCCTATAATGTCAATTGCAACTTTTGAAAAACTTTTTCAATAACTGGGGTTGTCTCTAATGGCAATCTCGGTATTCTGCCTTTTGCGACTCTTCTTTGGCATGTGTCACACGATTTCACGTATTCTCGGACGTCTTTAGTAATTCCAGGCCATGTGAAATTCTCGGATATTCTCTTCAATGTGGAAGAGCTCCCAAGATGTCCAGAAGTTATTGAATCGTGCGCTATTCCAAGGATTTTGTTTCTGTAAATACTCGGCGTGACCAGTTGTTTAGCTATTTTGTTTCTTTTCCTATGTAACCTGAACAGAATATCTTTTTCAATGATGTATTCAACTTTTGATTTCGTTCCTTTGTTTGCGATATTGAAATATGAAGTTAAAGTCGGGTCCTTTTTCTGTTCTTCAATGAACCTGTTCCTGTCAAATTGTTGTGGTTCTAGAGAAATAGTCATTGGCTTCTCTGTTGTCTTAGTCATCTTTCTTGTTCTGCTAGACAAGCTGTTTCTTGGGTTAATGACCATTCTTTTACATCTGTTGGGTTTGTCTTTAAGACCTTTTATATTGCCAACAATAACATCAGCGACGGGGTTGGGAAGTATACAGCATTCCACTATTCCTGTATAGTATGGGGTTTCTATGTACACGTTAGCTGTTTCAAAGGTTTCGACTGTGCCACTGAATGTGATGCATTGTACCGTTTTTCCAGTTTTGTCTTCGTCATTGATCAAAGATGCTTTTATTCCTACTGTACTGCATCCTGTGTCTCTCAATATTTTGCAATCAGTTCCATTAGCTTTGCCTTCGCAAAAAAATAGCGATCCTGATTTGTGAGTTTGTGTTAAAAGTGACATACCTTTCACGCAATACACATTTATATTTTCTCCTGACATTATTCGTGTCTGATTATTTACACTGGTTTGGAGTGATGCATTTGCAGTTTCTTTCGGATATCCCACGATTTTGTAACATTTGTCTGCTGTGTGGCCTTTCATTCCACAATATTGACATTTAATTATAGGTTTGTTGGTTTTCTTATACTCAGTATTATTGTCAGTGCTATTTCTTGTTTTGTTTTGATAGGGTCGGCTATGGTCTCTATTGAACTGTTTGTTCCATGGTTTGTTACTATGATCATCTTGTTTCACTTGCGTGTTCCGAGTGATTGATCGGCTCGTTCTATTTGAGTACTGAACTTTAGGTGTACCTGGACTCTGAGCAGCGGCAGCGTAGTATGGTTCCTTCAATGTTCTGCTAAGGGGTGTCAATGGATGTGCGCTGTTAAAGTTTTCTGCGTAGATTTTTAATTTGTCCAAGTTTTCTGGCTTTCTCTCTTTAAAGAATGCGACTAAATCTGGGTTGCAAGCTTGATAGATTCGATTCTTCAGCGTGAGATAGTAAAGGCCTGCAAAGTCGTCTTGTTTTACGTTTGCCAACTCAAGCCACCGATTTAGAAATTGAGTAATTCGGTTCACGAATGTATTAAAGTCTTCTCCACTTTCCGGTTTTGCAGTGTGAAACCTTTCCTGGTAACCATCTTCCGTTAATCTAAATCTTTTTAGTAGAGCGTCTTTAATTTTACCATAGTCATCTGCATCTTCAGTTGTTAAGGTATAGAAAACTTTTAGCGGTTCTCCGGATAAGCAGTTAATCAAGGCTGTGGCCCATTTGCTTTCTGGCCAACGATAACCTTTAGCCTGAACTTCGAATCGGTGTAAGAAGGATTCTAGACAGTCTGAGCGTTCATCGTATGTTGGCATGCGTGGAAGTTTCACGAAAAATTCATCACTATTATTATGTTTTCTTTCATGACCGGTTTTTGTTTTTTCAATTTCCAGCATCATTTGGGTCCTTTTGGTTTCTTCTTCTGCTAAAGCTATTTGTCTTTTTAGTTCCCTTTCTTGGACTCTTTCTTCTCGTTCTTCTCTACGTATTCTTTCTTCGTGTTCTTTTTCTTCTCTACGAATTCTTTCTTCGTGTTCTTTTTCTTCTCTACGAATTCTTTCTTCATTTTCTTCTCTACGAATTCTTTCTTCGTGTTCTTTTTCTTCTTTACGAATTCTTTCTTCATTTTCTTCTCTACGAATTCTTTCTTCATGTTCTTTTTCTTCTTTACGAATTCTTTCTTCATTTTCTTTTTCTTCTTTTACTTTCTCTTCGCACCATGAAAATATTCTTTCCTGGGGTATTTCTAAGTCCTTTGCGAGACTTAAGTATCTTTTATATGCTTCCATGTTGCAATAAATTAGTTACGATGTTTTATATATATTATATTGACAGGATACTGTTACTGACTGTTTTATTTATTTACACTTACTGGAATGAACTGTTCTATTTTTAGAAATCTCTCTCTCTCTCTTATTTCAACTTATTATGTATGTTGAATTTGATGCTTTTTATCGTTATATCTTATAAAGCAATGTGTCAATACAATGCGTAGTTATGACTTGAGTCCATAACAATGTGTCAATCGCGTGTACTCTAAACTATGTTACTACGAAAAATGTATCACCAATGTGTGTGACTCGTCGTTAGTTTGTGTACAATTATTCGCAATGACGCTAATATACTAGAGTGTGATAACAATAATAGGATGCCAAAATAATCCCAAGTTATCTATCACTAAATATAACACGACGGCTAGTAGACTCCTTTTATTATTATTTAGTTTTTAAAGACTCACTTTTCAGAACATAATATATAAGTGTTTTTCGGTAACAGTAATATGCCAAAAATGCATTTAAAACAAATCACTATGCAAAACAAATCACGATGTCTATAGTTACTATGTGATGCCCAACTCATGTAAAAGAGAATAATGAAGGATATATTTACCAACTCAGTTCGTGGCTGGGACCTCTCTCTTGTTCAATGGTTGTTCAACAATTGTAATTAGGCATTGAAGAGTGTTTAACAGTGATGTCTGAAATACAAAACAATAAAATATCGTAAGATTTACAATAGTTATAAAATGTGTTCACAACACTGAGTGATTGGATGATAGGTGAATGAATCGTTATGGAATGTAAACATATTGAAAACAATTCATGAATGAGGAAAACAACAAAATGAAATGAGTGATATAATAACAAAGTGGACAAGGAATGAATGAATGAATGAAAAACTGAGTGAATAGATGAATGAATGAATGGATAATGTATGAATGAAAGAATGAAGGGAGGAATAAATGTATGAATGATTGGATAAATGAGTGAATAAACGAATGAATGGATGAATGAATGAATGAATGAATAAATGAATGAACAATGAATGAATGAATAATTTATAAATGAATAAATGAATGACGGAATGAATCAATAAAATGCTATTCAATTTGAATGAAAGAATGAATGGATAAATTGCTATTCCATTTAAATGAAGAAATGAAAAAGAAAAAAAAATAAACCTGTAAATAGGGAGTTCAATTAAAATATGATCAAGTGGGGCAATTAAGAGTTTTACAATTTAAACTTTAAGGTTAGATGAAATAGATATAAGTAACTAAATAAATTCAATTCTTTATATGTGTCCCCTCCAAAATGTCATGGTCTCAAGTGAGTAAAGAGCTACTCGACTATGCATAAAGATCTATGTAGAATGAGGCCCCAGAATTTACTAGTTACTATAAATGAAAAACAATTAACGATTTGTTTACAATGAAATAAAAATAATGATGAAATTTAATTAAAAGAGATAAACAGTGATCGTGGCAGTTACAAATAGAGATATGAATATTTTACGTAACTTATGATAATATGTCAGGTTCATAAGTTTACGTTTCCAGGCAGTTGATGGGCTTGGATGATCTATTCCTCTGATAACAGGATTGGACTCGTAAAATTCCGCTTCCAGGCAATTGGAAAGAGGTTATAGTGTAGTACAGCGGGCTTGGGTTTGATCCTTGAAGATTATACAATCAAAGTTAAAAGCTCCGGCGTCTTAATGGTGTAGATATAATATCTACAAAGTCCCAAAAGATAAAAATCTTCCAGTATATATATAGGAATAGAGCGACTGGCCGTCCGGCATAGATTGTGGAGAGAAAGTGAGTGTAGAGTGTTAGACCTATCAGCTTTTATAATAAGTGGCTACGTGACAGAATGTAGAACGAAAAGTATTCACTAATTAGAAATTAATTCGAGGGAAGGCTATAAAAGGAAAGACGATCTAATATTAGAAGGTAAAGTTTATCTAAGCCTACCGAAATATAACTGGAGTGAGATGAATTCAGTTCTTAATAAAATAAAATTTAATAAGATAATTGTGAACAATCTTTACTGTGACACTGCTCTCATGACAGCCTAGGTGCTTTCTTTGCTCGTGATCGGGGAGACGGAAGGTTGTCAAAACTTGGTGTACTATTCCACAACTCCAGATACCTAGCGCACTTCTCCTCCCCTTCTCCTGCAGGACTATTCTGGAACTGTCGCCTCCGTAGCTGGAACATGCCCGCTGCATTCCACCCGCTACTGATTATATGGTCGATTATACAAGATAGCTTGAAAGCGATGTCATCAGGGGGCTGAAATACAAAAAAAAATTTAGAAAAGATTGACTTTTTGGCAGACCTTTCACAATAGAGAAAATATTGAACACACACACACACACACACACACACACACACACACACACAAAACTACATCTCACCTTTTATAATTCAGGGGAGGCAGGACAGGCAGAGCTTTTGGGGCTGAAATGTCTTGATTGCTGGTGGTGGGCACATGCAGATTGAGGCTAAAAATGAAAGATGAGAGAATACATAATGAGAATTTTTGAAAGAGCAGCTGAAAATAAAAAAATAAAAAAATCCCTTTATTCATCCCATAAGGGAAATTTGTCTCCAGGGTCTATTCCAAGGAAAGACTGGAATAGCCAAGGCGTCAGCCGCAGCGTAGCGCCGCAAACTAGAGCGAGGTGACTTGCTCAAGGCCACACAAGGTAGCGGGTATTCAAACTTTCGGGTACGAAGCGAAGACCGTACTGCTGGGCCATGCTGTCCCTGCCTAGTGAAGGAAAATACATTTTTCTATTTAATGAGTGTAGCACTTAAAGCTTTGAATATAATAGATTAGACTTCGATTTTTTTCCATATCAATATGGTAAAATCAAAAGATATACGAAAGAAATATTATCAGGAGGACAATGGATGTTGCCGTTGATATATCATTGATATTCTTGCAGGTGGTGAAGATACTGGGTATTTAGGAGAATGCCATACCATTTTTTTTTCTGCATCATCTCGAAGGTAGAGACTATCTTTTTGGGGTCAATGTAGAGGGGTTTGAAGACTGGATAAAGAACCGTTTGCTGCCTTTCCTCGAAGCACACAGCCGTATTGCATTGGACAACGCTACAATTCTGTGGCCCATGATCACCTCAATGCTCCAACTTCGGCAACTATAAAAACTGATATTATTTCATGGCTCCAATCAGACAGCACTACATATACTTATTATTTATCAAAGGCTCAATTATACTCAAAAAGAAACAAACCAGAAACAGTTTTCAAAGCAGACTGTCTAATCAATGATTTTTTTTATACGAGGTTGCGCGACTTCCCCCATATCACTTGTGAGCGCAATTCAATCGAGCTCATTTGGACCCAAGAAAAGGGAAAGATTGAGACGTGGAATACCAAATTTACTTTCACCGACGAGCAATAAATGATATAACAAAAGAAGACTGGGAAAAGGGATGCTCCAACCTCCGCAAACTGGAGGAAAATTAGATTTCATTGGAAAGAGTGATGCCACGAAATCATTCCATAGTCGTTTCATTTCTCCTTTTCCTCATCCTCGTCATTAGGATGTGATGATTGATGTGTCCAGTATGTCTTTGTTGTTGTTGGTGGTGGTGTTGTTGTAGTTGTTGTTATTGCTGAACACATGTACATATTTATGTGGAAACAATGTATCGTAAATTGATGAATTTCTACTTTTGACCAGTTTACATTAAATTTATGTAATCCTGTTTGGCAAAAACACAAGCTATTTCTCTAAATTTTGCAATCAAAAAGATGATGAAAGTGCGTTATGTTCACTTTCATTTGTATTCATCAGTAATGTGTATTGATAGTTATAAAATGTAGATGTCTGGGAGTTAAGGATTGCCATTCGTTCCTTCATAATCAGATTACTGAATGTATATCGTTTAAGTTTCAATTAACCGAACTTCCATTTTAACGAATTCCTTCAAAATGGATAAGCGGAAAATTCACAATTTTGATACAGTAAATCATCTGTGAGTTACGATCCTTACCGGTTATCGATTTTAATATAGCTGTTATAAGCGAAATTCTTTCCTGTTGTTTACAATTAATGAAAAAATATTTTTTGATTAATTAAGACAAATTGATTCAGAGGTTCATACAAACTGTTGCAGCTGTGCATTGATGGGCAGCTGAGAAAAAGAAGAAAAACACGCGCCACTTATTAAAAATCTGACTATAATTGTTATGCCTACTTTAATGCGTTTTTTTCCTATAATTCTTTTCAGGACCAATGTACGTTGGTGTCATGCGCCCCAGGAAAATTATATAGGAATGATAACGAGTCATGTGAAACGGCTATAAAATGGATCCGAAACTTACTCTATGTTATTTATCTTGTGTTTGTACCAGAAACGACTATTGATTCTTTCCTCTTTGTTGAGATAGGCACATTCCTGAATTTGGGTTTTAAGGACATTCTGAAAGATTGGTTCCAATTTCATTATCTATATGAATCCAAAGAGTGTAGCAATGAAACTGGACGACATGAACGTATGCAACACATTAGAGTCATATTGACCATATCATCAACAAGAAAAACACAAAGAGATAACTTTGAAAACGAAACACTGAATATAATAACACAATCACGCGTGTCTGTGACTGTGAACGATTCTTCAAATGGGACACGAGAGATACGACTGCGCTTGGCTTGTCTTGGACCAGATCAATGTGAATTTTACCAAAGGGAATCTGGTTTTTATGAATGTCGCGTAATTGAAACTGCTCAGCTCGGTAATCATTTTGTACATTCAAATTTCATTAGAAACAAAGACACGACCATTCCGTTAACGCCAATCCTAGCATGTCCATATGTCTCCCCAAATCTTATTTCAAAACCTTTTGTTGCTGATGGTGTAATTATATTCCCAATAAAGATACAACAATGGACAATTAAAATTACGGATGTTACCAGCATTCACTACGAGGATGGTAAATTCCACATGTGTCTGAATCATTTCAAGAAAATTCTCAACCAAAGAGATGAAATATCTTTAGAAGACTCAGCTCATCTAATCAACGTACCAGACTTGAGGTACACAGTTGGCGTGTTGATTGCTTTAGTTTTTGCATCCTTATAACGACAAATTCATTTATATTTCAATCGTTACGATGACTCCAGTGACTACACTTCCAATGGTAACCCATACACGTGTTGAGATTTTATTCTCTGGAATACTGGATATTTTAGAAACCTTGGTAGTATACTCATTGTGATAAGGCATAGCCACATATAGTTAATGCCAAACAGCATGATCGGTCAGCCCTATAGTTTTGTGAGTATTCACCACAGTGTTTGACGCAGAGAGGTAGTAGAATTGCATTTAAACATCGAAGAGTTTTTTTTTTTTCAACCAACCGTGTTAAACTGGTGACCGTAGATGAGAATTTTGATTATCAGATTGGCGTTAAAGATAAGTATGGCATATGAGTGCAAATGTTGTTACTTAAAACTCGAAGAAATAAATAACAATAGTCAACTGGAATTGAAGAGTCAATTTAATTAACGAAAACAAGGCTGTGGGCGTTTCGGGGTTTCTCCTTTTCCATCAAAACACGGTGAATGAAACACTAAAGACGAATGAGAGATGGCAGACTGGCCTTATCAGGGCGAATAATATCGATTATTCTCCTTACCTTTCCCATCGCCATTCTCTCATCTCTCAATTAAATTGAACTGGTACACTTCCCACTGCATTCAATCGTGTTCTCGGGAGAAGGTAAAATGTTTGCTAGAATCAAGCGTTCCGTAATCCGATGCTCGTAGGATGTATCGACTTAAAGATATGTTTTGTGTTTTTAAGGGTTTTACGGCACTTGCAACACATTTAGGTCATATCAGCGCCAGTAAAAAGGAAGAAAATAAGATAGTAAAAAGTTATAGAAATACAATTAAAGTGGCCAAGAAAAGAGAAGACAAAAGGGGAATTGGTTCAAATAGGAAACAGATGTAGATTCCAAGAGCACACTATCAAAGCACTTAGTTTGAGATTACCTAAAAGTCTCATCCAGACAAAAGCACAGGTCCCCACTAAGAGGAATACACTCCAATGTTTTACAAATCGTATAAACTATAAAGAAAACATAATACAATGCATAACAGAGAGATGATTTACAAGGAAAAAAATATCATCTCCCAAAACAATAACTATGCATTTGACTGTTTCCCTCCCAGTCAAGGTATCCGGCCAGGGCCAGGACAAAACCAAGTAATCTCATTCCAAGACAAAGACAGACAGCTAGTTGGAAAACAGATATAGGGGGATAGAAGACACAGTATGTACCTCCCTGCCCACTATGGAAACTTAAAGATAAGCGTGACATATTGCTGATCGTGCTGGAATCCAGCGAGTACTGTATAATCACACTTATTTATTACCTCGTTTGATACCCCTATGTCAACAGAAGTTCCCAATAGATCAGTTGGTAGAGCACTCGCTTCACGCGCAAAGGGATCGTGACAGATTCCTGGTGCAGGCGAATCCCCCCCCCCCCCCCCCCCAACCGTCACCAGCAGTTTCGGTAGCTGGGTCTGTTAGATCTGACGGAAAATACTTTGCGATAGATTAGCGTCCTATCCAAAAGATAGCAAGCAATTGCTATTATCCGTTTTTTGATATAGCACAAGGATAAACTCCAGCTCCATGAGCCTAATGGCTCTGGAGGACTACAACATGGAAACGAATAACCTTGTAGAACTTTCTCTTCTTTAACTTGACGGTGGGTAAGCACACCATAAGCCGCTCCGGTGGGGTCTAAGTGGTACCGAAAGTAACCGATGTGTAATTTCAGTCATCTTTTATTTGTTACAATGTCTGAAGTCTACACATTTGGCTGACGCAGACAAGGACAAATACAGCATCAGGGAGGCCTGTTCTCATTCGTCATTTATTCGTTACTTGCGAGTTAACGATTTCGAAGTTTTATTTCAGTCGCCATGTTTGTAATGATTGGCTGGGAGGGAAACAGTCAAATGTTTAGTTAAGAGTTTTGGGAGATGATATTTTTTTCATTGTAAATCATCTCTCTGTTGTGCACTGCATTATGTTTCTTTATTATGTATGGTTTGTAAAACATTTGAGTGTATTCTTCTTAGCGGGGACTTGTGCTTGTGTCTGGATGAGACTTTTAGTGATCTCAAACTAAGTACTTTGATAGTGTGCTTTTGGAATCTACACCTGTTTCTTATTTGAACCAATTCCCCTTTGTCTTAACTTTTCTTGGATGCTTTATTGTAATTCTAGAACTTTTTACTAATCCATTTCTTCCTTTTTAATGGCGCTGATATGACCTTAATGTGTTGCACGCGCCGTAAAACCCTTAATAACAAAAACAAAACAGGTCCCAACTATGCGGAATACACTCAAATGTTTACAAATCATATGTTAAAAATGAAAAGAGTAACAAAGAGATGATGATTTACAAGGGAAAAAATATCATCTCCCATAACTATACATTCGACTGTTTCTTCCTCAGCCAAGGACTCCAACCAAGGTTAGGACAAAACCAAGCAATCTCATTCCAGGACAAAGACAGAAAGCAATTGGTAAACAGATAAGAGGGGATAGAATACATAGCAAGTACCTCCCTGCCCGCTATGGGAGGTAGGAACCCCACCCAGAGGTCCCGTCTAAGAGGAATACACTCAAATGTTTACAAATCATATATAAAATGTATACAAAACATAATATAGTGCATAACAGAGAGATGATTTCCAATGAAAAAAATATCATCACCCAAAACTAACTATACATTTGACTGTTTCCCTCTCAGCCAGGGTATCCGGCCAGGACCAGGATAAAACCAAGAAATCTCATTCCAAGACAATGACAGAAAGCATGTCGGAAAACAGATACAGGGGGATAGAAGACACAGTATGTACCTCCCTACCCACTATGAAAGGTCAGGAACCCCAACCATGTTGTTGTTTGTTTTTAAGGCGCTTGCAACACATTAAGGTCATATCAGCGCCAGTAAAAAGGAAGAATATGGGATAGTAAAATGTTCCAATATTACAATTAAAGCACCCACGAAAAGGTAAGACAAAGGGGAATTGGTTCAAATAGGAAACAGATGTAGTTTCCAAGAGCACACCATCAAAGTACTTAGTTTGAGACGACCTAAAAGTCTCACCTAGACACCAGCACAAGATCCCACTGAGAGGAATACACTCGTATGTTTACAAATCAAATGTTTTCCAAAAAAAAAAAAAAAAATACAGAAAAGACCGATGATTTCAAAGAAAAAAAAATATCATCTTCCAAAATTATAACTATACATTCGACTGTTTCCTTCCCAGCCAATGACTCCGGAAAGGGTCAGGACAAAACTAAGTAACCTCATTCCATGACAAAGACAGAAAACAGATGTAGGGGGATAGAAGACACAGTAAGTGCCTACCTGCCCACTATGGGATGTCAGGAACCCCACCTAGGTAGTCGATTCGACCAGTATACAGTTTAGAAGAATTGGACCTGAATAGTAAGTTGTTTTCTTTTTTTTCTTTTTTTTTTTTGAAGGCATCACAGCATTTGTGGCTCTTAGACACCCAAGATAAAGTAAGACAAATGGAACTGATTCAAATAAAGAACATACGTTTACAAGAACATAAGTGTACTTTGAGATCATATATAAGTCTCATCCACACACAAGTACAGGATCCCACAAGGAGGAATACACTTAAATATTTACAAAATACATTCAAAACAAACAAACAAAAATAAAATAACAGTACACCGTAAAGATGTGGTTTACAAGGAAAAGATATCTCCCAAAACTGATACAACACATTTGACTGTAACCATCTCAGCCAAGGACTCCGGCCAGAGCCAGGACAAAACCAAGTATCCTCATATTCCAGGACTAAGAGTTGGTAAAGGAAATATACGGGGATGGAAAACACAACATTCATGGCCCCATCCCATGGTACACAGAAAAGCCCAGTTTTGATATAAAACGTAGTCCATCAGAACTATTAGGGAGTTTATTCCAGTTTCTATAGCGTGAAACAAGTAATAACGATTGCTTGTTACCCTTTAAACAGGACTCTCGTCTATTGTTCAGTCTTTCCACCCTATCTAACAGATTAAACTACCCAATCACTGATTAGTTGACTCGGTCCTTTGCATGTAAAGTGAGTGTTCTACCAACTGAGCGATCATGACCCCTAACTCCCTTAAAAGCATTTCAATAATACAACTAGAATTGACCGTGTGATTTGTTAAAATGATGAAAGAAAAAAAAAAAAACAAAAACAAAAAAAAACAAAGCCAAAAACATTGAAAAATTTGGTTTTCCTATCTGTTCAATATGAAATTTATTACTCATCATCACATTTCACAGACATAAGTACAAATATAGCACCAAAAAAAAAAGACAACTCTGGGTAATGACGATGACCATGGCTACGACGAGATGATGATGATGATGATGATGATGATGATGATGATGATGATGATGATAATGATATGTTTTTAAGGGTTACACGGCGCTTGCCACACATTTCGCTAATATCAGCGCCAGTAAAAAGGAAGAAAATGAGATAGTAAAATGTTCTAGAATTACAATTAAAGCACCCAAGAAAAAGTAAGACATAGGGGAACTGGGAACAAATAGGGATCAGATGTAGATTTCAGGAGCATACCACCAATGTACTTAGTTTAAGATCACCTATAAGTCTCATCTGGACACAAGCACAAAATCCAACAAAGAGGAATACACTCAAATGCTTACATTATACATTCAAAATAACAAATATAATAATACATAACAGAGATAATTTACAAGAAACAAAATGTCATCTCCCAAAACAATAACTATGCATTTGACTATTTCCCTCCCTGCTAGGACTCCGGCCAGGGTCAGGACAAAACCAAGTAATCTCATTCCAAAACAAAGACAGACAGCATATTGGAAAACGGGTACAGGGGGATAGAAGACACAGCAAGTACCTCCCTGTCCACTGGGAGGTAGGGAACCCCACCCAGATGATGATAATAACAATGATGATGATAATGATGATGATGATGATTTTTTTAATTTAAATTTTTTTAAAGGGTTTTACGGCACTTGCAACACATTAAGGTCATATCAGCGCCATAGTAAAAAATTCTATATTATAATTAAAGCTCCCAAGAAAGGGGAAGACAAAGGGGAATTGGTTCAAATAAGTGTAGATTCTAAGAGCACATCATCAAAGTACTTATTTGAGATCACTAAAAGTCTCATCCAGACACAAGCACAGGTCACCACTAAGAGGAACACACTCACATATTTTACAAATCATATATATATAAAGAAAACATAACACAGTGCATAACATGATGATTTACAATGAAAAAAAATATCATCTCCCAAAACTAACTATACATTTGACTGTTTCCCTCTCAGCCAGGGCATCAGACCAGGACCAGGACAAAACCAAGTAATCTCATTCCAACACAAAGTACAGAAAGCAAGTTGGAAAACAGATATAGGGGGATAGAAGACGCAGTAAGTAGCTCCCTGCCCACTTCCCAAAGATGATGATGATGATAATAATGACAATGACGTCGATAAATGACGACAATGATGATGATGGCGGTGACGATAATGATAATGTCACCTGAGAGAAAATGTAAAGAACTTAGTTTGGGCTGAGGGAAATGTTGTTTGTGTGTTTGTTTTTAAGGGTTTTACGGCGCTTGCAACACATTTAGGTTATATCAGCGCCAGTAAAAAGGAAGAAAACGTGATAGTAAAAAGTTCTAGAATTACAATTAAAGCACCCAAGAGAAAGTAAGACAAAGGGAAATGGGAACAAATAGGGATCAGATGTAGATTCCAAGAGCATACCACCAATGTACTTAGTTTGAGATCACCTATGTCTCATCCGGACACAAGCACAAAATCCAACAAAGAGGAATACACTCAAATGCTTTTATTATACATTAAAAATAACAAATATAATAATACATAATAGAGAGATGATTTACAAGGAAAAAAATATCATCTCCCAAAACAAGAACTATGCATTTGACTGTTTCCCTCCCGGCTAGTACTCCGGCCAGGGCCAGGACAAAACCAAGTAATCTCATTCCAAGACAAAGAAAGCAATTGGAAAACAGATACAGGGGGATAGAAGACACAGCAAGCACCTCCCCGCCCACTATGGGAGGTCCCAAGTCGATGCAATATGGCAATGGGTGGAAAAAATAGAGATTTTAAAAACCATTGGGTCAGAGGTATGTTCACACACACACAAACACACACACAAATTACATTAAAATTAAAATTAAAAAGTTTTCTGCTCCCAACCTCAAGATATACATTTTTTTATCCTGCTTACGCAATCACATAACATCGAGATTTCTTTTTTACGACAATTCACCGAGTCTTTTTTTTTTTTACAATAAAAAACAAAAAACAAAACAAAAACACTACGGGGAAAGAAGGAAAATGAAAGTTGCACAGAATTAGCGGTATTCGACATGGAAGAATTCTCATTCTTCTCATCAGTGGACTGTCTGCCTGTCAGTCCTTTTGACTAGTCATCTATCAGTTTAATTCCATCATTTAGTAGTATGGGAAGTATTATTTCAACATGGCGGCATTGACTAGAAGCAAACGTTTGGTTGAACTTGGCATTCAACTATTGTTAATGTTGGAGTCCAGACAAAAAGGTAAGACTAAGACTCTAACTCTACTCATGATTTTTCTAGAACTTAGATCTAGATGATAATGTAGACCAATTCTCAGTCACTGAACTCTAGTCTAGTCTCAAGGGTTAGAGGAGAAGGCAATGATTTTTTTTCTGTGCCAATTTTGTTTGTCATATAACATGAGTGACAAAGTCAAAAGACAGCAAAATAATAAAATAAATAAATAAATAAATAATAGATGACTTAAGACTAAAGATTTGTATGTGTATATATTATTATAGTCTCTAGGCTAGCAGATGGCTCTATGATGATGACTATGCACATTGACTCATACCCATACTATGGCATGTACGTTATTCGTCCACATATATTTTCAATATATATATATATATATATTATATATATATATATATATATATATATATATATATATATATATATATATATATATAAGTCAAGATGTAAATATAATATTCAAATAGATTCATATACATATATTATAGTCTCTTGGCGCTTGGAAACAAAAACCAACTTTAAAGTGTTGTGCATGTCGATCAAGGTGAACATAAGTTAAGTTAAGTTAGAGGAGAGGCATTTTGATTCTTAATTTTATACTTAATTAATTCTAAACTTTCATTGTTTGTTTTTGTTTTTAAGGGTTTTACGGCGCTTGCAACACATTTAGGTCATATCAGCGCCAGTAAAAAGAAAGAAAATGGGATAGTAAAAAGTTATAGAATTACAATAAAGCATCCGAGAAAAGGGAAGACAAAGGGGAATTGGTTCAAAAAAGAAACAGGTGTAGATTCCAAAAGCACACTATCAAAGTACTTAGTTTGAGATCACTAAAAGTCTCATCCAGACACAAGCACAAGTCCCAACTAAGAGGAATACACTCAAATGTTTACCAATCATATAATATAATGTGTAAACTAAACATAATACAATGCATAACAACAGAGAGATGATTTACAAGGAAAAAAATATCATCTCCCAAAACTATAACTATACATTCGACTGTTTCCCTCTCAGCCAAGGACTCTGACCAAGGTCAGGACAAAACCAAACAATCTCATTCCAAGACAAAGACAGAAAGCAACTGGAAAACAGATAAGAGGGGATAAAAGACAAAACAAGTACCTCCCTGTCCGCTATGGGAGGTAGGAACCCCACCCAGTAAACTTTCATTCTCCTTCACAAAAGATACTGAGTAAGAAGTGCCCCCCAGTTCCTTCTGCTGACTGAGATATTGACCCAGATGAAAGATTGAAGAAAAACATTGTTTCTTTTTTTAATAGATTCTACGCCTACTGTTTTAAGATTAAATGTATTTTTAAAATATTTGTTTTAAAGCTTCTAAAATACTTTTATACTGGAGTATTTAATATTTATTCATTTATCATTTTTGATGCTAGCATGCTATATATCTGTGTATGTTGTTAGATATTTCAGGCCTCAACCCAATTTTTAAAAAAACAACTTTTCTCACGCATGAAATGCTTTAAAAATGCAATGCTTATTATTTATAAAGTCAGTCGATGCTACTAGACTTACGATTAGAATTCTTAGTTACACATTTTGATAATTATTTTTTAAATAAAAGTTGTTACGATTAGAGGCTAACCTAGTTCTTTACAGAAACTCACGTGAGGCCTCTCCCTATTCTCTCACGTTAATGGTGCATCATTTGCTAGTTCTAATGCTATGTCACATTGAAACCAATTTTTCTAATCAAATCAAACTGTATTTAAATAGAACATTACCTGTAATAGCAGATCACTTGGCAGGAATCATTACAAGCTAATTTCCATTTCTACATTTGAACCAATCAAAAAGTTAATTTCGTTTATATCAACAATTTATTTCAGCACCACCCTCCTCACAAACAAGTAGTGAGGATGAGGGAAGGGGGGGGGGGGGGGAAGAGAAATGCTTTCCAAATTGCCAGCTTTCAGGTTCACAGAAATTGGAATCAGGAACCTAATAAAACAGATCAGTAATTGAAAAGCATATCTTCATCTCTCTGCCCTCTTCTTTGTTTTTAGGTGTTTAACGGCGCTTTCGACACTATTTAGGTCATTTAAGCGCCCGTTTCTGTCTTTTACTTTTATCAATCTTTTATCGGCCCTGAGGGGCCATAGCTGATCAAAACGTGTACTGTTGTAATAAAATCTTTATAAAATCATAATAGTTACATGTTTTTTAAGTAAAAATATCTATTTACAATTTCTGCAGGAGTTCACATTCCTGCAGATACTTTAAAATTGTAAGCGGATCGACCGACTGGAACAGAGACTTCAAGTCTCTGTTATCATAATGTTGTGACCTTATCTGTTCTAATTCTGTACATTCAATTAAAATGTGTTGAACTGTCAGGTCAGTTACATCTTCTGCCGAGGGGTTTTTCATCCCTCTCCAGAAGGAAACGGTGAGTGAGGGCAGTATGTCCGATCCGGAGTCGAGTTATTTTTACCTCGTCTCTTCTTTTTAGCCCCGAGTTGGGTCTGGGGCCGAGGTCACTTTTAATTTGTTTTAATTTGTTATGTACATCTCGACTCCAGGATCGTTCCCATTCCTTTCGGACATGTTTTTTTAATATTGATCTTTAAATCCGCGTGTGGGATTTTACTGCCCTCTTGTAATTCTTGGCTCACTGCCTCTTTTGCCAGTCGATCCGCTACTTCGATTCCCTCTTCTTTAACAAGTCATTTGTTCTGCATTATCTCTCCTTTCTTAATCAAACATCTGTGTTTGTATTAATGTATGACCACCGTGTACTGTTGCATACACTTAGCAAATTTCAGGCTTAGAGTTAGAGAGACATCCAAAACATTTTTGATGGAAAATAGTCTTGCGGTTAAATACTGCCTTAAACATGTCAAATCTTAATAAGTCGTGTAAGCAAGTTTCTATAAAAAAAATCTTGTAAGATGTGAACAATCTTTATTTTGCATTCTCAGGATCCAAATTTGATTGACAATGCTGAAAGTAATCATAGCGAATCTGAAATTGTTGAATTTCATTCTGATGGATTGGTCGACAATATAAGTAAGGTAGGAAAAACCACTTATTATAAGCAGTCATTTTTCTCTCCTAAGATCTAAAGACACAACCAAACCTTATATCATTTTTTAAAATCACATAAAATACAGTTTCACAACTTTCAAAGCACATATAATAAGGTTAAGGACAGGGAGGAATATTAAATAAATGCTGTCTAAAATGATGGATTTATTTCTTAAAAAGATAATTTAAAGTCAAATTCTGGTATATGTTAGTGTCCTCTGTTAAAATATTTCATGTTTAATAATAATGGGATATATTTAATTCTTGATTTTTCTCTTGAACATGAATGGAGCAATAAGGTAGCTACTTATGCTATTTAATCTAATTCTTATGAATTATATTAATGAATACTACTATTTGACATCAAATTTCTAATAAAAAGAATATTATTTTAGGCCTGATGAAAAGTTGCCAAATCCAAGAAGTCCGCGTTGAACCATCCCAACTGAATGAAAATAGGAATGAAAGCAGTATTAAGGTTAGTCTTATTACTTTGTTTTGTTTTTGTTTTTAGGGGTTTTACGGCGCTTGCAACACATTAAGGTCATATCAGAGCCAGTAAAAAGGAAGAAAATGGTATAGTAAAAATGGTATAGTAAAAAGTTATAGAATTACAATTAAAGCACAAAAGAAAAGGTGAGACAAAGGGGAATTGATTCAAATAGGGAACAGATGCAGATTCCAAGAGCACACTGTCAAAGTACTTAGTTTGAGATCACCTAAACGTCTCATCCAGACACATACACAGGTCCCAACTAAGAGGAATACACTCAAACGTTTACAAATCATATAATATAATATGTAAACTAAACATAATACAATGCATAACAGAGAGATGATTTAAAAGGAAAAAAATATCATCTTCCAAAACTATATACATTCGACTGTTTCCCTTCCAGCTAGGGCCAGGACAAAACCAAGAAATCTCATTCCAAGACAACGACAGTAAACAATTGGAAAACGGGTTGGGGGGATAGAAAACACAGCATGTACCTCCCTGCCCACCATGGGAGGTCAGGATCCCCACCCAGTCTTATAACTTTAATTGACGAATTGACCTCATCATGCAACATCAGAGGAACAATTTGAGTAAATTGGATCTAAATCTCCAGTTTCTTATATGTCTGCTTGGCAAGGTACATTTATGATGCATTGCTTTACTAGCACAAGGTGTTAATGAATTTGGATTAGGAGGTTAGAGTTGTGATTTTATTGAGTCATTAACTGGAATCTATATATATATATATATATATATATATATATATAGAAGACTGTCAGCTGGTCTAGGCAAACTGTATAGATACATTAAATGCTAGTCTTTGGAGATGTTCTGTATTTAACATAGAATGTGTCCTGCGAACAGTCTTTGTCTCAGGGTTTCAGGGATCAGGTTAAATGTAATGTAATGCATATTCTGAACGCAGGCTCTTCCTCCAAGGCACTAAATTCAGTAACATCAATGTCAATCACTTAAATTTACACAAATTCACATTTTTTGAATGTATCTTCATTGTTAATGGTTTTAAGTTAAAATCACTGTATAATATCGTACAGGGTGTTCATTGAAATAATTGTCCAGTGTGATGAAAGCCCATGTAGTATGAAAGACGGATCAGATTTGAATTATAGTCCCCTTTTTTATTGACAAAAAAATTTTTATTCGAAATTAGTGTGCAATTATAAGAGGACTGAGATTCTGGGAGTCGAGCGTTTAGAAAATGGTCATTATAAATTCTGGTAGTGATTGGGAAGATGGTTTGATTGCAATAAGTATGTTATTCCTGTTTTAAGCCTTAATAACTATCTGAACATCAACACTCCACAATCTAGTTTATTTAATAGACATTATTTTTAAAAAGGCGATTTGTCCTCAAGGACTTTTTTTCAAGCATTTATGAAATCACTGCTTTTGTCATTATCATCTGGGCAATGAACTTTTCTCTGATTTACATTTCAGAAACCAAAACGAATGTGTAAGTTTTGTGATGAATTTCAAATCCATCTCACTCGTCATGTAAAAAGAAAACACAGTACAGAGGAGGAGGTGATTTCTGCTTTGAAACTATTGGGTAAAGAGCAAAACAGAATGTTTGATACCATAAAAAAGCGGCATTTTAAAGCGAATGCAGAAATTCATCGCAAAGATAAGCAAGCAACTTTAATAAGGGAGAGATGCCAAGGCAATGCTGATACGGTAATGTGTTCTGGATGCTTAGGCTTTTTTGATGGCAAAAATATCTTTCGTCACAAAGAAAAGTATTCTCGTATTCTCGAGTGATGTCTTTATAAGCTGACACAATTAAAATGACTTCTTTGTCAGGCTGTGCAAAAGAAATAGGTGTTGATGATGAGTTTAAGACCAATGTCATTGATAGTTTTAGAAAAGATGATGTTGGAGAGATTTGCAAAACAGATTTATTTGTATTGTTGCTTGGGAAAAAACAATGGGCAAGATCAGTAAAAAAGGAAAGATCCATTATGATGGGTGAGATGAGATTGCTTGCCAACTTAATTTATTTATTACGAGCAAAGTCCGAAAATGAATATGCCTCGGGATTAGATGTGTTGGACTACAATTCAATTTATTTGAAAAAGTTGTCATCAAATTGTGTGACAAAGATGATGGCCAAAAGGCCGGTTTGAAAGTGAGAATCAGATTTGTTCTCAAGAAGGCGGTCAATGTCATGAAAGGGTACTTTGTTATGAAAGGTGTATTTGACAGAGCAAGATTTGAGCAGATTTATAGATGTCCTCAATCTAAATTGGAGCTTTGTATTTTATTCAGCTCAAGTAGAATGTGAATTAAAACGGGGTGGTCTTCGTAAACCAGCAGCCATGCCATTGGAAGAAGATACTTCAACTTTCAAAATATACTTGTTCCAGGAAATGGCAAATGGGATGGCTCGATTTGAACTCTGGGACAAACACAATTTTATTTTCATGAGGAAAATAATTTTGTCAAGGATAACCATGATTAATGCTTGAAGAGGTGGTGAGCCAAGTAGGCTTACTTTAACTGAGTAGAGAGATGCCATCACAGGTGCTTAGACTTAGATCGATCCAAATTGAATCATGGATGTAGACGATCCAATGGAAAAATTGATCGATAATCTGAAACCAAGATGTTCCTGTTTTGTTCTCAATGGACACAATAGAGCCTATAACTAAACTTCTATGTGAGAGGATAAATTGTAATGTTTCTATTGATAATACATATTTGTTTCCCAACAATGGTCAATCAACTGACCATGCCAGTGGATACCATTGCCTTCGGTCTGTTGTAAAACGTTGTCCTGGACTGAAGCAGCCTCACCTCCTGATTGCTGATAAGTTTAGACATTGAGTTTCCACCATGTTTGCTCAATTAGACATTCCAAAAGAACAAAGGACCATTTTTTATCCTGACATGGGGCACTCTGAATCTGTCAATAGAAATGTGTACCAGTGTCCATTGGCAGTGACAGAAATCACAAAAGTGTGTATGTAATTTCTTGTTGAACTCAGTAGACGGTACACCACAGCCTCAAAGAGTTTCATATGAAGAAGGGGAAATCAGCAATTCAGATATTTGTTCTATAATATTACCTCAACAACATGAACAGTCCAGCTATCTTTCTGAGCAAGCAACAGTTAATGAACCAAATGGATAGCTTGCTGGAAAAGGAAGCAAATAATCACCAGAAAAAATGGTTGCTAAACATCAATATACAAAATGGTCTGATCGCAGCAAGTCTGATATCGTAAACTCTTATTTCAAGAAATATATCACAGATAACCAAGAAGCTTATGATTATAATAGGAACTGGAGTGAGAGGCGGTGACGTCACGCGTGCCACGCAAGGAACCATCGCGGCCATGCCCATTGTGGCATGATAAGGCTATTTTGCTTTGGGGCAAACAATACCGGCATGGGTGTGTGTGACCTCACGCTTAATTATTAGCACACTTTGATACACAGCATCTTTCTTTGTTTAACTGCTGAGCACACATTTACTTATATGATTATTCGCTGTTGTTTTTGATTTTTCATTTGTCTTGGTCAAATATATTTAAAAGTGCAAGTAAAGCTTGTATTATAAAATTCAGGAATTCTCTTTGAGACATCAAGGATCCACACACTAACGTTCTCGGGAAAAAAAAATGAACCTTCTAATCAAGCTTGATCGTTGAGAAAAGATGGTTCACACGTGTGTTGTCACTGGTTGCCTTAACCGAAAACAGAAGGATTCCATTAGGAGTTTTCACTCGTAAGTCACAGATGTTTGTTAGCTCATTTTATCTCTACAATCATTAATTTGCTATCAATATTCAATCACAGTCCTCTTGCTCCTTTATCCCCCCTCATCCACACATCTTCTCGTCCGAGACCTTCTTCTGTTATTCACTTTTCAGATGATAATTCAACGATAATGACTTTGAGTCGATAGACACAAGCTGTTCTTGTCGGCTATTTATTTATGTTTTAATACAGTATATAATCTGTGGTAGCAACGGAGCATGTTGTTATCTTTCTTGTAATTTCTACACGTGTATATCAATCAACATTTAATTCATTACTATTGTACAGCTGTTATCTAGATTGTTACTTTTACCGGTAAAAATGGGTGGGTGGGGGTGGTAGACAACTTACCATTACATGCCATTTCATTTCCACTTTGTTTAAATGTGTGAGGGGGTGAAAGGAGGGGGGGGGGGGTGGTTCTATGTAATTAGGCCTTTGAACCTAATGGCTTTTCAACAAAAGAGGGGTGTACAGTAGACAGCTTACCATTGATTGACATGCCTTTTCATTTCCATTTCACTTCACCTCTGAGTCGCTGTACATCATTTTTTTTGGTTTGTTTGTTGCTTTAGGTCTCTTCCAACACAATTGAGGTTATATGAGAGACCGCTGAAACAAAAAAACAAGCAATCTAACAAAAATAGTACAAATGTCAATCAAAATCATAACCTAAAGATATCATAAGCTAAATTATAAATAACCAAGAACAAACAGGCAGAGGATTTACAGTAAAAAAATATCCCCTGTCAAAAATACAATCACAAACCAAAGAAGCAGGATAGGCTAGTAAAGAGAAGAAGAAACGACATCACTATCGGATCGTACACCCATGCGAACATCATAGGTATATGATTCAAGGTTGATGCTCCCATCCAACCACCCGCGCTGTACATCATTCATTATCAATTATCACACAAGAACTTTCGATCTTATTTTAGCTTCACATTTTATTAAAAGATGTCTAAAAGAAAGCACTGTGCTTACACGTTGGAGACTAAAATAAAAATACTATTTGAAGTTGATGAAAAAAAGTTGAGCAAGACGGAGGTATGTAAAAAACATGGCATCCCGAACTCACCTTTTTCATCAATTATGAATGGAAAAACAAAAACCCCAAAGAAATGTTTAAAACACACCAAATTAAAAAATTAAAAAATGGTTACCTACAACGTTATTTAAGGGGAAACAACCCATGATACGATTAAATGAGTAAATTCCTTAAATAGCTACCACTCTTGAAAAACATCGCAAAATGGGAACTTGCTTTAAACCGAAATGGTTGAGAAGGTCCGCAAAATTTCGGTTTAACGTAATTCTACTGTATTTCTGGTGTATAATTTCATTAAATGTTAATGGTACAAATATGTAAAAAGTGACCCAATGGGTGACATAAATCAGATATCTTTGGTGTATAATTTCATTAAATGATTATGGTACAAATAGGTATTAAGTGACCCAATGGGTGACATAAATTATCAATTTTTGGTGTATAATTTCATCAACTCTTGTTTATGGTACAAATATGTATTAAGTAAATGACCCAATGGGTGACATAAATCATATGTTTTTGGTGTATAATTTCATTAAATGTTTATGGTACATATAGGTATTAAGTGACCCAATGGGTGACATAAATCATATATTTTTGGTGTATAATTTCATCAACTCTTGTTTATGGGTAACATCATGTATTTTATATGTTTACTCGTGTTGGTTTTTAATAAATTTTTATTTTAAAATCAAAGTCGTTACAGTCAGCATTTGTTTAATAAATGTGCTTATCTGTGTCAAATATTCAACCTAAGACAAGTGTGCTATTAATTGTTCGAATGCTGGTTAAATCACTTGTTAATTGGTTTTGAGCCAATCCTAATACTAAATTTTTGCTTGAAACCAAATTATTCTCCATGACAAAAGATGAAATCTTATGACATTGTATGTGTGACTTGTCAAGTTCTCTCTAAAACAAAAGGTGCGTTTACAACGATGGCAAACATGGGGTCTTTCTCCAAAGCGAATCTTTCTGTGTACGTGCCAAGTGTTTTACAGATTGAATGTTTTACCGAATAGATCACACACAAACATATTTTGGGGTGAATATTTTTGTGAGCATTTTGTAAAAAAATTCTGACAAATCTCACAAGGGTATTCATGTGATTTTCTAGTTCGAAGAGAGAATTAAATTTAAATCTACAGCTGTAAACCAAACATACATGACTTTTTGTTTTCTCTCAATGAACTTTTAGAAAATGTACATTTAAAGAGAATTTTTCCTCACAAATAATACAGCTATAACTATATGGCTTTATGTTGCTATAGGTTGTGATGTGATAAATGAGTTGGGATTTGTAAGCAAAAGCTTACATAAATCTCCACTTGACATAGAGGACACCTGACTTTCACTTTTTTTTTTAAATCCTGACCACGACAAACCAGTAAAAGCTTATTCATCAAATTCACACTTGAAAAGGTCTCACAAATTGCTCTCCATGGAAGATGAGCAAAGATTTTCTGATTGAAAATAATGGACTTCAAAACCATGAGCAGTTATATGTTAGGGATCAGCAGACAAGGAGTAAGGCTGCTCTTCTTTAGGACTATGTGGCTCAGCGTATTGGCTGGTTGGTGGAATATCCAGTTCCACATGAGGCACGTTGGCAAATGTCTCAAGTTGTTTTAGTTTGGGAAAAGGTTTTTTGCGTGGTCTACCTCCCTTGCATTGAGAATTATGGAGGCGACATAAAGTACATTGGGTTATAGACAAAGAAGGGTCAAATTCACACCATATATGCTTGTTATTTGAAGCAAGTTCTCTTGCAATATTAAGAGCGTTGAGGCCTCGATCTTTTTTCTTGAGGTAGTGGATCCTTGCAACACACTTCTTACAAATATTCTCTGAAAATGTCAGTCCATCTTTTGAAATATCCACATTGAAATATAAAAGAATTTCACGCTTGTAATTGATTGTTTTCAATGTTGCACATCCTTTTGTTTTCTCAGGAGAAGTTTGGACCCTTTTGCAGCATATTCGGCAGAGTCTATTTGCATTGAGACGATGATTATTTTCAGTATGATCCTTCATCTAAGTAAAAGAACAAAAAAAAAAAAGAACATTGATTAACTCCTTCATTTATTCATCATTCTCAAAAGATATGAGATGATCCTTTTTTTTTTTTTATCATAGTGAAGAAGACATTCATTATTATTATTATTATTATTATCATCATCATCATCATCATCATTACTACTATATTATTATCATGATTATTATTATTATTATTTTTATTATTATTATTATTATTATTATTATTATTATTATTATTATTATTATTATTATTATTATTATTATTATCAATATTATTATTATCACTATTATTATAATTCTTCTTCTTATAATAGTAATAATTATTATTATTATCATTATCATTATTATATTTTATTATTATTATCATCGTCATCATTTTTATTATAATATTAAAAAATACTTTATTTGTCCCAAAAAGAAAATTTTGTACAGATGTGTGTATTAAAAGGAGCATTATAGAGAGATATCAATAATGTAGACAACAACCAAATAAAAACAAAAAAAAAAAAAAAAAAAAAACCCAAAAAACTAAAAGAAAACACCAAAAAAAACCACCAAAAATAAACAAACAAAAAAATTTAAGTCACTCACCAACTCTATAACTATAATATTCTCAACTAGTTTCACAGCAGTCTCCGAAGATAAAATATTGCCCATCCCTTGTTGACAATTATACAACTCATCATCCGCATAAAAATCATAATTATCATTAAGACTTTCTTCCTTGCATACGAGATGTCCTGCTGTTTCCAACTTCACTGGTTGACGATCACTGTCATTTTCCATCGGTTCAGGGCCGATATCCGCAGGTTCTTCTCTTATGTGTTGATAAGAAGATAACATAACTCTCATTTCCTCACTCATTTCACTTTGATCAATGACGCGTTGATTACTGGTTGTAGCACAGGGTAGTTCCTCACTTTCACATATTAACGTTTCTGACTCAATTGGATCATCTGTTAAATCTTCCTCCTTATATAAAACTGAATGAATATCTTCCTCAAGCTTAGGTTTGATTACATCATTCCTGTCACAATCTGTCCATTGAGTTTCACCACCAGAGCAGACTTCATTGTCATCTTCATCACTTACGATCTCTGTTTTAATGTCCATTTTTCGATTCAAATCCGATAAAAGTGATTTTGATAACTGGTCAACATTATAAGACCTTCATGTTGTTCCTTTTTGGGTGGTTATTTGATACAATAAAATTGGCAGTCAGAGGAAGGAGTCTGAGATGAGAGAAAAAAAAAGAGAAACACAAGTAAAAATTTGAATACTGCTCCATGCCATTTACATTAATATACAGTAAAATTACTTGAAACCGAAAGAAGCTAAACCGAAAAATACCTTAAACCGCAAAGAATTTAATAAATTGTACCAGTTTCTTCATTATCTTTGTACTAATTCTTACTATGAACCGAAATACTTCTTAGCAGGACTTTCTTTAAACCGAAACAACTTGAGAGCACCTTCTCTTTTTCTCTCTCTCTATTTTTCTTCAAAAATTCGGGAAGGAGGCCACATGTAATAATGCCCAGCGATATTAAACACAGAGCGTAAGTATAAGATGAGGGTGAGGGTGGGGGGGTAGGCAAACACTTCAATCACGGCACTTGGGCTTGGCCAACACCACGATCGAACAGACTAGAAAAGGAAGACAACTGGTGACTGGCAGGCGAAAGAGGGGGAGTTGGGGTGTAGAATCACGCAAGCGAGATGTTCTCACTCGTGTGTTGATGCTTTGGAACTGACTGGATTTTCAACACAACAATAAGGAGGGGGGTGGTAGACAACTTACCACTTACCATTGACATGCCATTTCATTTCCACTTTGTCTAAATGAAAATGTGTGAGGGTGGGGGGGAGGTTCTATGTAATTAGGCCTTTGAACCTAATGACTTTTCAACAAAAGAGAGGTCTGTAGTAGACAGCTTAGCATTGACACGCTTTTTCATTTCCATTTCACTTCACCTCTGAGTAGCTGCGCATCATTCATTATCAATTATCGCACAAGAACTTTCGATCTTATTTTAGCTTTACATTTTACTAAATGATGTGTAAAAGAAAGCACTGTGCTTACACGGAGTTTAAAATCAAAATACTATGTGAAGTTGATGAAAAAAAAAGTTGATCAAGACGGAGATATGTAAAAACAGCATCCCGAAGTCAACTTTCAACAATTTTGAATTGAAAACAAAAACCCCCAAAAATATTTTTAAAGCACACCAAAAAAAAAAACACAAATAAAAAATAAAATTAAAAAAAAACAAAAAACAAACAATTTTTTTAATGGTTATGAAGACGGCATTTATTAAACCATTCCATTTAAGGGGAAACCCATGATACGAATGAATGAGCAAATTCCTTAAATAGTTACTACCCTTGAAAAGCGGGAACTTGCTTTAAACCAAAATGTCTTTAAACCGAAATGGTTTAGAAGGTCTCCAAAATTTCAATTTAAAGTAATTCTACTGTATGTGAATGACATTATAATCTGTCGGATGGTGAAAAAGTTTGAAATGAGATATTGCCAAGTTTAGCTAAAAGATCAATTTTCGTCCAAAATGAGTTCTTGTCATAAATGATTAAATCAACCCTTTTTGTACATCTTCATGAATATCAAAGCTTAATTTCACTTCTAAATTTAAATATTTTTTACAGCAAGTTGAAAAAGTATGAAATTTGAGAAATGTTGCTGGATACCTTTCCTATACATCTGACTATAACTTCATGTAAAATTACCCGATTTACTTCAAATAAAGATTAAAATGCTCTGGAGAGCACATTCTTTCAAAAAATGCAAATCAAAAATTTTTACCTTTCGCAGAGCTCGGGACCTGAGCTCTATAAAAATTGACTGAAACTGAAACTCTTCGTTTCAGAAAAATTCAGAGTCGAAATGAATAGTAAACAAAACAATGGCAGAAAACTAATTCACGTGGGAATTAATTAGGCTACATACCATTGTTTCTACTTACTCCCGACGACTGGACCAAAACTTTCCGAAAGCCGAAAGTGCCAGGGTGGAAATTTTCTTTGATTTTGTCACTTCATGAGTTTACCCTTGCCCTTTCTTCCAGCTTTTCTGTTCGATTGATATTTGACTGAGTGACAAAAGTTAAGTCTGAGTCTCCCAAGTTGGAAGAATAGCTGTGGATTATGGTTAGTGGATAGTTGGTTGATCAATGTAAAATACATAGGTACCTATATCTTCGCAGAAAGCTGAAAGTTGAGTTGTAAGTGTAAGTCGAAAGAGAAAGTTGAAGATATATGGCAGGACTGCCAGATGGATGAGTTCTTCATGACCAATTTCGACTTCGAAAATGGAGTAATAGATAATATAAACTCATGTGTGTGATCAAACACTACAAACATTCTGATCTCCTTTAAAATATTTAGTTTTTTAAATAAAAATCGATCAAACTAGGAAAAACGTTTTTTATGAAATAGATAGATAATCATAGTAGAAACACGATTAACTGTGGTCAATTTTGGCTATGCATGTGGCCATCTGGCAGATTAAAATTGTTATGGTGGAAGCTGGTAAATAACGCAGATTAAAGAAAGAGCAGATACGACACCAGAGATTGATATGGCTACTGAGCGTTTGTGCAACCTCGTATTCCTTTGATGTAAAACTATGGTCGCTAACCAATTTCGTCTGTACTTAAGCACTTTAATTCGAACGAGATTAATCATGATTAGTAGACGGAAAATAGAAAAAGGTCAGGTTTTCGATAATAATAATAAATTAGAAGCAATATAATGAGACAAATATGATGGAGAAGTGACAGATGAAAACAGAAAATAAAAAATCACGGGGTGTGGCTGGATAGCTCAGTCGGTTGTGCGACCTCTCTCTCTCTCTCTCTCTCTCTCTCTCTCTCTCTCTCTCTCTCTCTCTCTCTCTCTCTCTCTCTCTCGGCCAGACAGAGGGTGCCGTTCCAATTTGATCCTGAGTTTGGCACTGATCCCGTGTCTTTTTATTCTCTCTTTTCCTCTGGCACTTCTCCATACACCATTTTTCTCATCATTATTGATAGAAGTGCCCGCTCCACACTTTTTCTGAAGCATTTTTATGTACTTTTAACTATTTACATTTTTGGCTCAGCTCCATTGATCGGGTTTAGTTTATCTATTCTTTATCTAACCAAAAGAGTGCCTGCATTCAATAACGCCATGAAATACTGGACATCCTCAAATCGACCTCTTAACTGGACATGGCAGAAATGCATCAAATATGTGCAGATGGAAACTTCGAAACAGTGATACCTGCCAGAAATGTCAGGCAGCCCCAGAGACCAGCGATCACATCGTCCTCCACTGCCCAGTCACTAAACTTGAAGGTGGCTACGAAACCGTCTCTAGGGCGGAGGAAGACTTTAGAGGCGCGGTTGGCGAAATAAATTTGGAAGTGTAGCCATACGCTAATACTACTATCTATTTTTTTTTTTTTTAAGTGTTGGGGGGTCAAATTTGTATGGTTTAGCCCATGTTAAATTTTGCCATCGAGCACATCACTATTGCCAAATCTAAAATTTATAAAACTATTTTATTTTAAAACATAATTATAATTCTTTTCTTTTTTTTTTAAAGGCAATTCTAACACCAGTTGGACAAATTAATGATTATAAATTTAGCAAATCTGAAAGCGCGTAATGATAAGTCATTAATTCGTGCGGCTATATAGTCTAGTGGTATGACAATCGCTTTCGGATTGGAAGGTCCTGGGTTCGAGCCTCTCTCGACGCATAGCTGAGTCCTTGGAGAAGGCTCTTTACTCACATTCTCTCACCGTACTCAGGTGTAAAATGAGAACCTGGCGGTTAACAGCGTTGTCTATGTCCGAAAAAATTGTAACATCGCCTAACAGGCGTCATGTCCCGTCCTAAAATGTTAAATGTTTCTGTTGGCAGGGACCCCTTGTAAAGCGCTTTGAGCACATTAAGTGGATATTGCGCTATTTAAAAGCTCATTTTAAGAAAGCTCATTTAAAATTGATTTGACCCTGGGAATTGCCATCTGGCCGCCTTGTTGCCAGATTCATTTGCGCGCACCTACAGACTTTATAACCAGACTAATTTTGATCGTTGGATGACTCAAAAGATTCGTCTTGATCTATGTTAATTTCCACATTACAGGAGTATAATGATTAATAGTAAAGATGAAGGGCTATTCACCATAGCCTTTATTTCCCCGCACGTATGACGGGCTCTCTACTATTAATAATAATTGCGATAGAAATAAGTCGTAGTTTTAGTAGTGATATTATTATTATTATTATTATTATTATTATTATTATTATTATTATTATTATTATTATTATTATTATTATTATTATTATTATTATTATTATTATTATTATTATTATTATTATTCTTTCTTGCTTTGTCCGGCACCTTTCATACACACTTGTTCATATCGCCATCTTGAAAACCCCTGGATAACGACATAATTTTCTGATCCCGGGTGATGTTGTTGTTCAGGGGTTGAACTCTATTTATTTTCCAGACAAAGACAACGCTGTTAACGGCCAATTAGTTCATTTTACGGTGGGAGAATGTGAATAAAATAGCTTTTCCCAAGGACTCAAATCTCCATAGATCAGTGCGAGGCTCAAACTCTGGACATTCTAGTCAAGTTGCTAGACCACATACCCGCAAAAATTACATTTAATATCATTAATAATAATAATAAAATGAAAATTAGAAATATATGAACTTAAAACCAAGCTTCAAATTGTTACCATAAATTCACATGTTATTATCTAAATCATTCCGACATAATACCATTTTGTGGCGGAAGCTCACATATGACATGGGATCGACATATTGCAAAAGAATTGTAGAAAGATTTTTATTATCTTGTTCAATAATATCTTTTCTCCCTGGCCAAACAATTTTTCATCATTTTGGCTAGAAAACATTTACTTACTTACTTACTTACTTACTTATCCGAACCAGCGACCACCTGAGATCTAGCCCTTCGATCGTGTGCCATGACGTAGAAGTTAGATGTCTTTTGTGGTTGTTCCAGGTGACTATAAAGTGTGTTACTGATGCTTGGATTTGGTGGAAGGAATGTGCATCTCAGGTCTTCAAGAGGTTGACATTCAAGCAAGTGGTGTGTTACTGTTTCATTGGGGTGTTAGAAAACATTTACTTAAAAATGGTATCAATCCGTTAATCCAAGATGACTCCAAACTTGTCAAAAAGTCAAAAGGTCTCCATACACCTAGGTCCCGTCCTACGTGTTTAATGTTGCTGTTGGTCAGGGGCCCCTTGTAAAACACTTTGAGCACGTCAAGTGGATATTACGCTATAGGGAATGAGATTAGCGGAAGAGTAACGTCCCTTGATTGGACGTCACCCATAGTCTGTGACGTCACCGGCGGGAAAGTTATTAGAGAGAGAACGTCATGTTGGTTGTGCGCAAGCGTCTCTCGTCCTCGCTCAGTGCGTTGAACTGAATTTTGTAGTGAGAATCGGACCGACAGTAAATAATTGTCTGCCACTCTTTGGATTGGACGCTAGTATTATTGTATTGTAACTTATCGAGGTGCAGTATCGGGATCCCAATTGACTAAAGGAAGGCTTCAATTTTGAATTGGTATCAAAATGAAATAATATAATTTATGTTGTAGTTTTTGGTATAATGACCAATGCTAAGGATAACATGGGGTAGTGCCCGCATAACTCATTATTCAATGTTTTGAACAGCCTCGGTATTCACTTTCATTGTCATCATCATCATCATTATCATCATCATCATCATAATCATCATCATCATCATCATCATCGTTGTCGCCGTCGTCGTCATCATCATCTTCTTCTTCTTCATCATCATCATCATCATCATCATCATCATCATCATCATAATCATCGTTGTCGCCGTCGCCATCATCATCATCTTCATCAGCATCATCATCCTTACCACCACCAACAACTACATCATTATCATAATATCATCACGAACTCTTACCATTAAATCCCCCACCCCCGCACACACACACACACACACACGCACGCACGCACACACACACACACACACACACTTCTTTTCTGAATCCAAGACCTCTATTCTGACTGTTACTGCTCTCCTCATCCTGGGCTTCGTTCCAGTGGGGTGTTTTGGCCTGGCCTTCTTGCTCTACGCATAACAGCTCTAGGTCTGCCTGGCACCTAAAAAGGCTACATGCCCACCCCAGGAGAATTAAGCCCCGCTCACTCAGGGTTTCTTGCCGGCCTTGGACACGTTTTAACTAACTGGGTTTCCTTTGTCATCCCAGCTGTTACATGAATCACCATAAAACAGGTTGGTAGTGTCAGTTATCTGATATAAAAAAGTATCGAGTGAACATTATGAAAGAATATTCATTTTTGGCCAAAACTATATTTCAGGCCATGTACTCATTTTATACCTGGGTACGGTGAAGGAGACTTTTCATGGACTCAACCCTGCTGGTCTGGTGCCAGAGAAGGTGAAGTGAGTGTTACACCACAAGACATCTCGGCGTTGGTTTCTAAGTTTCCGTGTATTTTTATCTGAAGTAATCCGAAATAATTGGCTTTTACGCCTTTTGTACTGACCAGGGTATCATTCTGATGACATCTCTATTACGATTAAACGGGGGGTTTTTGTTTGTTTGTTTTTGTTTTTTTTTTTGTTTTTTTTGGTCAATTTCCGAAAGAAATCTATTATACTGCTTTTCCTCTTCTATTAACTTCCACCCACTCCCAACAGAAAGACCGATACGGCTGGCACAGATAAATCATCTTTACCATCGTAATCGTTATGGAAGTGTTTTCCGGTTTGTTTTATTTTGTGTTTGCTTCCGGCTTCCGGCGACCTTCATACCTTGGCTATGAATGTAGTCATCACAGAGGAGACACCATTAATGGGAGACACCCATTATCCAGAAAGGCAATCGAGTGCATTCATAAGGGGTCTTTTTGACGTTGTTTATCTTTAGTGCTGTATAGATTGCTAAGATGTAGAAGAACACAATTAAACACACAAATAGATTTTGAAAAAACAAATCACACCAGACCATTTCATTTTCTCCGCATTACACTGTTATCTTGGAGGTCCCTGTAATTCACTTGGAAGAGCACTGGCTTCACAAACAAATGAACTGGTGCAGTCGAACTTTTTTTTTTTCTGTCCTAACGAGTAGATATCTAGGTCTACTATGTCTTGCGCAAAGTACTATGCTATTGACAAAGGGTAGTAACTAGTAAGTTATAAGCCTAATGACTCTTGAGTCTTAATACTGAGACTTCATTGAATGTCAAGTTAGACAATTTTCGCCTAGTTTAGGGTCTTCTTCGCCTACTTAAAAAAAACTTTTCTGGCCAAATCTAAAAAAAGAAATAGAATGGCTTTTTTTATTTTTTTATTTTTTTTTTGACAGCACAGACCGCAACAAATGGGATAGGTCGTAAAGCCATCTCTTACTATCGTTTGAATAGAAAGCTCTTTTATCGTAAATACTTTTCACCAGACCTAACAGAACCAGATACCCATTTACCTCTGAGTGGACAGATGGATCAGATAACAAATTCGGCACAATCCAGAATTAAAAGCATATAATATGTAAGTGAACCAAAAACTCAACTAACTGGGATGTCAGGACCTCCAACCAATGAAATGATGGGAAATTGTCCCCAGAATTGTTCAGAAGAAAAAAAAGAGATCCACAACATTGGTTTCCAGGAATGAACGGAACAATTGATCTTATCTTTATTTTTTTATCGACTATTTTCATAATGAAGGTGTACCTGTCTTGTGCATCTAATCATTTTTTTTTTTGGGGGGGGGGGGGGGGGGGGGGGGGGAGAGATTTGATTTGTAGTGGTTTTGATTGGATTTGGGGTCGTTGAATTTATTTTGTGGTTTATCAATTCGTTGATGTTGCATTGTCTTCAATCGTACCTTCGTTAACTTACAGATGGCTTTTTCCGGATTAAAAAAAGAAAAAAACCTTTTTTTAAAAGTCACAATAAAATGCGACGAAAACCAAAAGAAAGTGAGTTGTAGTTAGTAGTGCTTAAGGAAAGAAGTGATCTAACTGGTCGAACTATTAAATACAACTCGCTCTACTCTTCTACTTCTATTAGCTGGTCGTCGCCATATATTTTGATGTGATTTTTTTTTTGGTCAGAGTTAGAAAGATAAAAATCTAATATCGAAGCGTCTGTCCACTAATTGGTCACTTTGAGTTTGCGAAGGCTCCGCTCCGCCCTTGTGGACGGTTTGGTGGTCTACCTCCTTGACTGTCTCATCTCAATGAGTTGCTTGTTGTGATTGTCCCAGCAACTCCTGAGGTTATCACATCTAGCGTATTCAAACCTGAAGAGGTAAAGGGAAATATGATTAATCATCTCATGTTTGATATCATAGATCGGTGTAAAATAATGAGTAAAATTGAATGTTAAGCTTAACTTATAAAAATGGAGTTAAAATTAATGCCATTATTTAGCGTGAGTACTTTTGTTTTTTTATTCTTCAATAACTTACGCCTTTGTATTTTCTAGTTTTAATAATTGAACCCACTGTGCCATGTTCTAAAGTCACAGAATCAAAATTCACTATCTTCAGCGAGGCCCTATATGCTTATTTATTACCGAATTCCAATATTTATATTATACCAGATAGGCGAGCATTGTCACAAATAATATAGTAAAAAGATAATTCCATAACACAGACCTCATGTAAAAATCTCAATGTCCAAGTGGCGGTTTCTCATTATTAATTCTTATAATATTTATTTTATCCTTATCTTTTGTTGTTGATAACTTCCTCATAATATGGAACACTATACCTACGTCAATATTTAATCATTTGTCTTAATTTCAGACTTAGTTCCATTTATTATTATTATTATTATTATTATTATTATTATTATTATTATTATTATTATTATTATTATTATTATTATTATTATTGTTATTGTTATTGTTATTGTTATTATTATTATTATTATTATTATTATTATTATTATTATTATTATTATTATTATTATTATTATTATTATTATTATTATTATTTGCATTCAACTAAGTTCAATACCATTCATTCACTTTCTTTATTAGTACAGAAGGGAGACCATAAGTCATATTCTATTCCTTCGTCTCAATCACAGGCTTAGTTCCCTTGCCAAACTGCAACTGGAGTTTGCGACTGCTTACTAACAAGGGACACAATACACTATTATGACAAGCTTTATAATAATCACCCGCTTTGCTCCCTTGACGCCAGAACGTAATATTATGGCTCAAACCAAAATGGCTTAAACTCAAATGACTTGAAGACCAGTTGTAGAAATCAAAATGGCTATCTACATTTTGTTGTACGTAGTCGCTACAGTAATAATAATAATAATAATAATAATAATAATAATAATAATAATAATAATAATAATAATAATAATAATAATAATAATAATAATAACAATATGATGACGAAAATGATGATGATGATGATGACGACGACCACGATGAAGGATGGTGGTGGTGATGATGATGATGGTGATGATGATGACGACGACGACGACGACGATTATGATGATGATGATGATGATGATGATGATGATGATGATGATGATGATGATGATGATGATGATGATGATGATGATGATGATAATCTCTTTACCCTCGTTTGGAGTTATATCGGATGGCCAAATCATGGGTGTGGGCAGCTGCCTCGGACGTGTTGACGACAATCTGTAGGGATGGCTCTGACTTCATGGCTAGGTAATCCTCTCGACTGATGGTGAAACTATGGAAGTGGTCTATAGGTATGGTGGTGGGGGACATCTGAAATAGGAGATTGACTAATTAACCCCTACGGGGTAAAGATTCACTCTAACCAATAACTGTGTTAAAAATGATGTGTTCGTATTGAATTCTGATTTTGTTTTGTTGTTTGTTTGTTTGTTCTTGTGGTTGTTTTTTTGTTGTTGTTTGTTGTTGTTGTTGTTGTGGGTTTGTTTTTTTTTTGGGGGGGGGGGGTTGTTTTGTTTTGCGCGTAATAATGTACGAACGAGTTCGTATTACAACATGAAATGTAATACTTCGCAGTAAATACTGAACACCAAAATCAAGATGTTAAAGACTGATGTCGAGCATTTTGCTCTATGGATCGGAGTGAAGGAAGTCCATAGAAATAATCATCCAGAAATTTGAGGTACGGTATTCCAAAACCAATGTTCACCGCGGACCTTCGGTCAAATGCCATCTCTAAACGAGGACTTCAGAGCTAGAGCAGAGGCAGAGTCTCTGGAAAGTTTCATTAAAAGGAAAAGATAGAAATTGTTAGGGCAATTCTATCACAGACTTCATTAAATCATTGCCCAGGAAGGCTCGCGATGGACGCCCCACGGAAACACGTAGACGTGCATTGGATGGAGAGGAACCTAAAGCAGAGAAGACTGTCCCACGCGGCGGCTTTAACTCACTCAATCATAGAGACTTTTGCCACTTTTCAAAATTGGAAATTTTTAAATTAAAAATGAGCATTCACATGTATAGTTTTATTCAACTACGACTAGCATGTATAAAACTAAAAACATTAACTTCGATACTACGCCTATAATTTGTCCCAGAAAAATGTGATAAATAGGCATGGGGTAAAAGTAACCCGGATAAACTACGGATATAGTCGGTGTTAGGGTTGAGTGAGTTAAGAATAGCAGCTGACAGGACCATGTAGAGATACTTTGTGATGCCATCAAAGCCAGTAGAAAATTGAGTGAGTGAGTTGAACAGTATAGTCCATTCCGTGTAAAAACAAACAAACAAACTACTTTATGCCACTCCTCATCTTGGAAAACTCTATCATTTCTTGGTAAAAAAAAACCGTTGGTAATCGTTGAATAATGCTTCGAACCCGTGGTATAAAATATTTAATCAACGATGAAGAATATTTTTGCTTAATTTATTGGTTTGAATAAACTCTTGAAAGGACAGCTGATTGACTTCGTCCTACGTGTTAAATGCTGCTGTTGGCTAGGGGCCCCTTGTAAAGCGCTTTGAGCACATTCAGTGGATAATGCGCTATATAAAAGTACTACTTTTTATGGGGACGTAATTTCACTATACGTTAGAAGTTGAAAGCCACCCAGAGGAAAGTAAACAATCATTTTTTGTATGCCAGAAAAATTGTCAGTTCTTACCAGATTCCAAAAGATTTTACTTCTGTGAAGCGTCATGTCTCATCAAAAATGTTAAGTGTCGCTTGTGGCCAGAGACTCCTTGTAAAGCGACTTGAGCACGTTTAGTGGATATTGCTTTATAAAAATGCTCTGTGTTTTAAATACGATATTAAAGTCCACACGTGACCACCCATTCTAAACAATATTATGTTGGAGATTTCGAGGCCTGAAAAGTAAGTTCATTGTCAGAAATTGTCATGATGTCACATTCTTACTTTTCCGGTTCCAATATCCTTGGAAGTGGGTATTCGACCAGTCCTTCGGAGGACTAATAGTGAATAGGTTACATATTGAATCATACGGTGGCATACCTTTTTAGTAGAAGGATATATAGATATAAAGAAGATGACGTCACACAGGCCTTTGTTATTGTTTTTTTTTGCCATCCGCGTTTATGAGTAATGCTCACTGAACTGTATTAATAATTAACCTGACTATAAACGTTCATGGATACACACAGTTTTGTGTGTTGGTCCGTTATACTTCCGGATGGCGATGTTATGAGCTTCTTAGCCAAGCGCATACTATCTATAGGCAAATTCTAAGGATTACGGGACGTAAAAGAGCGAAGATTAGTGATTTTTATTGACGAACAACATACACTTAGACTAGAAAATAAGATGCATCACACTGAAACCAGAAGACTATTTACAGAAGGTATGTATTCAGTCCTCCGGAAGAGTGGTTTCACACTTCCAATGAGATT
>NC_088370.1:3967459-3974959 GCF_034508935.2 Berghia stephanieae
AATCTTTGTACAGCTAGTCAAGTTGAAAAAATATGACATTTGAGAAAAGTTCTTGGATAGCTTTCCCATACATCTGACCATAGCTTCATGAAAAAATCACCCAATGTACTTCAAATAGAGATTAAAATGCTCTGGGGAACATATCCTTTCAGGAAATGCGAAAAACAATGCAAATCCAAAATTTTCCCCTTCCGACTTATTATGTCATGCATTGACACATATTAGCACAGATTTATTCACTGTCATGAGCTAATTGATGAAAATACGAAGCTAATTTAAAACAAAATAAACATAAACGTATAATAAAGTATTCATAAAATATACAGCAGGTACAAGAAAAGCTATAGAAATTGGACATGCAGGTAGAATAGATTTGTAAAAATGGATTTGTAATGTAAATAGAATTTTGAAAAAAAAAAGATTGGGGAAGGATTGCACACAGCAGGCAACACATGTTGATAAAAAGTAAAAGTAGAGCATGGCATTTGAATGTATAAATAAATGATAACTAATGTAAATATAGCACCGTGTAAACATGCTTGCATAAATATATTTTAGAGCGAATAGTATCTTTTAAATTTCATGTAATAAAAACCATCCTAAAGTTTCGTATTGCTGATGGTAAAAATAAATTAAAATATCTTTGTCTTTTGATTTTCATGTGTATTATTCTCTTACTCTACTGGTTTCTTGTGATTTCGTTGCACAGAGGGTGGGGCTCGTCTCTTTGGATTTTGGTAATCTTAACATTAGCAATATCTTTGTGGAAATCTTCAACATTGTCCCATCCATCATTTCCTGACATTCGATTAGCACGCTTTATTATTCTATTTATTTTCATTATTTCAGATTGTGTACGATTCCCACCCTAAGCAGCTACACAGAAACTAAAGACACGTACAATACAAGATTTATGAAACAAAGATAAAATTGCTTTGTCAACGTTTATGTGCTACAGTCTCTTCATCATGAATGATTTTGTCTTCATCTTTTTTAGTACTTTGCATGACTGAGTTGTCCAGTCTAATCTTTCATTGACAATTATACCGAGGTATTTAGACTCCTCTACCTTCTCCACATTTTCGTTTTTAATCTTTATATTTTCATGTATGTTGCCATCTTTTCTAAAATCAAATATCATCTCTTTAGTTTTCTTTACATTAAGTTCTATGTAGTTATTATCAACCATTCAATAAATCTTTCAATTTCGCTATAATAATTCAATACATCATATCTTGTTGTTATCAATGCCTGAATGGTTGTATCGTCGGCATACTTTAAAATATTTACATTACTTGTGCAGACATTTGAGTCATGATATCTCAAAAAGTGTTGGTGCAAGAACAGTTCCTTGGGATGCTCCATTGTTGATGATCAGGGAGAGGATTCTACTTTGTTGTTCTCGTCTTCCGTAAGGGAGACGAATTGTGGACGAATTTTCTTCTTTTGTTGAAGTCTTTATATCGTTTTTGTTGGTTTGTTTGTGTATTATATTACCAGGCTTTTGAAAGTTTAAGACTGTCAAATAATTTAAAAGTTGATCTTTAAAAAAAAAGAAAAAAAAAAAAGAACAAAATAGGTATAAAAAGCAAACTGTGTCTCAAAAACCTTCGACAGTCAGCAACATAAAAATTTGTGAAGAAGGATTTTGAACCTGAAACAGTTCTTTTTGTACATTTTATTTCTTTTTTTTTACAAAAAGCCATTATGTTCAATTTTGTTCATATGTTTTGTTTATTCCATACTTACATCATGTTGTTCCAAATTCCAGGGGTTCCAAGACAATAAGGGTGTTAGGTAGATGATCTCTAATGGGATGGCATATGAGAATCGGTTGTTGAAGGTGGAACATACCTGAAAAATGTCGAGTTTCGGTTTATTTTATAACATTAAGATGAAATAGATACAAAATCCACCACCTCAAGAAGGTATTATATCGGCTCGATTAAAATGCTAATGTAGGCCCATGAGTTCTGAACACAGGATCATTGTTGTTTTTGCAGGTGGTGAAGATACTGGATATTTAGTAGGATGCCATGCCTTATTTATTTTCTGCATCATATGGAAAGTAGAGACTATCATTCTGGGGTCAATGCAGAGGTGTTTTTTGAGGGACAGCTCAGAAAAAAAGAAAAACACGCGCAACTTATTAAAAATCTGACTATAGCTATCGATTTTAAATATAGCTGTAATAAATGAACTCCTTTCCTCTGACTCATCAAACTCATGAAAAATATTTTTAATAAATACAATTCAGGATCAGAGGTTCATACATTTTTTTACAGCTGTGTTTGAGGGTAAGCTGAAAAAAAGAAGAAAAACATCTGACTATAGTTTTGTACAACTGTAGAAATTCGTAATACGAATGTGTAGTTTTAACATTGTATTCTTATAACTAAAAAAAGCCCTCAGAACTCGTTTACATTCATATATATGGACAATTTCCATAACCAGTTGTTATATCTGATGTATCCGTGAATGTTGCAATAAAATGGTCATTTGTATATATTTATTATGGACTATTATATGTCAAAACATATAGACGTCTATTCATGTTTCATTTCATATCGTGTCTCATTTCAATTTATTTAGAAGAATAAAGCACAATGTGGGTCGGAAGTTAATTTTAAGAAAGAAAAAAACCGCCCGTTTGCTTTATTTTTCTTTCTTCTTTTTTTTAAATTATTTTTTTAATTTTTATTTTGGGGGGGGGGGGGGTTTAATGGGTTTTTTAAAAATTATACTATTCTTACCTTCTTTTTACAAACTTCCAAATTCATGGGAGCAACCCTTTTTTGCGTTGTCATGGCAACCCAACAATTTTCATCGCTGAAACCCCTTGCCACCGTCTAAAGAAAGGAGGAGAATCTCATTTAAAAAGAATTGAATAAATGATTGGTGGTAAGTATAGTAGTAATATGTCCATACAAACACAAGCGGTCCTTTCCGACCGGCCACCAAGTCCTGGCTGACCATGATAAAAAATGATAATAATAATAAAAAATATTTATCTTCATAGAATTTTTGAATGAATGTTTATATTATACAGTAAATACACAAAAACACTTAAAGAAACAAACAGAAGGGAATCAAAGAAAAATTATGACAACACAGAAAACTAAAAGACAAAAAGGGAAAAAAAAAGGCTAAACACAAGACAAACCGAAACAAAACCTAATATAAACATTGAAAAATAACAAAAGAGCCAGAAAAATGAAAAACAACAATAAGAACAAACACAACAAACCCATCTCCACCTCCCCCCCCCCCCTCCAATTTAACACCAAAAAAATCCGCAACTCACAGTCAATCCCATAGCTCCTGGCTTGGAAAACTTAAACATTCTGTGATAGTAGCCGGAATTAAAAAATGTGTCAGGGTCGTCAAATTTGTACATCTGTTCTCCAAAGGATTCTTCTCGAAGGTCACCGGGAACATTGTCCTTCCCTGGAATATCGGCCATGATCTTGTCGAGGAGGGAATACTTTGTGAACCTGGAATAATATCATTGGGAGAGCTTAAGGGAGGAGGCGAGGGGAGGTTTTTGCTAGAAACAAAGACATCTGAAAGAGTACATGGATAGGCATAGATATAGAATTCCTAAATTCCTTTGAAACTATCTGCGCTTTAATTAAACGGTTTTTAAATATATTGACCAATCAAAACAAAGCAAAACACCCCACCCCCACCCCCCGCCCAAACCAATCAAGATTTGTAGAGATAATCTTTTTTTTATTATTAAATGATCGGTAATATTCCTTAAAAGACAAAATCAGCAACAAAAATAGAAATTTCCAGAACACAAGGAGGCAATCAGTTAGTGACAATAAAATGAATAAAGTCAAGCTTTTAAGACCTCAAATGTTTATTAATTCCCATTCAATTTTGTTGTAATATCATACTCTAAACGTTATAGATTACATATAGCTGTGTATTTTACATGACCGCATACAATTAATAGGTGGACAAAAGATGTGCATAATGGAGACAAGTGATTAATCTTCTGAAAAAATGGATTTATCGAGGTAAGCGTTATGCTCAATATTGAAAATATAAAGATAAGTATTGAATTGTAAGCTTCAATTTATTAGACGAAGACAGATATTTTGGACGTTTTAGATGATGAATGAAACACTAAGGACGAATGAGGTATGTGTGAATGGCGTAGTTAAGGTGAATAAACCCGTCGTCTAATAAATTGAAGCTTACAATTCAATATGTATCTTTATTTATTTCTTCGAGCTTCAAGCAGCAATATTTTCATTGCTCAGCATTGATAAAACTTGAACTGTCTAAAACCACTGTGTGCCTATTTTTTGTGAGCACAGCTTGTGTGTCCATTTTCATCATTTTTTGTGATTTGATAATTGCAAATTTATTACTAAAATTTTTTCTGACCTTTTATATAGCGCAATATCCACTAAACGTGCTCAAAGCGCTTTACAAGGGGTCCCTGGCCAACAGAAACACATAACATGTAGGACGAGACATGACGCCTGTCAGGCGATATTATTATAAACAACAACTTACTTCTTGCTGGTGTGTTCATATAGCCTAAATCGTGCTGCACGGTGGTAAAAAATCTTATCCAAATCTCCCTTTTTCCTTCTAGGGACTCTGTATGACAGATCGTCTACCTGTGGAGATTAGAACAAATACTCCCTCAGAGCGTAGACATCGTTAAGTTATAGCCTGACACTGAAACCCCCAAAGACTGGCATTTTGACGTCATTGTTTGGTTTTTGCAACGTCTAGTGAGTTGTCGTTAGTAGTGCTCATGGAAACTAGTGGTCCCATTGGTTGAACTATTGAATACAACTCACGATTTGTTTTCTTTTTAGGCCAAAGACTGGCATTTTGACGTCATTTTTTGGTCAGTATCAGGCTACAAGTTAACGATGGCTACGCTCAGAGCCGCCAACCAAGACAATGGAGTCGGAGGTATTCCGACGGACAGCAACAACATACGACTGCCTTGCTGTCCTTAGGATAATTTGTTAGTCCATAGCTAAACATTTCATCCAAGCTCCGCTCCTCCCACCTCCTACCCCCCCCCCTCCCGCAACACCTTCCCAATAATCAACCATACTATAATATCAAGCTATCTGTCCACTCCTGGGTGGACAGATGAGAGGGGTAAGGAGGGTGGGGGGGGGGGGGGCGGGGGGAAGAGAGAAATGAAAAGGAAAAGAAGAATATCTCTGACTTCACACAGTTCATGATTCAGTCCATTTGCTTGAGAGACAAGCGTTCTACCATGTGAGATGGTGCTGCTAAAATGGACGAGACCATGAAATAATAAAGAAAAGGTATGTCAAATTTAACAAAAAATGCAAGCAAAAAAGCAAATAGTCATAAAAAATAATGTTTGTGAAAAATTACTGAGAAGAAAATAACAGAAGAATTAAAACAAAACTTTGAAAAAAGAATCCCCCCACCCCCGTCCCCTCAAAACCCCATAAGACAAACATATTATGCCCTTTTTCAATTGGATCGGACTTTTTTGACAACTGAAGTCCACGCTTACCTAGTAAAAAAATTATAAAACACATTATCTTGCTCCTATTGTTATTGTTATTATCATCATCATCATCATCATCATCATCATCATCATCATCATCATCATCATCATCATCATCATCATCATCATCATTATCATCATCATCATCATCGTCATCATCATTATTATTAGTATCATTATTATTATTATTGCTATTATTATTATTATCATTATCATTATTATTATATTATTATTATTATTATTATTATTATTATTATTATTATTATTATTATTATTATTATTATTATTATTATATTATTATTATTATTATCATCATTGTTATATTATTATTATTATTATTATTATTATTATTATTATTATTATTATTATTATTATTATTATTATTATTATTATTATTATTATTATTATTATTATTATTATTATTATTTATTAATAAACAATAATAATATCAGTATCATTATTATTATTATTATTATTAATATTATTATTATTATTATTATTATTATTATTATTATTATTATTATTATTATTCATTATTATTATCATCATCATCATTATTATTATTAATCTTTTTATTGTTACTACTACTACTACTACTACTACTACTACTACTACTACTACTACTACTACTACTACTACTACTACTACTACTACTACTACTACTACTATTATTATTATTATTATTATTATTATTATAGTAGTAGTAGTAGTAGTAGTAGTAGTAGTATATTATTATTTATTATTATTATTATTATTATTATTATTATTATTATTATAGTAGTAGTAGTAGTAGTAGTAGTAGTAGTAGTAGTAGTAGTAGTAGTAGTAGTAGTAGTAGTAGAAGCAGTAGTATTTCTAGTGCTAATATCATTATTAATATTCATATCATTATCCTCCTCCTCCTCCTCCTCCTCATCATCATCATCATCATCATCAATCACATAAAAAAAATATAATATATAGAACTGTACAATGTCTATAAAAACGTTTCTTGCCTGTATAAGATACTTGGTAGGGATATCCTCTTTCATAGGGTAGCACATGATTCGGTAATTCCACTGTGCATAATTTGGAAGACCTGAGGAAATAATATTATAGTACTGTAGTTTTGAATTTTAACATCTGGAATAGGATTCAATAGTCTGATGTCACGTCGCCCAGCAACGGCGGCCATCGTGGTTCTCAACAAAGAAAATCGGTACTTTTTATTCTTTATGCTGGCTAGAACATTTCATATGTCTAGTGATCAGAATGTGTAAAAGTCAAAACATGATCAGATTTTTAATGAGTTTTTTTCTCCTCTGGATACGCTTTTATGCTCGTGGGAGAAATATTTCATAAGGGCGTCCGCCATTGCTCCGATAATTTGGAGCCAGTTACTAAGTTACCATGCGTCATTACGACGGAAGTGACGTTACGACTGTTGAAGCGTATTTCAAACAAGTTCCCAATACATTGGGAGCGCGCGTTGGGAACAAGTTTGAAATTTTCAAAAGCTGGAGTTTAAGAATACTTTTATTATTAATCATATTTTTTTTTATATTATGCCTTTTCCGCCATGACACCAAAAGATATCGTCACCTAAGCATTCCACGAAGGAATAATATAGATAACTCATCAAACAAGCTGTCTGATGTCAACAGGAATCACCCATGTTGTCCAAGTGAGCAAATTGGAGGTTAATAATCTTGCTCAAGGAAAAAAACGAAAGTGCCCGAAACGCGGCTTGAATCCGGGTCCTTCCGGGTCACAGTAGTATGCCTTAACCACTCGGCCACTTCGACCCCCATTAATTATATACTTATAATATATATTGTTTTTAATTGCACCCTTTCGCCAGGCATCCTGAGACGCCGTCTCCTAGACATTCCCTGAAGAAATGATAAAGAGCATTCATCAAACAAACATTGGATATAAACAGGAATCACCCATGTTCTCCGAAGTGATCAAAGTGGGGGTTAGTAATCTTGCCAATGGAA
>NC_088370.1:3979959-3982459 GCF_034508935.2 Berghia stephanieae
GTCGGTAGTCCCTCAAGGATGTGTCTTGGGTCTTGAATGCTTTGAACCATTCTCGCATCTCAACGATTTGCTCCTTAGGAAAGGAAGGAAATAGAATGTTAAGAAGAAGAAACAGTAGAAAACGGTAGGGGCTGCCTGAAGCCGGTGATCGTAAAATACCAACGAAAGAGTGAAAATGGAGAGGCTTCGTTTTGTTCCCATACGAAGCCTCTCCATTTTCACTCTTTCGTTAGGCAAGTTAGGAAAGTTAGGAAAGAAACAAAACAAAGAGAATTAGAAATAAAAACAATACGACCAGGCAGTTAATTCACACCTTAGTTAAGTAAGATAATGTGTGTTTAAGCTGTATGGTCTTGTGGCATGACACTCGTCTTCGGATTGGAAGGTCCTGGGTTCGAGTCCTGCTCTGAGCGGCGCATAGTTCAGTCATTGGAAAAGGCTCTTAACTCACATTTTCTCACCATACTCATGTGTAAAATGAGTATCCGGTTGTTAACGGTGTTGTCTCTGTCTGAAAAACAAAGGTAATATCGCCGAACAGGTGGCATGTTTCATTCTACATGTTAAGTGTTGCTGTTGGCAAGGAACCCCTTGTAAAGCGCTTTGAGCTCGTTTTAGTGGATATTACGCTAAATATATGCTCAAGCTTTTTAAAAGATCCTTACTCAAAAACGCAACGCAGAGGTCAAAGTACACGATCATTGTCATCCATCCGACCACTGACCACGCTCAAAATTTCTTGACAAGCCGCCATTAGTATGAGCCACCAACAGCATAATACCATACACCTTCTAGGAAATGCTTCACAGTTAATTTAGTTTATTATTACTCACGTCGATATTTGACAGTTTGGTGACAGCACTAGGTACAGCAGGGAACGGTACATTCTGTGTTGCATGGTAATCAGTGGATGATTCTGATGGCATTTTCAGTTTGTAGTCATTATGACGAGTACGGAAATCCACGCCGTTCAGAGACACGCTAACTTCACCCAGGCCTGAATGGAAAGAAAGATGTGTTGATAAATTTACTAACGAAAAGGTGAAAATGGAAAGGCTTCGGATGGGAACGCTGTAGACAATGGGCGTTGGTTTGAGAGTATTTCCATTACGACAATGAGCCTATTATATATCAATTTGGATTATCAGACCTGTAAAGATTGGATTGTGTCAAACAACAACCTAAAGTTGAAGACCAGAATAAAAGTAATAGAAACATAATATGTTATAAGTACCCTATTATACGGTTGTGAAACGTGGACGCTTAACAAAGAATGTACGAGGAGGTTAAAAGCATTTGCGATGTGGGTGTATAGAAGAATGTTGAGGCTATCATGGACTGACAGGTATACACACGAGGAAGTGTTGGAGAAGGTGAGAAAGGGAAAAATGTTGATCGATACTATCAGAAAGAGGCAGTTACGGTTTCTGGGACATGTGTGGAGAAGAGACGGAATAGAAATGTTGGTAACATCTGGGATGATCGAAGGAAAGAGAGCTAGAGGAAGACAAAGAATGACTTATTTAAATAACCTCAGAATGGCCAAATGTGATTTTAAAAGCAACACAGATTTCATGCGCACCGCAGAGGATCGTGATTCATGGAGACAGCTGACCGGCAACGTGCTCAAGAGCACAAGCCACGATGGATGATGAAAAATTGGATTAGAGATCAAACCTACCTATTGTTCTATCGTAGTTTGAGTGGTCGTGTATCGCCATGTAAGCACTGCCAGAAGTATGAGTGTTGCTATAATAATTCTGTGGTCCTCGGTTTCCACCTCTTACTTGTCTTATGCCAGAGTCGCCATCAGACCGTACCCTTAAGGGTGATTAGTTGTACATGCAGGGACGGCTGGTAATAATGGGCAGGGTGGGCAAATACCAGCCTGTTTTTTCAAGTTTTATGCTGTATTACCATGTCCGAAATAATCTAATTTAAATTAGATAATTTTAAAAGTTAGTACTTAAACTTGATACTTCGTACTAAAATCAATTTGTGTGTATTTTTGATAGTTTGAGAATCACCATGCCCCCCGTAATGCATAAACCAGGATACGCTCCTGTTCTTTTTATCACCCCCCCCCCCAACCTGTCCACTTCGCCCACATCGTCATCTCATCGTCACGTCGCCTGACGCTGAACTCCGAGTTTGCTGTCTGGCCTCTCTAGTTCTAGGTCGGGCTAATTCAAATGAGCCCACCTTATAAACCAGTGAACACTAAATAGAGATTTTGGCAAACGAACTTTTTCTTATTTATTGCCTTACTTGTGCTGGTACCATTGATGTAATGACATTGGGAAGGTTCCATTTTGAATTAAATTTATTAATTTACTAATATTATATCAAGTTAGTATTAACTTGTGTTGTTTTTATATTTTTTAATCCGTTTAAATTATTTCTTTTTTTTTTTTCTCGTTTTCTTTAGTGCTTCTCAAAACTCATTTATTTAAATTTTCTTGTTTTTTTGTTTTGTTTTTATTTTTTTTATTAAACAAAT
>NC_088370.1:3987459-4034959 GCF_034508935.2 Berghia stephanieae
AATGTGAGCTAGGGCGAGGTGACTTGCTCAAGGCCACTCAACGCAGCGGCGGGTGATCGAACTCGGTACCTTTCGGGTACGAAGCAAAGACCGTACCCTTGAGCCATGATGCCGCTTATGTGTTTCAAGCAGCAATAGATAGCAAGCGCTTGGCTAAGAAGCTCATAACATTGCCATCCGGAAGTATAACGGACCAATACACAAAACTCTGTGTAACCATGAATTTTTATAGTCTGGTTAATACAGCTCAGTGAGAATAACTCACAAACGCGGATGGCAAACTATAATAACAAAGGCTTGAGTGACTTCATCTTCGTTCTATCTATAGGTTCATTATTTAAGAGGAGAGGTAGTGACATTGATATTCTTTCTACCTTTCTTCAGATGAGAATTGTTGTGTCATGGCCTGCCTGGCCAAATCCTTGACCGTGTCTGTCATGGCTTACATCTTTTTGTCCATTGCCGACACCTGGGCCTTGAGGTCGTTCAATTCGTTGGGACATTGCGAGGCGGGGTTAGCGTGTGTGGTCAGTCCAAACGTCAGGATTTGGAGCAGCAGAATCTGTGGATTCGGTATGGTGGATGATGGATGGTATTTGAAAGACTAAAGTCACATTGTCCAGAGCAGGTGCCTCTGGACAATGTGACTGCGGACTTGAAAATGAAAATGGACATCATGTCCTAATGGAATGTCCAAGGTACAACCAGTTGAGAAGGAACTTCTGGCCTGACCCAACCCCATACTCAAAGAAGCTGTACGGCAGTGAGGACGACCTCAGGACCACTGTGAGCTTCATTCACCAGACCGGACTGACCATGTGACGTGACGAGAACGAAGAAGAAGAAGAAGAAAGACTAAAAAAACTAATTAATGAAAAAAAAAATTAGAGCTTTTATATAGAGCAATATCCCTAAACGTGCTCAAAGCGCTTTACAAGGGGTCAGTGGTCAACAGCAACATTTAACATGTAGGACGGGACATGACGCCTGTTAGGCGATATTACAATTTTTCGGACAAAGACACCGCTGTTAACGGCCAGGTACTCATTTTACACCTGAGTACGGTGAGAGAATGTGAGTAAAGAGCCTTTTCCAAGGACTCAACTATGCGCCGAGCGCGAGGCTCGAACCCAGGACCTTCCGATCCGAAAGAGTGTCATACCACAAGACCACATAGCCGACTATGACGATTTTGATAAGGAGTTCTGATAGCTCAGTTGGTAGAGCACTCACTCGCTCACACGCAAAGAGACTAAATGAGATTGATCCTGGATGCAGTCAAGATTTATTTTTCGGATCCCCCTGTCCGCCTAGCAGTGATTAGGTAGCTGGGTCTGTTTGATCCTGCAGAAAGAACTTTGAAATAGATTAGCGTAAGTATTTGGTACAGTCAGTGTCACTCTATGGAATCTTAAATAAACTCCGACTCCACGAGGCTAATGGCTCTGATGATCTGCTAGACCATTTTGACAGGTCAGCGGCTAATGATGATAATGGTGATGATGATGATGATGAAGATGATGACTATGTGACGATGATGGTGATGATGATCATAATGATCATGGTGATGATGACGACGATGATGATGATGATGATGATGAGAGTAATGATAATGATGATGATGATGATGATGATGATGATGATGATGATAACAATAATAATAATAATAATAATAATAATAATAATAATAATGATGATGATGATGATGATAATAATAATAATAATAATAATAATAATAATAATAATAATAATAATAATAATAATATAAATAATAATAATAATAATAATAATAATAATAATAATAATAATAATAATAATAATAATAATAATAATAATAATGACGAACATGGTGACGACATCATGTGAAATTGTCGGTAACACGAAGAACTATTCATAAACATCGTTTTATTAATACAAAATAATGTTAACACTGACCCTCATTCTTGTTCGAAACCACAGAAAAAATCCTACTTCAGAGGACAATCTAAAAAAAAAAACGAAACCTTATGACCCCAAAAAGACCAGGGAGTTATCTTTATATATTATAATAAGATTGTAACTAGGCTAGAGGACGCTTATTATAAACGTTCTCCTTTTATACCAATAGACAATCGTCCTGGTTGTTGACGGCGATATATTGAATTTCACGACAAAACGCTTTATTTGACAGAATAATATGTGGCTTCGTGGCCTTGTGGCTTCGTGGCCTTGTGTGGTATGACACCTGCATTCAGATTTGCAGGTCGCTGGTGAGAGTCTCGCTCTCCCTGGGCGGCGAATAGTTCAGCCGTTGTTGGAAAAAGTTCTTTACTCAAATTATCTCACAGCACTCAGGTGTATAATGAATACTTGACCGGTAACATCGTTGTCCGTGTCGGGGGGGGGGGGGGATGATATTAGCGCCTCAAAGGCGTCACGTCACGTCTCGTTCTACTACGTGTTGAATGTTGCTATTAGCTTGGGACTCCTTGTAAATCGCCATAAGCACTTTTATTGTATATTGCTCTGTGATATATTTTTTAAAAAGGCTTAAGAAAACCAACCTCCTACCCCCTACTCCCCAACGATAAACGAACAATTCCAATTGCCCCCCAAATACAGAATGTCAAAGAATTACAGTTACAAAGTTTGCCTCTTTTGTTTGTTTATTTTTTTCGCATTTCTTCTTCTTCTTCTTCGTTCCCATCACGTCACATGGTCAGTCCGGTCTGGTGAATGAAGCCCACAGTGGTCCTGAGGTCGTCCTCACTGCCGTACAGCTTCTTTGTGTATGGGGTTGGGTCAGGCCAGAAGTTCCTTCTCAACTGGTTGTACCTTGGACATTCCATTAAAACATGATGTCCATTTTCATTTTCAAGTCCGCAGTCACATTGTCCAGAGGCACCTGCTCTGGACATCCTCCACATATGTTCCTTTAACTGGTTGTGTCCAGTTCTCAGTCTGAAGATGATGACCTGTTCCTTTCTGTCGAGCACCTTGATTGGGTCATTCATGTTGTATTCTGAGTGCTTCTCTCTCCATCTCTGAGACTGGATAAATTTGGCCATTTTGTTAATTTCTCCTGTTGAGTACGTTGGGGAGGGTTGCTGCATGCGACTGCCTGCCTTTGCCAGTTGGTCAGCGATCTGATTTCCAAGTATCCCACAGTGTCCTGGAATCCACTGCAGTACAATGTTGGTAAACTTGCTTAACTTCATTAGGTCTTCCACCAAGGCGTCTATATCATCCGCAAAGGACATCATTATATCCTCCAGAATTTTCTTAGCATCTGTTAAAATCACTATGTGTCTTGGTTTTTCATTTTCTGAGAGGATTTGCTTAACAGCTTCATGGATTGCATCTGCCTCTGACTTGTAGATTGAAGTGCGAGTACCAGTCGGTTTGCTGATCTCCTTTTGTTGACCATTTGTGTGCTCGATGTGCACTCCCAGGCCCCCGCACGTGTGTTCTTTATTGCATGAACCATCTGTATAGATTCTTGTCCATTTTTTTTTCAGAGTAGTTTTGATCTATGCACTTCTGTACAGACTTCTTGATTTCTTCGCCGTGTTTTTGTTTTGTTGAAATGTCACCAACGGAAGTCTTGATTTTCAAGTGATTTTGCCTTTTCCAAATTGGTACTCTGATATTTGCTTTGCATTTTTGGGTCATTACTTCGTCAAGTTCGTGATCTTTTTCAATTTGCTGGGCTCTTTCAATAAAGTGTGATCTTTTCAGTCGCCTAGTTTTCTTTTGTTGCGCTCTAGCGTGAAGAGGCTGATCTGTCATTGTTTTCACGTCTGTGATTGTTTCAAAATTTTTGATTCCCTTCTTTCTGATAGAGATGTAAGTCCTGTTATGGTTTCCATTGCATCTACCCGTGTTTTCGCATTTAAAACAGTAACCATTAGCCATTTAACTGCTGTACTCTGGAATTTGGTAAAAAACAAAACAAAACAAAACAAAAAACAACAACTCGTTCTTCAAATATCGATCGATTTAAATAACTTTCATCTTGGCAAAAACTCTCAAACCTGGGACTTCGTGAAGTCCCAGGTTTTTAAATTTTTGCCAAGGTGAGAGTTATTTAAATAGATCGATATTTGAAGAACGAGTGATTTCAGGCCCAAATTTCAAATACATATTTTTCAAGAGTAAGGCAGTTGTTGAATGGTTAATACTACTTCAATCGTGGATAGCTCATACGGTAGAGGCACGCTCTCACCGGCCAGGCGGAGTTGTCGTACCAATAAGGTCGCGGGTTCAAACCCCCATCACCGCCGCGAACATTGTTTATTCTCTATTGTCTTCTGGCACTTTCCTACTCTCTTCATCTCTTGTTGTTACCAACATAAGTGCCTGCTCCACTCACTTTTCTGAATGGTTTATACCACTTCAATGCACGTTTATTGTTCTTTACGTGGAATACACATTTGAATCGACATGAAGAAAATTCAGTTTTTCTTTTCTCAATCCCCAATCTACAGCAAATTATGTCAGGTGTATAAAATCTCTATCAATTCAACACTTCACCAAAATTGCGACCCACATCTCAAATAATTACTACATCATTCATCTTAACAACGCCACGACCACATTATCTCATTCGTCTGTAGTGTTTCATTCATCCTGTTTTGTTGATAAAGTGGAAACCCGAAACGTCCATTTGATCTGTTTTCGTGTATTAAATGGAAGCTTACATTCAATTTCACATTGCTATTTATTTTTATTCTTTTACTACATCTAAGGGGCATGGGATGTGAAAATGGAAATTACCGTCATAAAGCAAAAATCAAAGACAATTTTTACTTGCTGAATTTCATATAACGGAGACATTTTTTTAGATGCAAAAAAAAAAACCCAACAAAAACGTCAGTGTTTTTTCCAATAGAGATGGTCATCAGATTATACGTATCACGCATGACGCATCACTTATCACCTATCTATCATCTTATCATACTCATTATACGTAAAACAAATAGTGCCGCAATGCGATATAATGCGACTGGATGTCGCCATGTAAACATTTCCGAGACCCTTATAAAAATCGCATGGCGACAATTTTTAAAAACATATAAGGAGATTGATCATGTGATAGATACGTGGTGCGTGATTCGTGATGCGTGATACGTGTGATCTGCTCAACCTATCATCTTGGTTGGGATTTACTACTTTTATCCCGACGTATAGCCCGATTGAAGTATATTATATTATAAAAATTAACCAAATTTTATTTTCTACGTTTATTTAGCAACTTTATTTTAAAACTAAATCGTAAAATGAAACTTTTGATATATTTTGACAAGGAAAAGATATCCTAATATATCGATAGCTGAACAAAAGATTTCCGGGCCAAGATGAGAAAAAAAAAGTGTTTTGTCAATTAATGCTGTATTCCTTTACTCTGAGAAATCACATTTTAGAAATTTGGCCATAAAACTCGACCTTCAAAATATCAATCGATGAAAATGGCCTTCATCTTGTCAAAATCTCAAACCTAAAACTTCACGCGATCGATATTTGAAGGACGAAGGGACACCTGTGAAGTCCCAGGTTTGATATTTATTGACAAGAAGAGGGTCATTTAAATCGATCGGTATTTGAAGGACGTGATTTCAGGCCAAAATGTTTTTTTTTTAATGTGTTTTTCTAGAGCGTGCCAGAGTAATACCGCCTCCACATTTATTGCCGGATATAAGCAGCGGAAAACTGGATACAAGGTTCTTGCAACGCACCGATTGTTTCTGAGTGAAAGACATTGACTATTTGGTTTTACTTATTGATCCCAATTGTTATGACGTATTTACTTCTTGGCTTGTGATTGGGCTAGGTGGTCTCAATAGCTCAATACTCTTCAACAGTACTAACGTCACTTCCTTCCTAATGACGCATGGTAACTTAGTAACACTGGCTCTAAACTATCGGAACAATGGCGGACGCCGTAAGAAATATTTCTCCGGCGAGCATAAAAGCGTATCCAGAGGGGAAAAACCCCATACATTTGATCATGTTTTGACTTTTACACATTCTGATCACAAGGCATATGAAGAATGAATAGCAATGATTTTCTTTGTTTAGAACCAAGATGGCCGCCGTTGCCAGGCGGCGTGACCTCAGACTATTGAATCGTATTGGTAGAAAACTCGCTTCACAAGAATAAAGACCAAGACCGACCACGAGTAAAAAAATAGAGATTCTTCTGACCCCCACCCCTTGTCCACTTAATGATTGGGTAGCAGGGTCTATTAGGTCCGACGAAAAGTACTTTGCTATAAACTAGCCCACAGATAAATACAACTTCGGGGGACAATAAAAAACAAAAACAATGACCCATAAAGTTGTATATATATATATATATATATATATATATATATATATATATATATATATATATATATATATTATAACTATATTGATATTGTCTGGGGACCTACATTTAGTGGCTATAGATAGAACGGAATTGACTTCACTCAGTTCTTTGTTATTGTCCACATTTATGGACAATAAAGATCTATTATTTATTATTATTATTATTATTATTATTATTATTATTATTATTATTATTATTATTATTATTATTATTATTATTATCATTATTATTATTATCATTATTATTATTATTATTATTATTATATTATTATTATTATTATTATTATTATTATTATTATTATTGTTATTATTATTGTTTTTAGCCAGCCATTTTTATGAGTAGTTCTCACCAAATTCTATCAATCCGACTATAAATAAGCGTTTCAGGTTACATATAGTTTTGTGTGTTGGTACGTTATATCTGGCTGGTGGATGTTGGTGAGTATTTTGGCTAAACACAAAGCATCAATTGCTCCATATAAAGTTTTTTTGTTTCAAGGTCAAGCGTGCAACAACAAATTTAATATTTCCAGACCGAAGTGCACTTATTTGCAGGTCTGATAACCCAATTCATTATGGGCTCATTGTTGTAATGGAAATTTCAAAACATGACGCAAAATATTGTCCATTATTACAACAATGTCAAATTCGGCCCATAAGTAGGTTCGTATGTCAGACTTGCAAATATGTGATTATCGGTCCAGACTCTTCATTTCCGGAATCGATGTTCGGGTTATAAAGAGGTCATGTTTTCTACGCCAAATTTCCATTCCGCATTGTCTAAGTGGTTATATTTAATATTAGCAGTTTTCTGCCGTACTCTGAAAAAACAAGATTTAAATTTTTGGTCAGAAAACTCATTCCTTCAAATATCAATATAATTACAAAAACAGATCAAATGAACGTTTCGGATTTCCCCTTTATCAACAAAACAGGATGATCTCATTCATCTGTGGTGTTTCAATTATCCTGTTTTGTTGATAAAGGGGAGACCCGAAACGTTCATTTGATCTGTTTTTTGTAATTATATTGAAGCTTACATTCAACTTCACGTTATTATTTATTTCTTCGAGCTTCGAGCAGCAACATTTACACTCCTTCACTAATCGTATGCTTAAAATGACCCTCTGACATCCGAACAGGCTTATGGGCCTAGTTTAACATTGTTGTAATGGACAATATTTTGCGTCATTTTTTTCATTTTTTTTTTCTCTTGAAATTTCCATTACAGCAATGAGCTCATTAGGAATTGGGTTATCAGACCTGCAATACGTGCACGTCGGCCTCAGCTTATATTTTTTAAAAATCATTCTGAAGTCCCAATAATTTTGATAATTTTTTTTTATAAGTTAAGAGTGTCATTTTAGGTCTAATTATTAGATAATTTTAATCAAGAGATATTTGAAGGACGAGTTTTCTGGGCAAAATTTAAAATTTGTGTTTTTACAGAGTGAGGTCGTACTAATAATAAAGAAGCCAATTAAATAGAATAAGACCCGCTATCCTATCTGTTAATTATGAGTATCGATTCGATTCGCATTGGATGACGTAAATAACGTGAATCATATCGATCAATATCGATATCTTAATGGAAACGATAATTACGAAATGACCTCGGTCCTTGTTACAACATCAGAACGACGGTCGTTGTTACAACATCAGAACGACGGTCGTTGTTACAACATCAGAACGACGGTCGTTGTTACAACATCAGAACGACGGTCGTTGTTACAACATCAGAACGACGGTCGTTGTTACAACATCAGAACGACGGTCATTGTTACAACATCAGAACGATAATAATATGTGTGACCCATCGCTTCAAACTGGTGTATCTACCAGAATTATACTGAAAGTGAGTTTAACTCTCTCCTTACCACCCACAGAAAAATCGTCACATTCGTTACGATGCAACCGACCATTTTCTCATTCTGATTTTTCTTGTACTTTACAAAATTTAAAGAAATGCTTTGATTACATCTATATACACTGTGTTGTAGAGATCATTTGTTACATTTTTTTTAAAGTCTGAAAAGTCTATTCTTGTGTTGAGTGGGAGTGAATTTTCTGGAAAAATTCTAAAAATAGCTGGTAAGGAGAGAGTTAACTCTCTCATTACAGACAATTTTCAAGATATTCTCTAAAACGTTACACCCAAACAACACAATTTTTTTCAACTCAAACACAAAAGCGGTTACCTGCCGTACTCTAGAAAGACCCATATTTTAAAATTTGACCAGAAAACTCGTCCTTCAAATATTGATCGATTTTAGTGACCCTCATCTTGGAAAAAGAAACTCTCAAACCCGTGACTGCGATGTCCCAGGTTTTAAATCGATCGATATTTGAAGGACGAGTTTTCTGGTCAAATTTTAAAATATGGGTTTCTCCAGTGTACGGTAGTGAGGTCGTGATATACATAATTTTTATCCAAGAAATTTTTTTCTTATAGTTAGTCTATAATAAACACGTTCTGATGTATATAAATGAAAGTTGATTGGAAAAAATGTTGGCTGTACTGTAACGAATGAGACGATTTTCCTGTAGTTGGTAACGAGAGGGTTAAAGTTACAATATCCAAAAATATTGAATTTTTGTTGTCTGCACTTTAATAAGTAACATTCCTAGTTCTCAAGTCAAGTAACCATAAAACAAGCCAATATTTTTTTTCAAGAGCATAGAAGTATTCAAAATGCTCATTTTATTATATCAAAAATGAAAAAGCCAATATTATTAACAAATTCCTCAAAGGGAGGTAAAAATGAGAAAAAAAAGTTTTAAAAAACCATTTAAACGTTAATCAATTATCCAAACAACATGAAGTTTAAACATAATGTTAACAATTTAAAGGTATACAAGCTGCATATTGATCAATAAAGAAATATTCATACAACACAGAGATATTGCTTGAAAATAACACGGGGTTTTTCATTTAAAATATTAAATTCGACAAAAATTTCGTAAAATCATAACAAATAAAAGAGCGCCTCAAATCCAACAAAAATTTTTTGCTGAAATGATACTAAAACAGTGTGCCAGTAGCATAAAGAGGCATATACGCTCCTGACTTTATAGAACATTAACAGGGAATGAGATTAGCGGAAGAGTAGCGTCCCTTGATTGGACGTCACCCATAGTCTGTGACGTCACGGGCGGAAAAGTTATTAGAGAGAGAACGTCATATCTCTCGTCCTCCAATATGACGTTCTCTCTCTAATAACTTTTCCGCCGGTGAAATCACAGACTATGGGTGACGTCCAATCAAGGGACGCTACTCTTCCGCTAATCTCATTCCCTATTGATGTTCTATAAAGTCAGAAGCGTATATGCCTCTTTATGCTGCTGGCACACTGTTTTAGTATCATTTCAGCAAATTTTTTTGTTGGATTTGAGGCGCTCTTTTATTTGTTATGATTTTACGAAATTTTTGCCGAATTTAATATTTTAAATGAAAAACCCCGTGTTATTTTCAAGCAATATCTCTGTGTTGTATGAATATTTCTTTATTGATCAATATGCAGCTTGTATACCTTTAAATTGTTAACATTATGTTTAAACTTCATGTTGTTTGGATAATTGATTAACTTTTAAATGGTTTTTTAAAACTTTTTTTTTCATTCCCTATAAACATAAATAATAAACAAAAATGAATATAACAGCTTTTTAAAAAAAAAACAAATACCAAACACGGAACGTCTTTCCAAGATTTTTCTACAGAGAGGACCTAAAAAATATCTCTGTCGTCTATCTGGAATTTAGTAATGTATTTATGTTTTATTGTTTTTTGTTGTTGGCTGAAGAAGGGTTTTGAGCCCGAAACGTTCCGTATTTAGTATTTTGTTCTTTTTTTAAAGCTGTTAGATTCATTTTTGTTTATTACTTTTTACAGTCCACAGCTTCTAGCAGCCTAGTATCACTTTAACTATAACATAAGGACCACCACATTTCAATTCCCACACAATGTTAGCTGATTTATTCAATGCCCACTCAATGTTAGCTGATTTCTTCAATTCCCACACAATGTTAGCTGATTTATTCAATGCCCACACAATGTTAGCTGATTTCTTCAATTCCCACACAATGTTAGCTGATTTCTTCAATTCCCACACAATGTTAGCTGATTTCTTCAATGCCCACACAATGTTAGCTGATTTCTTCAATTCCCAAATCTGCTTTTGATTCTTTCTCTCCCGATTAATAACAAATCTTCTTCTAGTCTCATTCCTAGCATGTTCCTCTCCGTCTGGGTTTTGCCTCCGGAAATCCGGGCCAAGCGTCCTAGCAGTGGCCAAAAATCTTAGCACGTTCCTTCAAAGGCTTGACTTGTTTCTTGTGTGTGACACTGTGCTGGAAATCGGATTTCAAATTCTCATAGATGGCATCACCTATTTTATAAAAACAAAACAAACAAAAAAACAAAACAGTTTTAAGATCGCCCGTAATAATTAAAGTAAAGGCTCCTAATTGAGACAAATTATATATGATGAAAAGACTATAGATAGTATGCAGATGACGTCACTCAGGCCTTTGTTATTGTTTTTGCCATCCGCGTTTGTGAGTTGTTCTCACTAAACTGTATTAACCTGACTATAAAAGTTCATGGTTACACAGAGTTTGTGTGTTGGTCCGTTATACTTCCGGATGGCAATGTTGTGAACTCCTTGGCCAAGCGCATTCTATCTATACAAGCACAATTGACCGTAGCAACTCGATTCATCCAAACCCGTCTTATGACAAAAAGTATAGAAAGACAGATTATTTAGACAAAAACTCATTAAAAACGGGTACCTACCTCGGATCAGTCTATTCATAAACTAGAAGTAGGCAGAATAAGCTTCAACAATCGTGACGTCACTTCCTTCGTAATGACACTTAGTAACTGGTTCTAAACTATGAGAACAATGGCGGACGCCCTTATGAAATACTTCTCCGACGAGCATAAAAGTGTATCCGGAGGAGAAAAACCTTATAAATAAATCAGATCATGTTTTGGCTTTTATACATTCTGATCATGTGACGTGTGAAAAAGTTCTTGCCAGCATGAAGAATAAAAAGTATCGATTTTCTTTGTTTAGAACCAAGCTGCTCGTTGCTGGGCGGACGTGACATCAGACTATTGATATCCCATCACCTAACAATAGACTCACCCAATGTCTTTTATACTACTCAAAAGAGAGTGAAAAACAAAAAACAATCAATAACTACTTATGAAAGTAAACAAATATTCAAAGCAAATAATCTGTAATAAGAAACGCAAGATGTCAGTAAAATAGGATTCAATAGTCGTAACGTCACTTCCTTCCTAATGACGCATTATAACTTAGCAACACTGGCTCTAAACTATCGGAACAATGGCGGACGCCCGTATGAATATTTCTCCGGCGAGCATAAAGGGTATCCAGAGGAAAAAAAAACACATGCGTTTGATCATGTTTTGACTTTAACACATTCTGATCACAAGGCATATGAAAAGTTCTAGCCAGCATGAAAAATAAAAAGGAATGATTTTCTTTGTTTAGAACCAAGATGGCCGCCGTTGCCGGGAGGCGTGACATCAGACTATTGAATCGTATTGCTGTACCTACACCCCTCTTGTTTTCCTCTCTTCCAATCGTTCGTCAAGACAACATGGCGGCCTCCTTACTCGGACTAACCGTACATTGATCACTCGATTCGAGGCATTTCATAAATTAATTGACAGCTTACAAATAATAATAAAAATAACACGAAATTCATGAATATAACGTTTGAAATAATAGAGCATCCACTTCTTTAGTTCGTGAGATCATTTGTGACCCTTCGTCTCGAAACGGTATTATGTCGGGATGAATTGGACCCCGAAAGGTGACTTTAGAGTTAAATTGATAATAAATACCCATTTTTGGGCTTTTGCATTGTGAGAAAATGTCTTCATTCTCTTACGTAACAAATCGAAACAAACCCCAAGTTTCATGTTTTTGTCAATAAACTCAATTTTTTTTGCACCCGAGTCATCCCGACATAATACCGTTTAGAGACGGTGGGTCACATTTATATATAAATTACATCGCCTCATAAAGCTGACAGAGTCACTTTTCTTACACATTTTCTAAGAACAGTCCTCCAGACCTCGATAGGCCGTGCTTCAAATAGATAAAATAGAACCTGATTAATTATAAGACAAAAAAAATTATTAATACACAAGCTAGTGCCAATTTAGGTACCGTACTTACATAATATAATGTCCTGATGATCCATGATTGATTAAGACGATGAGTTGTAAACGAAAGCGGTTTTGCCAGCGACCAGTACCCACAATAGATAGTTCGAAGATGACGTCATCAGGTCTTTGTTATTGTTTTTTTTTTTGCCATCCGCGTTTATGAGTAATGCTCACTGAACTGTATTAACCCGACTATAAACGTTCACGGATACACACAGTTTTGTGTGTTAATCCGTTATACTTCCGGATGGCAATGTTATGAGCTTCTTAGCCAAGCGCATACTATCTATAGAAATGTCTATAGAAATTCGACTTTGGGTTACCGATTTTCGGTTTGAAAGAAGGCGTTCAAGAACGGCACGTTTGGGTCAATCTACGGAATAAATAGGATTCATTAGTCGTACCGTCACTTCCTTCCTAATGACGTATGGTAACTTAGTAACACTGGCTCTAAACTATCGGAACAATGGCGGACGCCGTATGAAATATTTCTCAGGCGAGCTTAAAAGCGTATCCAGAGGAAAAAAATCCCATCAATTTGATCATGTTTTGACTTTTACACATTCTGATCACAAGGCATATGAAAAGGGAATGAAAAGTTCTCGCCAGCATGAAGAATAAAAAGTAAAGATTTTCTTTGTTTAGAACCAAGATGGCCGCCGTTGCCGGGCGCGTGACATCAGACTACTGAATCCAATTGCAAACAATTGTCACGCATTTTTAATGAAAAATGGATGATCTTTCGATCTATGTATTTTTCAACTCGCTAGAATAAGTATTTCAATGCAAAAACGGTGTTAAAAACTTTACTCGGCTTTTTTTCTCTCTAGATTTTAAGGACCTTGATGATGCCTATTTAAAATATACCACAAGAAGCTTCATTCTAAGTACTTTGTGATGAGTTTAATTACAAGTTCGGCTATGTGGTCTAGTGGTATGACACTCGCTTTCGGATCGGAAGGTCCTGGGTTCGAACCTCGCTCGACGCATAGTTGAGTCCTTGGAAAAGACTCTTTACTCACATTCTCTCACCGTACTCAGGTGTAAAATGAGTACCTGGCCGTTAACAGCGTTGTCTTTGTCCGAAAAATTGTAATATCGCCTAACAGGCGTCATGTCTCGTCCTACATGTTAAATGTTGCTGTTGACCAGGGACCCCTTGTAAAGCGCTTTGAGCACATTAAGTGGATATTGCGCAATATAAAAAAAAAGCTAAATTCAAAAAAAAAAAGAAAAAAAGTATGTCTGTTTTGTGCAACGCAAGCGATCGCATTTTGAAAATGTATCTGACCACGGGAAACCTGATAATGTGGGTTGCATTTCCACGACAAAATCATTTATGAAAACAGTTTTATTCTCAAAAAAATTATCATCTTTATAAAATTCATTACTTTTTCTCTCCATTCATATGAAATACGTGCGCTTATTAAATGAAATAAGTACAGGCACCTGAACTTTATTGATTTTCACTGATTAGCGTCCCCCTTAGGGCATATTTTTGATTTTCACTGATCAGCGTTCCCCTTAGGGCATATTTTTGATTTTCACTGATCAGCGTCCCCCTTAGGGCATATTTTGTTAGTATTATCTACTTAAAACATCAGATATTAGGTAACACATGGCAAATACCGATGGTAAGGATAATGATATCAATAAATGAAATCGTTAAAACCGTAATTGTAGTGGTAGTTGATAATCTGTATTTATCGATTGGTTTATTGATATTTCTAAATTTTTAACACATGAAAAGAAATATTACTATTATTCCATGAGACGGTGATCCATATCTTTTTAGTTTTCACAATGAATACAAACCAGCTGGCTGCTGTGCTGTATACAGATTAATACTCTATATTTTTGACAAGACTTCCTTACTTGCCTTTCTGTCTTGGGAAATCGTCAGCTATATTCAACTCTCCTCTTCACTTTGTCTTAGCGTTCACCCACATTGCTGATTGTCATCAAAAAAGACCCCCCCCCCCCTCCTTCAGTATACAAAGAAAGCACGACAAAACGAACATTTCTCTCTCTCTCTCTCTCTCTCTCTCTCTCTCTCTCTCTCTCTCTCTCTCTCTCTCTCTCTCTCTCTCTCTCTCTTGCTCTCTTTCTCTCTCTTTTTTTAAATCTCTCCCTCAACCCCCCCCCCTCCTCTCATTCTCTCTCTCTCTCTCTCTCTCTCTCTCTCTCTCTCTCTCTCTCTCTCTCTCTCTCTCTTTCGGGCGTCCCTCTCTCATTTTCATCTTCCTATCTATCTATCTATCTATCTATCTATCTATCTATCTATCTATCTATCTATCTATCTATCTATCTATCTATCTATCTATCTATCTATCTATCTATGTGTCCATTAATAGGTCTGTCTCTCTGTCTATCTATCCATACATTTAACTTTTTCATTGTTAATTACACATATTTACGTCGGCAGTTTATTATTTGTTGAATGATCTAGGTATATACTTTTCATTCTGCTTTTTAAAAAAGAAATTAAAACACGTTAATCTATTACAATCTCTCTAAGATTAGGCAACTGTTGTTCATAATAAAGACTTAGACTGTGTTATAATTTCATGAATATAGAAAGAGGGACAAAGGACCTGTGAATTAAGAAAGAGGGACAAAGGTCCGTCACTTTGATCTTCAAAGGGTTAACCAATGCAGCTAGACAAAGAAATAGCAGCAGGTGGTGTGTATCAAAATGCACAAACACACACACATACACACACACTAATGCCGACTTCGTGACAACGCAATGCCCGGGCATTTTAATGGCCGACAGGTGCATGTGATGAGCTTTGACCAATCAGAATCTTTCATTTGTACGGTTGTTAGGAAGAACCTAGACTTGTTTACAGTTTAAAAAGTTCATTATTGTTAAACTTAACTATGAAACTGTGGAATCAGTCATGCTTTCTCTGAGATAGATAAATATACACGCCCTTTGTTGTGATATTTTACATGCTATTACGTGCGGCTATGTGGTCTAGTGGTATGACACTCGCTTTCGGATCGGAAGGTCCTAGGTTCGAGCCTCGCGCTCAGCGCATAGTTGAGTCCTTGGAAAAGGCTCTTTACTCACATTCTCTCACCGTACTCAGGTGTATAATGAGTACCTGGCCGTTAACAGCGTTGTCTTTGTCCGAAAAATTGTAATATTGCCTAACAGGCGTTATGTCCCGTCCTACATGTTAAATGTTGCTGTTACCAGGGACCCCTTGTAAAGTTGGGGTTTGTTTCGATTTGTTATGTAAGAGAATGAAGACATTTTCTGACAATGCAAAAGCCCAAAAATTGGTATTTACTATCAATTTAATTCTATAGTCACTTTTCGGGGTCCAATTCATCCCGACATAATACCGTTTCGAGACGAAGGGTCACATATTATTTCTAACTTTGTAAGATGTTAAAACGATAAGATAATACAACTTACCCGGCTAAATGGCTTATGATTTTAGATACGAAAAACTACCGATTTCAATCTAATGGCAACTTGAACAGCATGAACTGCGGCTATGTGGTCTAGTGGTATGACACTCGCTTTCGAATCGGAAGGTCCTGGGTTCGAGCTTCGCTCGGCGCATAGTTGAGTCCTTGGAAAAGTCTCTTTACTCACATTCTCTCACCACACTCAGGTGTAAAATGAGTACCTGGCCGTTAACAGCGTTGTCTTTGTCCGAAAAATTGTAATATCGCCTAACAGGCGTCATGTCTCGTCCTACATGTTAAATGTTGCTGTTGACCAGGGACCCCTTGTAAAGCGCTTTGAGCACATTTTAGTGGATATTGCGCTATATAAGAGCTCAATTTAATTAAATTAATTTAACTAGTTAAAGGAAGTGAATATCCAAAATTGGCCAGATATAACCAGTAGAATATAAATAGCGTGGTTTAGGGCCAAACTAAAGCAAATTAAAACCAAAATAAATAACAAGAAAATCCAATCATTACATAGGAATACATATGGGCAGTGGCGTGGCATGCTTACAGTATGAGGTGGTGCTAGAATCAGAAGAAAATTACTTTAAAAACATGCTATATTTGTAAATACGAGTACAAAAGAAAGCTTAAAAAAAGACTTACTCAAATAGAGCAGTAAAGTTAGGTGCCCCAAACGTAAACAATAACAAGTTGCTAGTGATTTCCGTTAGGGACCGGAATAATTTACGCACAATATAGGTCTCCCAATTTTGTAGTTTGAGTTGTAGGCAATACACTTTCAGTATTGAAAATATGTTTACATAAAATCTAACAGTTGCAGAAATAATAATATAAGACTAAATTATTATGAAAATCAGGCTCCGAATAATTCTCGTTTTGTTCATACCAGCGCAATAATTTGTTCTGGTCTAAAAATAGATAGACGTAACTTTTGATAAATTTTACCTTTTTGTTCCATAAAATATCCATATCTAGACATTATTTGATGCATGATCGAGTATTTATGAATATGTGTTTCTTTTGCCACCTAACAGCCAAATTTTAAAGGTTATTTTCTTTCTATTATTTACATTGGAACGTGAGCTGTCAAGACAGGAACATGTGGTTTGCCATGTGCGTCTCGACCTTTGTTTACGTTTGGGGCACCTAACTTTACTGTTCTATAAGTAAGAGGCGGTATATACCATTTCTCTGTATTAGTATTATTTTTAAAATGCTGTAATCCATTTTTAAAAGATGGATGCGGTGCCAAGCACCAAATCAACTTATATAGCCACGCCCCTGTGAATTTACACCCCGAAATAATAAAAAAATCAGACTTTTCACAAATTTTCCTGCATAAGAGTCATGGGGTGTGTTAACACCACAAAACCAGGAAATAGGATTTTCCACACTTTTTCTTATTTGATTGTCATGGGATGTGTTCACACCCCAAACCAGGAAATCAGATATTCTTTGCTACCTCAGAAATACGGTTAACACAAATTTCATAAGAAAAGTTAAGTTTGACATTCTATTTGAAACATCAATGCTCATCCCTGCATTCTGAGACGATTGGTCGTCTTAAATCTAAAGCTATGTGGTCTTGTGGTACGACACTCGCTTTCGGATCGGAAGGTCCTGGGTTCGAGCCTCGCTCGGCGCATAGTTGAGTTCTTGGAAATGGCTCTTAACTCACATTCTCTCACCGTACTCAGGTGTAAAATAGGTACCTGACCGTTAACAGGGTTGTCTTTGTCCGAAATAATTGTCATATCGCCTGACATGTGTCATAGATAGAATGCGCTTGGCCAAGGAGTTCACAACATTGCCATCCAGAAGTATAACGGACCAACACACAAACTCTGTGTAACCATGAACTTTTATAGTCTGGTTAATACAGTTTAGTGAGAACAACTCACAAACGCGGATGGCAAAAACAATAACAAAGGCCTGAGTGACGTCATCTGCATACTATCTATTGGGTCGCACTCGCTCTGTGGTTGACAGGAAAGCACAAACAAGTGGTCACACCAGGTAACAATGAACCAGTAGATTGTCACACATGCTCGGACAACCGTAGTTGGTCGTTTATAAACAATGACGTGAATGAAATCGACCTCTCTCTAATCATTGTTATTGTTTATATACCACCAAATGGGTGACATTTTATCACACAATTTTCTCGATCAGATTTCAACGTTTAAGTTTACAACTCTCCTCTCCACTTTTTATTAGCGTTCACTCACATTGCTGATTGTCTAAAAAAGACCCCCCCCCCCCCCACCCCTGTGTTGGTTCTATAGATAGTTCGAAGATGACGTCACTCAGGTCTTTGTTATTGTTTTTTGCCATCCGCGTTTATGAGTAATGCTCACTGAACTGTATTAACCCGACTATAAACGTTCATGGATACACACGGTTTTGTGTGTTGGTCCGTTATACTTCCGGATGGCAATGTTATGAGCTTCTTAGCCAAGCGCATACTATCTATTGATCAAACGGTAGAACAGTGGTTATTTGACTTAGACACATACCATCGATAGTAAAAAACCTGTTTAGTTTGCTATGTTTATCAATCACTGCCATTGTTTACATTATGACGAATGTCCGAGAGGCGTGGTTATCTACCTGTCTATTGTCTTTGCTTTGTACCATGAAGGTACCGAGTTTGACTACCCACCGCCCTGGGTGGCCTTGAGTCACTGTCGACTGTCCGAGAGGGTTATCTTAGTGTCTATTGGCAGTTCGTTGGCTGGGTAGACAATGGGAGCGATCTATATTCATGTTTTCGTCCGACCAGGTCATCAATCACATGATTTGTTGCTGTCCAACCATTGGATATTTCTTAACAAATGTAAACACGCTGCTTTGTTTACAAAAATTATAAACATACCCATGTGTCAAGCTGAATCGAATGACCAATCGTGATGTAAGATATTTAAAAAGATGTGAACACTTTTCACTAAGTGGGTCACTTTGAGCACATTTTGCAATGTGACCAATGGCCTCGAGCACATGGAATGTTAATATAGATCATGCCCATTAGTACCGTATTCTGTTTCAGCAGTCAGTTTGGATCTACCAGGAGCATATATGGACTTATAGATAGTTCGAAGTTGACGTCACTCGGGTCTTTGTTATTACTTTTTGCCATCTGCGTTTATTAGTAATGCTCACTAAACTGTATTAACCAGACTATAAACGTTCATGGATACACATAGTTTTGTGTGTTGGTCAGTTATACTTCCGGATGGCAATGTTGTGAACTTCTTAGCCAAGCGCATTCTATCAGTTTAGTGCGAAGTTCTCATAAACGTGGATATCCAAAACAATAACAAAGACCTGAGTGACGTCATCTTCGTTCTATCTATAGATAGTACGCGCTTGGCTAAGAAGCTCATAACATTGCCATCCGGAAGTATAACGGACCAATACACAAAACTGTGTGTATCTATAAACTTTTATAGTCGAGTTAATACACTTCTGTGAGCATTACTCATAGATGCGGATGGCAAAAACAATAACAAAGACCTGAGTGACGTCATCTTAGAACTATCTATAAGGGCCTAGTCTGATAATAGATAGTTCGAAGATGACGTCACTGGGTCTTTGTTATTGTTTTTTGCCATCCGCATTTATGAGTAATGCTTACTGAACTGTATTAACCTGACTATAAACGTTCATGCATTCACACAGTTTTGTGTGTTGGTCCGTTATACTTCCGGATGGCAATGTTATGAGCTTCTTGGCCAAGCGCATACTATCTATAAGAGGTGTTGATTCCATATTTTTTTTTTTTTTTTTTTTTTTTTTTTTTTTTTTTTTTTTTTTTTTTTTTTTGTATTTCTTCATTCTCACCACAAGCTACATCTTAGCCCTTCAAGGTTTAGGGACGGAATGAATTGGATTCAATAGTCTGATGTCACGTTGCCCAGCTACGCGGCCATCGTGGTTCTAAACAAAGAAAATAAGTACTTTTTATTCTTCATGCTGGCTAGAACTTTTCATATGTCTTGTGATCAGAACGTGTAAAAGTCAAAACATGATCATATTTATAATGTTCTTCTCCTCTGTATACACTTTTATGCTCGTCGGAGAAATATTTCATTAGGGCGTCCGCCATTTTTCCGATAGTTTAGAGCCAGTTACTAAGTTACCATGCGTCATTACGAGGGAAGTGACGTCACGACTGTTGAAGCGTATTAGTAGGTTACTAACTTAGCGTATGTCTCCAAGACAAGCCTTAACCAATCAGTTGTGAGAGGAAGAAGAATAACGGAAGGAAGATAGAGAGAAGAAAAGGGAGAGTGAGAGATAAAATGATTGATGAAACAATCCGGGGAGGGGAGAAAAAGGAGAAATGTAAAACCATCGGTTATACCTTCACGGTTAGTAAATAATAATCACCAATCGATAGGATATATAATGAATAGTATTCACTTGCAGACAATAGATAGAATGCGCTTGGCCAAGGAGTTCACAACATTGCCATCCGGAAGTATAACGGACCAACACACATACTCTGTGTAACCATGAACTTTTATTGTCTGGTTAATACAGTTTAGTGAGAACAACTCACAAACGCGGATGGCAAAAACAATAACAAAGGCCTGAGTGACGTCATCTGCATACTATCTATAGAATGGGCCAAGTTCATGATACGCTCGTGAGACGATATTACTGTCGCTCTCGTTAAGTTATAGATAGTTCGAAGATGACGTTATTAATGTCTTTGTTATTGTTTTTTGCCATCCGCGTTTATGAGTAATGCTCACTGAACTGTATTAACCTGACTATAAAAGTTCATGGATACACACATGTTTGTGTGTTGGTCCGTTATACTTCCGGATGGCAATGTTATGAGCTTCTTAGCCAAGCGCATACTATCTATAGCCTGACCGTGGCCTTCGTAAAGTTATGGCCTGATACCGTAGCCATCGTTATGTTATAGCCTGACACTGAAATCCAAAAGGACTGGCAGTTTGACGTCATTATTTGGTTTTTGCACCGCCTTGTGAGTCGTCGTTAGTAGATCTCATGGAATCAAGTTATTTCATTGGCTGAAATATTGAATACAACTCTCGATTTGTTTTCTTTTGTGACAAAAGACTGGCATTTTGACGTCATTTTTTGGTCTGCTCAGGAAATGAATACGTAATCCTTGGCGGCTAGCGAGTAGGTGTTAAATTTTGCTTACCCTTTCTCACGCAGACGCACACACACACACACATACACACACAAACACACACACACACACACACACACACACACACACACACAGAGACTGAACACACAATGTATGTCTTTCACTTCTGGCCAAAGTTGCCTTATTACAACTTAGACTCGAATGATAACAGCGAGTAGGGTGTCAGATTAAACTTCAGTTTTAAAGGTCTAATTCAATTCACACCGTAATAAATCATAATAATGATCATTCTTGATATATTAGAGCATTAAAATATGTAATTCACATTACTATAAAGATATTTTAAATATATGTATTTTGTAATTATTTTAGCGACGATACGAACCCCTTTTAATCGTCGAGCCGAACGATAGGATGCTAGACGACGATAAGTCGGTTGTGTGTGTGTGTGTGTGTGTGTGTGTGTGTGTATGTGCGTCTACGTGGGAAAGGGTAAGCAAAATTTAACACCTACTCGCTCGCCGCCAAGGATTACGTATTCATTTCCTTAGCAGTCAATTGGGTATTTAAAAAAAATAATGACAAATAATCTTATCGCGATAAATTTGAAAACCTCATTGTTGGAATCAGCTTGAAAAGTGGAGAAAAATTGTCTTTGTCTCATAAAAATCGGTCTAGAAATAACATTTTTTGTAATAGATTTGATTTTGAAAACAGCTTTCTCAAATTGTATAATTTTATGATAATTTCCTTGTTTTCCGGTCGATGTTCTTGATTTGACTTCTTGACTTAGATGCCTTTCGCGTCTCGACCGAAAGATCGGGTCGCCTTGGCTGTTTCCAGTATTTCCTGTGTGAGGTGTCTCCAATATTGCCGGTCCTCTGCTAGGGTTCTCAGATTTTCAAGGTCCCCTGCCGTTATGAGACTAATGCTTTGTCCAAGTGTTGTGAGGTTTTTGTTTAGGATCACAGGGAGTGTTGTGATCGGTCTTCCTCTGAAAAGGTTCCCGTGTTTTTGGAAGTATCCCGACATGGCTTGGTTTGCTGGTATGTTTTTGTCCCTGCGTAGTATGTGACCGAAAAGTTGCCATCGTTGTTGTAAAATGTCAAGGGAGATTGGTCTTTCTTTTGTGATCTTATAGAGTGATTCATTTGAGATCTTTTTGGGGTATTTGATGTCCAGTACCCTTCTTAGCTGTGTGCGATGGAAGGCATCCAGATGTTCTTCTTCGGATTTTGTCAACGCCCAAGTGCCGCAGTTATACAGAAGTACCGGTTTTACAAGAGCATGGTACAGTTTCAGTTTGGTTTTTCTCTTTATTTTGTCACCTCTAATCCATACATTGGTGAGTTTACTGAGTGCGGCGTTTGATAGCTGTTTTCTTCTTTGTACATCCTCGGTGTCTCCAATTAGTGAGCCGACTTTCTTTGTTCTTTTCCATTCCTCTTTGTTCCTCGATATTGTTGTAAATTCGGTTTTATTGGCATTGACTTGGAGGTTATATTTCATGAGGGTATTTTGTATGATGTCTATATTTGCTGGTGTTGATCCAATAAAATCGACATCATCTGCATAGGCGATTTCTCTAGGGATTGCATTCTCAATATGAGTCGTTGGTTTTGGAATGACTTTTCGAACTTCTTTCAGAGCGTGTTCTAAGTATATTGTGAACAGAATCGGGCTCAGACTATCTCCTTGGGGGGTCCCGATGTTACTTTCGAACTGCGTCTGTTTTGTGGCCCCGTATATCCTTGGTTGTATCTTTGTGTTGCTGAGGAGAAATCGGATTATTCGGAGCTCGTCTTCGTCTACTATTTCTGTTAATATCTCCAAAAGTTTTCCTCTGTCGATCGTATCAAAGGCTGCGGACATATCGATTCCGGTTATTGTTATGGATATGTTTTCTTTGAGTGCCTTTGCTGCCAACCATTTATGTGTCCATACAACGTCCGATGTGCTTCGGTCTTGGCGAAACCCGCTTTGGCTATGTGATAGGTATTTTTCTATTTTCGGTCTAATTCTGTTGAGGACAATAGTTGACAGTGTTTTTCTTATGGTATTCAGTAATGTTATTGGGCGCAGGTTGTTTACGGGTCCTTTCGTTTTTCCTGGTTTTTGTATTGTAATTAGGACACCGCTGTTTATGACCCAGTCTTTGTGTGTTGAGAATGTTTTGTTCATTATGTTTGCAATGCTCAGATCCAGGGAGAGTGTACCGCATTTCAGCAATTCAGCGGGAATTTCATCTTCGCCTGGGGATCTGTTATTGTTTAGGCACTTTATGCTATTTCTAACTTCAGTTGTTGTGATGCGGTTGTTTAGGTCTCTAGGGTTTCCTGAGAAGGGCGATATTTGTGAGACTTGTTTGTGAAATTTCTGCTGGAAGTGGTCAGTTACAATGTCAAGGATATCGTTGGGATTTGTTGTCTGTTTGCCAAATTTATCCTGTAGTTTTGGGTTCTCGAATGGTTTTCGGTTCAGAGATTTCGTCGCTTTGAACATAGACGATGCGTTATTTTTGGACTTTTCTATGTCTTCCACTTTTTTGTCTAATTCCTCGTTTCTGTGTTTTATTGTAAGTGATCGAATTGAATGCAGTATTTTGTTTCGTTCCGTTTTCAGGTTTATTATTTCTTCCGAGTCTTTCGTGTTTTGTATCCTGATCCTAAGTTCTTTTTGTTGCCGCGATAGATCGTTAATAGCGATGTTAGGCGTTCGATTTGGTTTGTTCTTAGTTGTATTAATAGAGCCTGCACTTTCTTCCCCCGCATATTTCATTGCCGCTTGCGTCTCTTTCCATTCATTGTTTGGATTGCTGTTTTGCTTTATTTTAAATAGACTTGAGTTAAGTTCATATTGGTAATGAATGCGACATTCTCGCTCATTTACTATTTTTGCCGTGTTTATTTTGACTGCCGTTTTACCTTTCTGTCTTCGTTGTCTGTACACATTTATGTTGAAATTCGTTTTTACAAGTTTGTGATCGGATGTTAGCAGTGTACCACCGTATGATCGCGAGTTGGTTGAGTAGTGTTTATGGCGGTGTCGACATATGATATAGTCTATTTGGTTGTGTATTGTTATCATTTTGTCTTGGGTTTGGTCTTTCCTTTGTCCTACCCATGTTGTCTGGTGTCTTGATGGGTGGTTGAAAGCACTGTTTGTTATGAAAAGTTTTCTCTGTTCACAGAACTGGACTAATTTTTCTCCGTTATCGTTACGTTTTCCTTTTGAGTATGATCCTAAACATAGTGTGTCACTGTCGAGACGTTTTCCTACTTTGGCATTAAAATCTCCAGCAATTATTAATATTGATTTGTTTCCTATTTTGTTCAGTGTATCGTCTAGGTCTTTGTAAAATTTATCAGTTTCCTCTGGGTATTGTTTTGCGCGTTGACTTGTTGGTGCGTAAACATTTACGATTGAGATAGTGAACGTCTTCTTACCGTGATCGTCTTTATTATCGTTATTCTGGTTCCTTGAATTGATCTTACACTTAAGCTCAAGAACACATATTCTGTCCGAAACATTCCATTCGTCACTAGTCAAATCCCTGCAGTTTTTATTTATGAGAAATCCACATCCATAGTGAGGTGAACTGGAAGCAAAGCACAGCAGTCTGTGACCATTTATTGTTTGGTCGACGCCATCTTGGATCTTCGTCTCTTGTAAACACAACACATCGATTTTATAACTTTCTAAATCTTGACACAGTTGTTCCTTTCGAATGTTACTTTTAATAGATCTTAAGTTAAAAGTTCCAATATTAAGATTAGTCCACATCAGGTAAAAATTAAAGATTCCACACAGTGAATAAATAGAAACATAAGACTATCCACTGAGCCGAAGCTCAATGTCAACAGGTGTCAGCCATGTTGTCCGCTAGATTGATTTATATTTTCTTGATTTATATATCGTTTTTAATTTCTCAATGAGACGAACACACTGATGTAACTCGATTGATGCAAGAGTTTAAAACACATATTTCGTGTTTTGATTGTGAGTCCAGCCGTACTAAGAATTCACGAGCGTTGAGATATGACGTAACTATACATACAAGACCTCGTTCTCCACGCCACAGTAGGGCTTCCATTCATCGCTTTCGGTCAATCGTGGTCTTTGAAGTTACACAACATATACCGCCTGTGATGCCTGTACATAAATCAAGGGTTGAGCTGACTCATTTTGACAAGCGAGCTATCAAAAGAGCAATCGTTGATTGGTCAAAAACTCAGAATTTCATATAAGGACACAAGTTCTGGAAAGCGATATCCACCCACCTGTCAGTGGACAGAACTGATATGACGAAATTAGGGCTCCATAAAATGTTATATCATGGTAGGCTCCACCCTCTATTTCTGTTCTGGCGTAGATGTAGAAGGCGATAGCATTTCGGATGTCATAATGACTAGTGGGCAAAGGGTTAAAGCTTCCAAACAATCCCAATCGTCGTCTATCTCTAATCGGCCCCGTTAGCGCCCTGATGCGCAATCTGTCAGTGTCGGGCCATAACTTTACGAAGGCCACGCTGAACACGTTTATGCGGAAAGCACATATCTTAAAACAAAATCAATCAAGAAAACTCAAACCTTAGTTACTAAACAGTTTAACCTGAAAACACGTAAAAATAGATGTCACCCTAATAAAGTCAGTCATTTATTGATGGTCAAGTAAGTTCACATCGCATGGATCAGTGCAAAATGTGAATGAAAGATCACCTTTCAAAGCTCAATTCATTGGTCGTTCAAAGTCTTCAACAATCCTGAAATGATTGAGATGGCGAAATAATCTGTAAACTGCCGTATGGGAGCGATCTATAGATAGTATGCGCTTGGCTAAGAAGCTCATGACATTGCCATCCGGAAGTATAACGGACCAACGCACAAAACTCTGTGGAACCATGAACTTTTATAGTCTGGTTAATACAGTTAAGTGAGAATTACTCATAAACGTGGATGGCAAAAAACCCCCCCACAAAACAATAACAAAGTTTCGAATGACGTCAACTTCATTCTATCTATAATGGGGTGACCTTAAGTTGACCCCTTATTGAACTCATGTCCACCACATCCTTACAGACAAAAATTGCACAGAAGGATTTGTGACGTGCCAAGGGATGCTTGAGAAAATGGAAAGAGACAACTCGTTTTAAAAGAACATCTAAATTTCAGAAAAAAAGACCATTTGCTGCAAGGGTATTGCATGACAAAGAATGGCTGTTTGTTGTGCATTAAGTTTACAGGGGATGATTGGGCCTTTCATGTTTATGGGATGAAAACCAGAAGACTGACGCTCTGAGTCTGAGAGCTGAGCGTTACATAGTCTTATTGAATAGATTTTGAAGAGTCTTGCAGCAACGTGCATAGAAAGCTTCAATGCTTAAAAGGCGGGCAGTTCCACAGTTCCACATACCGCCAATGATACCATGCAATGGATGGAACAGTATTTCAGGACCAAAATGGTGGGTCGACAAATAACACGACATGAATGAACACGTTACAGCCCGGATTTTTAATCTATGCACCCCCTTCTCGCGGGGAAAGTTAAAAGATTTCATGATGCATGAAACTTTATACGATTCTTACACTCTTGGTTTTGAGAATCTAGACGTGATCCCAACCGCTTCACCAGCTCGCGAGTGCGCGTGGCAACAAAGTTCGGATTCCAAAGAACAGGAGTGTAAGAAAATTTTAAGGGCTAAGGGCTAACCAACACCGGAGACTGACTCCGACGACCCGGCACTGCCGTCCTCTGCCGTATTCCAGATAAAGACGTCGGATTCGGGACAAAATACAAAGAATAAAAAGAAGAGCCGCTAGACCTAACCATACCAATCTCGAAAAAAAAAAAAAAAAAAAAAAACGACAGAGGACGTCGGGTGCTTGGTATGGGGTAGGTTTACCGGCAGTGCCGGGTCGTCGGAGTCAGTCTCCGGTGTGGGTTAGCCCTTATTCTACACCTCGTCGATTCCGATTTCATCACTTTTGAATAAATGACATAATTTAAAATGTTTAAATAATACCTTTTTATTAAAGAATCTAATGTTAGTGAAATTTAAATCTTGATAATCTGACGTCACAAATCATTGTTATTATAATCTTGATATCATTACACGCTATTATTAATTATGGGGAGGGGTATCTAGTAGTATAATCATCAATGTATCATATTTCAGAGAGAAAATAAACAGCTCCAAAGCGTTTTAGAGAATCAAAGTGGAGCAATGCCAGAATATGATGAACAATTTTTTATTACGCAGATTGGAAATGTGCATTGGGAGAAAAAGGGAGGCACGTAAAACGTGCCATAAAATCTACAATTATTGCCATACGTTCATATAAGTTTCACATGATAAATCCAAAGTAATGCTCTTTTTAATTATACCCATTTTGGTATTATAAAGAAATTTTTATTTATGCCTTTTGCGCCACGATATCATAGGATATCGTCGCCTAAGCATACCACGAAGGACTTTAGATAACTGATTAAACAAGATGTCTGATGTCAACAGGAATCACCCATGTTGTCCAAGTGAGAAAATTGGGGGTTAATAATCTTGCTCAAGGAAAAAAAACAAAGTGCGTGAAGTGGGGCTCGAACCCAGGTCATCCGGATCACAGTGCAATGCCTTAACCACTCGGCCACTTGGTATGATACCTGTTAGAATTCTTATGGTATTAGATAGCTCTTCTTTGGGTTTCCATTTTTTATTGATCACCTGGCTCACATACATAAGCACACTAAACAGATTCACTTCAATTCAATTCAAAGGTATATGTTTAGGCAATTGCCAATACAAAGCATACATTAACACAGAATTCCCAATTAACACATCAAAGAAAGTAAAATCAATAATAAATCAAAGCAAACAAAAATAAAATGGATAAATAAATACATTTTTAGATAAACATGTAAATAAAAAAATAGGAACATGTATATAAATAAATGTGAATAAATAAATAAATACATAATCATTTGACTAAGTGAGCACACAGATCTGGGAAATTTAAAATAAGTCCATTTAGTTTAGTCTTTGAGATCATGAAATATTTTTTTTAATAATAAAGAAACAAAAACAAGAAAGAAAAATGATTAGATAACGAATTGATCCAACTGAACACTTTCGGAAATCTAGTAACATTTAATGAAAGAAATACTTTAAAAAACAACTTACGTATCCGAGAGTAATATAATTGCAAAACATTAGAATTGTAAGAATTCACAGGACTTTGCACTCAAGTAATGTAAGTAGATAATCAACAAAAAGTAAAGAAGAAAACGCGAGATAGAACGAAGATACAATAATCTCTTTCCGTGTTAACTCACTCAGTCCTAGAGAATTTTGCTTCTTTTCAAAATGGAAAAAAATGTATTAAAAATGAGCATGTGCAAAGATATTCTTATTAAACTACCATTAACTTGTAACTAAAATTAAAAACATTAGCTTTGATATTATGCTTATAATTTGTATGAGAAAAAAATGTAATAAATAGGCATGGGGTAAAAGTGACCAGGGCAAAATACGGATATTGTCGGTGTTAGGGTTGAGTGAGTTAACCAGTTAGCTGCCTTTCTCCGGAAAAACACGGAGTTAAAAATTTGGCCAGAAAACTCGTCCTTCAATTATCGATCGATTTAAATAACCTGAATCTTGGGGAAAAAAATGCCAAGTCTGGAACTTGGCGAAGTCTGAGGTTTGACAGTTTTTTTTTGTTTTTTTGTTTTTTTTTTGTTGTCAAGATGAGGGTCATTTAAATCGATTGATATTTAAAGGACGTGTTTTCTGGCCAAATTTTTTAATGCGAGTTTTTCCAGAGTAAAGCGTGTCCTTCCGACATGCATGGATGAATTAATAATGGACAGGGACTGGGAAAGCTTTATTATTAATTTAACACACCTTCTCTGACCATCCCAAATCCGAATAACAATTCTCTGTCCCAAAAGAAAGGATTAGGAAGAAGAAGAAGAAGAAGAAGAAGAAGAAGAAGAAGAAGAAGAAGAAGAAGAAGAAGAAGAAGAAGAAGAAGAAGAAGAAGAAGAAGAAGAGGAGGAGGAGGAGGAGGAGGAGGAGGAGGAGGAGGTGGTGGTTGTGGTTGTGGTGGTGGTGGTGGTGGTGAAGGAGGAGGTGGTGGTGGAGGAGGAGGAAAACAAACCACAAAAATACAAATTCAACAAGCTTGAAGAAGAAAAGAGCGAAAAACAACAAAATACGACGATAAAACCAAAGAAACAAGAAAAGAACGTTATAGTCACGTTTGTGGTGTAGTCGGCAGGGTGTCATTCAAATGTCTCAATATTGCTTAGTTTCTTGATTCCAGCAAATCGATGGTTCAAAGATGACGTCAATCATGTCTTTGTTATTGTTTTTTGCCATCAGCGTTTATGAGTACTTCTCACTAAACTGTATTAACCAGACTATAAACCTTAAAGGTTACACACAGTTTTGTGTGTTAGCCAGTTTGACTTCCGGATGGCAATGTTGTGAACTTCTTAACCAAGTGCATACTATCTATAGATAGTTCGAAGATGACGTCACTCAGGTCTTTGTTATTCTTTTTTGCTATCCGCGTCTATGAGTAATTCTCACTAAACTGTATTAACCACACTATAAACGATCATGGTCACACACAGTTTTGTGTGTTGGTCCGTTATACTTCCGGATGGCAATGTTGTGAGCTTCTCTGCCAAGCGCATACTATCTATAGTCACGTTTGTGGTGTAGTCGGCAGGGTTTCATTCAAATGTCTCAATATTGCTTAGTTTATTGATTCCATAAAATAGGTTGCTCCATAAGTGGAATGTATTTCGGAACACAAAATAAAGGAGGGGAGGAGCAGCATAATACAGTTCGCGACTACAATGAACATCGTGCAGGTATAGATAATTCAAAGATGACGTCACTCAGGTCTTTGTTGTTGTTTTTTGCCACCCGCATTTATGAGTAATGCTCATTAAACTGTATTAACCCGACTATAAACGTTCATGGATACACTGTGTGAACGTTTATAGTCAGGTTAATACAGTTCAGTGAGCATTACTCATAAACGCGGATGGCAAAAAACAATAACAAAGACCTGAGTGACGTCATCTTCGAACTATCTATAGATAGTATGCTCTTGGCTAAGAAGCTCATAACATTGCCATCCGGAAGTATAACGGACCAACACACAAAACTGTGTGTACGTGTATCCATGAACGTTTATCGTCGGGTTAATACAGTTCAGTGAGCATTACCCATAAACGCGGATGGCAAAAAAACAATAACAAAGACCTGAGTGACGTCACCGTCGAACTATCTATAGATAGTATGCGCTTGGCAAAGAAGCTCATAATATTGCCATCCGGAAGTATAACGGACCAACACACAAAACTGTGTGTATCCATGAACGTTTATAGTCGGGCTAATACAGTTCAGTGAGCATTACTCATAAACGCGGATGACAAAAAACAATAACAAAGACTTGAGTGACGTCATCTTCGAACTATCTATATTGTGGTGTCTCAGTTACAGGGAGCAGCAATGTTGGGGTTTTCGGTTTGCGCCCAGAAGTTATGGAGTTTTTTTTTGTTTTTTTTTTTTTTCTTTTTTAGACCCAGGCCATCCTATCTAATGACCCTCTTAATTAGTAACAATTTTATTTGTTAGGTTAATTATTATGTGTTTAGTAGTAGTAGCAGTAGGAAGGCTTTGGCATTAACTGCTTCTGTATCGTACGTTATGATAATTTTTTTTTTTTTTTTTTTTTTTTATAAATGAAATAATGGTTGAAATATTAATGTTGCCTAACGCGTTCATGGAGGGTGGGGGGTTAATTGGGCAGTTGGTCAGTTAGAGGTTATATTGGGTTGGTGGGTTGTAATAAATTTTGTTACTTTTTTTTTAGTTGATTTAAATTAACAATTAAATAGCTGTTCATGGTTGGATGTGGATAGTAGATAAAATGTGTTGTGATTGGTGGATGACAGAGATCCTGTACCAATCGGTTTATTGATGATTCAGGGCTGTTTGTAATGTTGTTTAGATAAATTGTCTGGGACTGACAGAGGTTTAGTAGGGGGGGGGGGGGGGATGGGGGGTGTTGGATTCTGAGGGTTTTGATTGGTGGGAGTTAAAAGGCTGCAGCCTATCAGCTGATCAGAATATTCGAACTTCTGTAATATGGAGTTATTGTGGAAATGAGTTTAGGTTTAGGTTTTAGGTTGGATGGGGGGGGGGGGGGGGGGGGGGGGAGGTTTCTGAATTGCTTCTGTTGTTGGAATGGTGAATACACGGGTCAAACGTCTTGTGGGTTTATTAATTGTTGTGGTCGGTTGATGTTCTTGGGCTATTGCTAAATTATGGGAGTGGATTGGAACTGGTGATGAAGGTGGTTATGCTTTTAAAAGGAAAACTTTTGATTAATTTGTTAGTAACCTATTCCCTTGCTCCCTTAGGAGTCCAAGGGTGGCCACCCACTTTCCCGCTCTCTAGCCGAGCGTCATTCGCTGCTTCAACTACTGTGCACGTGGTCTTTCCCTATGCAGCATTGGTTATTTTATTATTCTATGAATATAGTTAATTTTTCGATAAGGTTAGAATCGTGGGGGGGGGGGGGGGGGGGGGGCAGTTGTGACTGTGGGTGTACAAGGTGTACGTTTTAATATTATAAATATTGTAAATATTCTTCTTTCCGAGTCGGCCCCGACTGATCTCATCTGCATACATGTGGTCCACGGCAGTCTAGACGCCGCAGCGCAATTGTTTCAGCCGCGCTTCAGGCGGGTTGGGCGGGACTAGACCCTCCGGCATGCTGCGCGGCACACACATTGCCCCGCGCCGTCCCTGCCGTGGGCCGTTGCGCCGAGTTCGCCGGGGCCGCATCGGAAAGAAAAAAAAATAAAATAAAAAAAAAAGAAAAAGAAAAAAAAAAAAAAAAAAAAAGGGGGATTATATCTTACTAAACACTTGTGTCACTTCCTTTCCTTGGAGGTTTGTTATTGTTATTTTGTTGAGTTTAGTATAAGTGGGAATTTTTAGGTGGGGGGGGGGGGGGGGATGTTGTTTTGTATGTTAGTATTAGTATCATTAATTATTAGATGGTTTTATCTGCCACATCATCTTTTAGAGCCGAAATAGGGTCTGTGTTCTCTACTCTAGCTATAGTTTTGCAATCAGATAAATAAAAATACAAAAAAGGTGGTACTCTGCATTTTTCCTTGGCGAGATCTTCTGTCGTTTATGTTGGTATTCTTTTCCGTCTCCGTTTGTATCAGGGTGATGGGAAGGGGGCTGTCTGTATTATCTATCTAAATGTGGGGTAGGATTGGATGTACTGTGTGGGGGAGGGGGGGGGGGGTGGGGTAGAAACAAAGGAAAAGGTAGAATTAGTTATATACAGAATGGTTCTGATTATATTATTCCGGAGGCCGAAGAGTTAGGAGAAGGATGATCGATCATCGGGTTGTGTATCATTATCAATGCTGAGAGAGAAAGGGGGGGGGGGGGGGGAAAAAAAGAAAGGGGCGCCCCCCGTTGTTTTTAACTAGGGTGTTTGGCGGGGAAGGTGGGGAAAAAGTTAGGGCTATTTCGGTGGGGGAGGGGGGGGGAAAGGGGGAGTTAATATAGAAAAGGATAATACTACAGCAAAAGTAAGGGAAGGAGGAATAACTAAATACTAGGGGTAGGAATATATAATAGTAAGTGATCAGTCAGGTAAATGATCGATAATAGAGGTGTAAATAATATATGTATAAATAAAGTTTGTAAAGCTAGCTATGGGGGGCGGAGGGGAGGGGTAGGGTCAGGTTGTGGGTGTGGTGCAGAGAGTTGAAATGTCTCGGTGGAAGGTCATCTATCTGAATTGTGCTATTAGGTCGGTATATTTGTTCCATCTTGTTTCTCTCTCTTTATCTAAATCGTTTTTGTATTTCTTTTGTATTATGTTAAGAAATATTAATGACATGTTGGTATTAGTGGTGTTTTGTCTGTGTACTTGACCCATTCATGCAGTCCAAATCGCTTGTCTTGCTGCTGCTAGGATGTGTATGTTTATTTCATGTGTTGCATTGTCAGTTTTGGGGATGATATTATGTCTAAATGCTATTTCTGTATGTATGGGTTGTCGTATTGTTTTTTGTATTGTGTTTATTGTGGCTCTAATCAGTGTTTTTGTTTTAATGCAGTTTGTGAAAATGTGTACATTTTGTGTTGGACAAAGCGCTCGGCATAAGGGCATCTGGGCGTGTTGTTTGTTGGTAAGGCGTTGAACATCAGTCTGTATGTTATATGCTTACTGTATCTAGAAGTATCATGTTTATGTAAGTTTTCTGAGGCCACTCTCATGTTATCTAATGTTAGTCCTGATGCGTGCATTAGGTCTTGTTCTCTGCGTCTGTTTGGTGTGTTTATTGTTCTGTATATCTGTTTACTGTCTAATTGTTTATTTATTGTGTCTGGGTATTTGTTTACTAGTCCTACGCATTCTTTGTAAAAAGGAGGGAGTGTCTTACCTCCGAAATGGGGGAGTGTGTGGTCGATCTTTTTAAATTGTGTTAGTCGTGTCCCTAAGTAGTATGACCCGAATTTATTTCCTGTCGATTCTTGTATTATTTTGTCAATATATCTGATCCTAGTTGTGTCTAAGGTTCTTTTAATACATTTTAGTCCTGTGCCGCCTGATTCTATGGGAAGTGTGAGTATTTCGTGTGGAATGGGTTTTGCGTCTTGTACGAGTAGTATAAATGTGTCTATGCGTCTTTCTAATTTCTTTATTGTGGTGAACGGAGGTTTGAAGATTTTGATGTAGTATAAGATTTTTGGAATAATGTAGGTGTTCACTATCCTGGTTCTATCGAATATATTGGCTTTGATGTATGTGTATGAATGTAGTTTCTTGTCTATATTGTGTACCATTCCACTCCAGATGTGTTTCGGTGTCGTGTGTCTTTGACAGTACGTTATTCCGAGGATTTTAATTTGGTTAACCCATTGCATGTCGGGTATCTGGGCTTTTTCGGTTTCTAAGGGTTCGGGACCGAGATTCATGATTTTGGTCTTTTTAATATTTAGTTTGGCACCACTAGCGAGGCCGAAATTTTTGAAAGTTTCTAAAATTTTGTGTATGCTAGGTATATCACTCGGAATTAGGGTTGCATCATCGGCATACGCGATGAGTTTTTTGTTGGCTTTTCCGGGAATTCTGGTGCCTTTAATTTTCGGGTTTCTCCTAATTTTTTCCAAAACGGTTTCGAGACATAAGATGTATAGTTGGGCCGAGAGAGGGCAACCCTGTCGTACTGACCGACCGATTTTGAAGGGATCAGATACTTTTTGATTGACTATTACACAGCTGGAGGGGTTGTTGTATAGTATTTTTATCCATCTTCTGTAATAAGGGCCTATGTTGTTGTGTTCTAATATTTTGTGTAAGAAACTGTGTTCTAATCTATCGAAAGCTTTCTCTTGATCGATGGACAAAATGTATGCGTGTGTGTGTGTCTGTTTTACGTATCCTATAAGGTCTCTGATGAAGTTTGTGTGTTGTTCTATTGTTCTGTTTTTTTATGCTACATGTTTGTTCTTTGTCTATCAGTTGGGGGAGGTGAATTTTGATTTTGTTGCTTAAAGTTTTCGCTATAATTTTGTAGTCGGTGTTTAGGAGGGATATGGGTCTGTATTGTTTGACGTCTGTTGTGTTGCTTTCTTTGGGTATGAGGGTTATGTATGATATCTTTTGGCTGTTCGTTAATTGTCCTTCTTTGTGTATTTCTTTAGTCAGTTCTAGGAGGGGTTTTTTAAGGAGAGGGAAGAAACTTTTGTAGAATTCTACTGTTAGTCCATCGGGGCCTGGGGATTTGTTTGTGTTCATGTTCTCTAGGCTGTGTTGTAGGTCTTCTATTGTAATCTCTGTATCTAATTGTTCTTTCTGTTCGTCTGTCAACTTCTTTGTATAATCGGTGTAGTGGTCTTGTATATCTGTTGATATTTCGCCACTTGTAGTTGTTTGTAAAAATTGTAGAAGGTCTCAAGGATTTCTGTCTCGTTTTTGTGTTATTTGCCCATCTGTTGTTCTGATTTTGTCTATATGTCGTCTATTGTGTAGTTCGTTTTCTATTCGTGCTATTGTGTCGTTTAAATCAGTGTAGTCGTTGCGTGTTTTGTATGTGCTTCTTACTTTGTGGCCTCTGAATTTTCTTTGTTCAATTTCTTTCAGTTTTTCTATTGCTTTAGTAACATGTGGTTGTGTTTGTATTTCTGTTTTGTTGTCACGCGCCCTGTCTATGTTGATGATTGTTTTGTACTTTGTTTCCTTTCTGTTGGTTTTGTCTTGTACTTTTCTCCCTATCATTTGTGTGTTAGCGTTTGTATGGTCTGTTTGAGGGTGTCCCACCATTCTCGGATGTTGTCATTTGGTATGTTGTCCGTATAGTCTAATATGATGTCGGTCATGTATTGTATGTAATAATGGTCCTGCAGGAGACTGTTGTTGAATTTCCAGTAGGCACTTTTTTGTTTGGGTCTTGTAATTTGGGTGCCGTACTGGGCGTAGACAGCTTTGTGGTCTGTGTAGTCTAGTGTGTTCTCTAGGTGTTTAATTTCTGTTATTGGGGTTGTTTTGGATATGTATATTTTGTCGAGTCTGGATCCTGTGTTTGCGAATGATTTAAAGGTGGTTTCTTTCCCGAGTGGGAATGTTTCTCTGTATGTATCTGTTAGATTGTGTTTTTCTAAAATTCGTTGTAGTATTTGTTTGTCTATGACTGTTTGTTGTGTTCTATGGTGAGTTGTGTCGCGGGGGTGTAGTGTATTATTGAAATCCCCTGCTAGGATGATGGGTGTTGATGGGTTTATTTCCATTCTTTTCTCTAAGTCTAAGAAAGTTGTCTTTTTTTCGTCCGTTCTTGAGGCAGGTCCGTAGATGTTGTAAATTTGGAGTTTGTAGCCGTCTTGAGTCACGTCTATTTTCCCTATTCGTCCTGTGTTGTCATGGTCGTGTTGGGTAACAGTCCAATTGTCATCCGGAAGTATAACGGACCAACACACAAAACTGTGTGTATCCATGAACGTTTATAGTCGGGCTAATACAGTTCAGTGAGCATTACTCATAAACGCGGATGACAAAAAACAATAACAAAGACTTGAGTGACGTCATCTTCGAACTATCTATATTGTGGTGTCTCAGTTATGGAGTGAGTGATACCAGTAAGAGGAGACACTGGGTAGCTGCGAATCGGCTTCGGTCGAGGAGCTGCCTAACGGCAAGTGCGTTACATCGGTGGGGTCTAACTTCCTGTCCAATATGTCCACGCTGTGGGCAAGAACCCGAGACGGCAGAGCATCTAGTCGAAAGGTGTGTTGTGACGATGCTACCCGGCGGGTTCGCGACGGTGCACGAATGCGGACCGGACTTTGCTGATTGGGTCGATCGTTATAACATAATAGTGTGAACCATAAGAGGCTGCTGAGTGAGACCACCGCAGCCTTTGTTAACGTCTGGTTTCTCACTTGGGTTGTTGTTTTGTTTTGTTTTGTGTGTCTATTGAGGGGGTTGGGTTAATTTTTTAGTTAGTTGTTTTTTTGTTTTTTTTTAATTGAATAGAATATATATATAATTTCTTGGACTGATAAAAACTGAACTTTCAAATCTCTACTCATTTTAAAGTGATAAATTAGAAACAAACATTGGTTTTAAAAAATGAGCTTTTATATAGCGCAATATCCACTAAACGTGCTCAAAGCGCTTTACAAGGGGTCCCTGGTCAACAGCAACACATAACATCGCCTGTTAGGCGATATTACAATTTTTCTGGACAGAGACAACGCTGTTAACGGCAAGGTATTCATTTTACACCTGAGTACGGAGAGAGAATGTGAGTAAAGAGCCTTCTACGAGGACTCAACTATGCGCCGAGCGAGGCTCGAACCCAGGACATTCCGATCCGAAAGCGAATGTCATACCACTAGATCACTATAAGATAAAGATCTGAAAAAGGGTGTACGATAGAGTGCGTGCCAGCCAACGCAGAGAAGAAGAAAACACACATCCTAACAATAGGCTTCAATAGTCGTGACGTCACTTCCCTCGTAATGACGCATAGTAACTTAGTAACTGGCTCTAAACTATCGGAACAATGGCAGACACCCTTACGAAATATTTCTCCGACGAGCATAAAAGTGTATCCAGAGGAGAAAAACATTATAGCTATGATCATGTTTTGACTTTAATACATTCTGATCACAAGACATATGAAAAGTTCTAGCCAGCATGAAGAATAAAACGTACCGATTTTCTTTGTTTAGAACCATGATGGCCGCTGTTGCTGATTATTGAATCCAATTCCCAGTCAAGGCAAGCTGATTTCCTGAGATGGTTTGTATCGTACTGTCATAGCTTTGGCTTGTTGTCTAGCACTGTCTCTCACATACTTTTTTTTTCATTTTCAGATAACTTTTCTCACTTTAACTTGATACCGTTTTGAGACGATGGATCAAATGTGGTTCATGATGGATAAGGCCCCTCCCTCCCTCCCTCCCCCCACCCTCCCCGCCATACTGATATTCTATCGGAATAAATATAACCCTAGTTTATGGAGCATGAAAAGACATCTAAAAGCGTTCAATTACTGTGTAATCTTGTCAGATTGTTTTTAACAGTTAAAGTATGCTTTACATTTCAATGATGAAATACATATTATTATCACTGTGAGAACTTAAAAAATTTTTTTTTAAAGTTGAGCTTTTATATAGCGCAATATCCACTAAACGTGCTCAAATCGCTTTACAAGGGGTCCCTGGCCAACAGCAACACATAACATGTAGGACGAGACATGACGCCTGTCAGGCGATATTACAAATTTTTGGGACAAAGACAACGCTGTTAACGGCCAGGTACTCATTTTACATCTGAGTACGGTGAGAGAATGTGAGTAAAGAGCCTTCTCCAAGGACTCAACTATGCGTCGAGCGAGACTCGAACCCAGGACCTTCCGATCCGAAAGCGAGTGTCATACCACTTGACCACACAGCCGCACGAGAACGAATATATACTGATTTAACCCTTTCGTTACAAACTACAGGAAAAAATTGTCACCTTTGTATCGACCCAAGGACCATTTTCCAGATTCATATTTAATTTGTTTAGTAGTACAGAACACAATTTGAAGACAAATCTTTGTCCATGATATGTATATAAGAACTTAATACTGGTTTGTAAAGCCAATTTTTTTCTGCACAAAAAAAAACAACAATGTATGGGATATTGTTATACTTTTTGCTTTTGAGTTACATTGTAAAATAAAAATCAAATTTTGTGTCTTTGGTCGGTATGACATTTCGGATTTCAGGAAACATATCCTGATAATAATAGTCGTGAGGAGAGAGTGAAATCTCTCATTAAATTTTCCGCCATGTCACTGTGTTCGTAATGGTTGATATTAATCCTTTACAACGTCATCAATAAATATGAATATATTATAATGTAATATACGATCTATGATTTAATAGAAATATGCTACCATAATTATTAGCAATTTATGTCAACGACCTCACAAAACCCTGGTTGTCAGCTTTCAATGTAGAAATAAAAATTAAGTCATTGAATAATAAATTTAATTATCAGGTTACAGTAATTATCATCACATCTATTGATAATCAATTGATAATGATGATAATTTTTGGTGTCAAATTGCCACAATTGTAACATATTGAAAACGAAATGAATATGTTTATGTTGTGTATATCGCACGTGTGAAAGAAAGAGAGGAAGAGGGGGAGAGAGAGAGAGAGAGAGAGAGAGAGAGAGGAGAGAGGGAGAGAGAGAGAGAGAGAGAGAGAGAGAGAGAGAGAGAGAGAGAGAGAGAGAGAGAGAAAATAAGTAGGAGTGAAATATCTGTTCAATGTTACAGTTATCATTTAACGTTATAACAAGTGACAAATTGCCATATTTATGGACAATAAACATCTATTATTATTATTATTATTATTATTATTATTATTATTATTATTATTATCATCATCATCATCATCATCATCATTATTATTATTATTATTATTATTATTATTATTATTATTATTATTATTATTATTATTATTATTATTATTATTATTATTATTATATTATTATTATTATTATTATTATCTCGCTATGTACTTTATTTTTGTGTGTGTGTGTTTTTTTGTTTGTTTGTTTGTTTTTTTTTTTTTGAATTCGTAGTTTTCAAAAGAAGAATAGTGTGTGTGTGTACCGACGGTTACTTGTTTGCAGGTCTGATAACCTGAACTAACTCAGATGGACTCTTTATTGTATGCGAAATACTCTCAATCTAAAATGTGATTACGTCCTTTACAACGATGCTAAATGAAGGCGATAATACGCTTCAACCGTCGTAACGTCAGTTCCCTCGTAATGACACATAGTAACTTAGTAACTGGCTCTTAACTATCGGAAGAATGGCAGACGCCCTTATGAAATATTTCTCCGACGATCATAAAAGCGTGTATAGAACAAAAAAAAAACATTATAAAACTGATCATGTTTTGACTTTTACACAATCTGATCACAAGACATATGAAAAGTTTTAGCCAGCATGAAGAATACAAAGTGCCGATTTTCTTTGTTTAGAACCACGATGACCGCCGTTGGTGGGCGACGTGACATCAGACTATTGAATCCAATTGCGTTCGTTTATCAGACCTGCAAATATCACTATGATCAGAGAATGGTAAAAGACTGGGTACTACCGCAAACTCGGGGACCCAAATAATTTTGGGGTTTTGGGAGGGGAGAAACTTTTAAAAAATAATAACTTTGGGGGTTTGGGATCGAGAGGGGGGAAACTTTTTTATTTTTATTTTAAAGTCTCTCCCATCCCAAACCCCCAACTAGACTTTTTTTAAAAAAAGTTTCCCCCCTCCCAAACCCCCAAAATTATTTGGGTCCCCGAGTTTGCGGTAGTACCAAAGACTGCCTAAAGCGTGGGATCGTCAAAACTCTAACGAAACGATGAAAATCGAAAGTCTTCGGAAGTTGCTTCGTTTCGTATTTTATAGCTCCCAAACTTTTATATTTGTTATCCTTACCGACAAATAGGGAAGAAAAGTCGTAACGCCACGCCCTCTGCTTTTCCGGTTCCAAAATCATTGGAAGTGTGTATGAAGCCAGTCCTTTGGAGGACTAATAATGAATAAGTTACACATTGAATCATAAGGTGGCCTAACTATTTTAGTATAGGAGGATGTATAGGAGAGCAACGAGCCTAAGAGTAGGAGTGAATCTCCAAAATAAATCCGGGTCTTCCAAGTCTGGGGATTTTGCATAGGGCTAACAACCCCATCCTAGAATAAATACATTGTTACACAAACAACAATGAAGGAAAATAGAATGTACTCCCAGGCGAACACTGGACCCTCAGAGCCATCGGAACAGGCTCGTATAAATGGCAGTGGTGAATGACGCAAGGAAGCTATTGACAGGAGGATAAGAGTATCTCTGTTTGCCGCAAAAGCAAAGACTAAAATTGGATATACGAATGTACGAAAATGTTCAGTGCTAGCAAGCGATCACAAGCTACAGCTAAAATGCGACGTTATGACTTAGATATCTTAGGCATTAGCGAGAATAGGTGATCAGGAGCTGGAAGGATAACTTCTATAGGACGCTGGAGTAGTATAAGAGCGCCCTTTGAGCACGGGAGGTGAAGAGATGTAAAGAGGTGTAGAGAGGTACAAAGAGGCGTAGAGAGGTGCAAGTGGTGAAAAGAGATTAGAAGTAATATTATATAAGTATGTTTGAGTGGGTCGGGTATGTAGGGTCATTTCCATGTCATTTTAATACGGTACCTAATGTGAAGAAGTAAAAGACGTGGATAATAACAAGAAATGAAGTGAGTAGGAAAGTGCCAGAAGACAACAGAGAATAAAAACTTCACTTTTCTGAATTAAAAGGCGTGGAAATTGCCCACCACTACCACCCACCATTCTTTCTAACGTACGTTCGCTGAGAAATAAAATAGACACCCTTGCTTCCCTTTCAAAGTTTTGTTTTCCCGCTAACATCTCTTTTAGAACGGAATTAAAAATAGATGCACCGCGTTCTTTATGGCACTTATTGAGTTGAAAATGAGAGTGCTAAAGATTTTTAAAAAATTAAAGTTTGCCACCGAGATAGAGAGTCCACCTATCTAAGAGGGCCCATACACGCACAGATCTCATCGTGGGACAGGCACTGCTGGGTCGCTGTGACCCAATCCCTGCGTTTATCGCAGATGATTTTTGCCCACACACGGCGAGATATTTTTTGAGGCGATCGGCGATCGGGGCGTGGCAGTATAAAAATGTGGACAATTTTTTTCTCGGATTTTCGCTGTTTTCACGTCGGATTCGTGATCAGCGTTAAATTTACAATAGGTTTGATACTAAGAATTGTGTGTTTACTCCAAAAATTGGTGAAATTAGAAATAAATTTTAATTAATAGTGAGGCCATGTGGCCGACAGAACCGATCCCAGTTACTGTCTCTTATTCTATCTTTCGTCGGGCGCACAATAGTCTTCTCACTAAATTATATCAATTAGACTGTTGAAGGAACGAAATTGACACCATTCCACTCTTTGTTATTGTATTAAGACAGCCATTTTGGTAATTAGTTCTCACTAAATTATATCAATCAGACTTTTTACGTTCAAGGTTACTCGTAGTTTTGTGTGACGGTACGTTATTTCCGACTGGCGGATGTTGTGAGCATTTTACCTAAACTCATAGCATCAATAACCGTCCAAGATATTCGTATCATATGTAGCAGTAGCTATAATAATCTAACATGTCGAGAGAGCGAGAGAGAGAGAGAGAGAGAGAGAGAGAGAGAGAAAGAGAGAGAGGGGAGAGAGAGAGAGAGAGAGCGAGAGTGAGAGAGAGAGAGATATTTGCTTGCGCTATATATACCGCTATATTCAATAAAGGTGCTCAAATCACTTGATAAGGGTCCTTGGCCAACAGAAAACATGTCAGACGAGACATGACTGTTAAGCGATATTACAATTGTTTCCCGACAGAGACGACACTGTAAACAGCGAGGTACTCATTTTAAACGCGAACAAGGTGAGAGAATGCGAGTAAATGCGTCCGACCCAAAGGCGAATGACATAAGTGTCAAATGCATAACCGCACAAAAAAGTGATGAGAGAATAGATACATATGTATTGAAGGAGGAGAGAGCTAATGGAGTGAGTAAAGTTCTTGGATATTTATAGAAGGGACCAAATTGACGTCACTCATCTCATTGTTATTGTTTTTAGACACCCACTTTTATGATTAGTTCTCATTAAAATATATCAGACTATAAAGTTCAAGGTTACATGTAGATTTTTGGGCAGGAGTGATATTTCTGGCTAGCGGACTTTGTGAGTATTTTAATTTAACACAGAGCATCAATAGAAGGAATGAATTTGGCGTTAGTCAACCCGTTGTTATTGCTTTTAGACAACCATTTTTATAATTAACTTATCACTAAGTTATATCAATCAGACTATGAACGTTCGAGTTTGCAGTTTTGTGTGTTAATATGTTATACCCCGATGGAGATGTCGTGAGTATTTTTCCAATACGCATAACATCAATACATTTGCAATCCGATTTAAGTTTAAAAACTATGGAAATAAAAATGTGTTATTTATCGTCATGATGATGATGATGATGATGATGATGATTATGATGATTATTATTATTATTATTTTATCATTATTATTATGTTGTGTTTTTGACGGGCCTCCAGATTAATATTGTGGAATCACTCAACTCAGAAGCGTTAAGTGATATGTGAGAGAACCGTTTATTACTGTGTATAAGTTAGAGTATATACAAATATATCGCAACAACATTTTAAGAAGGAAAAATAGTATAAGTAACTCAACTATGAAAAGTAAGGAACAAAGAGTACATCCTTCTTTAGGGCATGCCACTCTGATATTTGTTAAGCACAAATAATATTTTAACAATGGACTTAATGAATAATAACTAATTAAGCTGTAACTAAAATCAATTAGCTAAGAACTAAGGGGAGCAACTCTTTCCTAGAGTAACTCTATGTATAAGTCCATAACACCTCCCTGTTTTGCCTGAGAAGTATTTCGAAGGTTCCAAGGCTAAAATCGATTGGGGAATTTTCTGGTACGACACGATCTTCTCAGTTGGACACGATCCGATTCACGATTCGATTCTGCTCCGGGGGTAGCTGCATTCGATGATGAACGCTCACAATAATCACCGATAGGATTAGTAATGAAATCGTCCTCTATGGTATCATTTGCTGAAGCAGATACGTTTTGGCGAGGAAGGTTGTAACGTGGTCTTATTTGTTCAATATGACGCTTCCACGTTGTTCCGTCTCTCTGGAGAGTTACCATGACATGACGTGCTCCCAACACTTTGGAGACAGTTGCGGGAATCCATTTCGCCTCTCTGTCATTTCGATTACCAAAACGTAAGGAATAAATGTGTGTCCCAACTTTATAACGCATTTTTGATACGCGTGGTTTGGAATTTGAGGTGGACAATGGGCGGAGTGTGTCGATCAATGTACGAATTTGACGTCCATGAAGCAATTCACTAGGTGTCGAACCAGAAGCTAAAGGTGTGCGACGATATTGCATAAGAAATTGTTGCAAGGCTTGTCTTGGAGGAAAAGACGATTTTCTCAAAGCCTTTTTAAAACTTCCCACAAGTCGTTCTGCTGCACCGTTTGTAGCGGGATGATAGGGAGCTCCAGTGAGATGTTTGATTCCCCTCTCCCTACACCATGTCTGAAATTCGTCAGAAGTGAAGCATGCTGTGTTGTCCGACACGATAGCGTGAGGATAGCCGAAGTGAGCGAAGTCCTCTTCCAGAAGGCTAGTTGTTGCTTTCGTTGACGTCGAATTGGTTGCGTGAATGCATGGGTAATTTGAGTAGGCGTCGACCATAACTAACCAGGTATTACCCATAAAATTCACTGCGTGATCGATGTGCATTCGACTCCACGGTGAGTCTGGCGTTATCCATGGATGGTTTGGCTCCTTTGGTGGGTTGTTTTGATGTTCTGCACACGTAACACATCCACGACACGTATTGACGATGTCAGAATCAATACCTGGCCAATATACGATCGTTCGCGCTAATTGTTTCATGCGTTGCATGCCGAAATGACCGTTGTGAAGGATATTGAGGACGTCTCGTTGCAAACTCTTAGGAATAACGATTCTTGATCCGTAGAATAAACATCCATGAGACGTTGACAGCGTGTCCTTCATCTTGAAGAATGGTTTAAGATTGTCCGTTTTGGAATCTGATTTAGACCATTTACGAGTCGTATTTCTCATGACAACGGATATGGTGTCATCTTTAGCGGATTCTCTAGCGATGACTCCGGGGTCAGTAGCTCTTAGCAGTTTTCCAACTGTAGAGATTGTAAACACAGTGTTGACATCTTCTCCATCTTCCTCTCTGTCGAAGACAGGGTCGGCACTTGCAGGAAGTCTGCTCAGTGCATCAGCGTTGCCATGGTGAGCTGTCTTACGATATTCAATTCTATAGTCGTACTGACTTAGTGTCAAAGCCCATCTGGCCAGGCGGTTGGCAGCTAAAGCAGGTACTGGTTTTCTTGGACCAAAGAGCGACAATAAAGGCTTGTGATCGGTGACGAGTATGAAATTGCGACCGTAAAGAAATTGATGAAATTTACTCAGCGCAAAAATGATTGATAACGCTTCCTTCTGAATCTGACTGTATCTTCGCTGAGTATTGTTCAAAATTTTAGAAGCATTGGCAATCGGTCTTTCACTACCGTCTGGGAAACGATGGAATAACACGACTCCGATTCCCACATTTGATGCGTCACAAGATATACCCACGTCGAGAGATGGATCAAAATGCACAAGAATTGTCTCGTCACAAAGAAGTCTCTTCGCATGTTGAAAAGCTGTTTGTTCTTTAGCTGTCCATTTCCATTTAACTTCTTTCTTGGTTAACTGATAGAGGGGCTCTAAGACAGTTGCAAGATTTGGTAAAAATTTCGAATAAAATTGTACTTGTCCTAAGAACGATTTTAGGCTCGATACATCAGTGGGTGGTGGCATTTTAGTGGTTGCATCAACCTTTGTGCCTTTTGCAATGCCGTCTTTTGATAGTAGATGACCCAAGTACTCACACTGTGATTCTGCGAAAGAACATTTTTGGAGATTACAGCGAAGTCCCTTATCATGAAGTCGCTGTAATAATCTTCGCAGATTGTGTAAATGATCGATGGAATCCTTGCCACTCACAAGGATATCGTCGATATAGACTGCGACACCTGGAAGATCCTGAGTCAGTTGATCCATTATTTGTTGAAAATATCCGGGAGCTGAACTGATGCCAAAAGGTAGTCTCGTTTGAAGGAGAACACCTTTATGCGTGCTGAGTGCGAGGCGTTCTTGCGATTTTGGTGACAACGGGATTTGTGTGTAAGCCTCGGCTAGGTCGATTTTGGAAAATCCGTAGCCTCCTCCTAATTTGCGCATGAGGTCCTCAGGTAACGGTATCGGATATCTGTGAGTTTCCAATTGCGGATTAACTGTAACAGAGTAGTCTCCGCATACTCGAATTTTCGGTCTCTCACCACTGATTGTCATCTTTTTTATTGGCACAATCGGTGTTCCAAATTCGTTGAAGGATGTAGGTTTCCAAATACCCTTTGCAATACCGGCATCCAAGCTCTTGTTGAGGTCGTCTTGGATCGCATAGGGGACGGAACGAGGCTTGTGAAACACAGGCGTCACATCGGCTTTAAATTTAATGTCAAGTTCAAAATCTTTCAATTTACCGAGTTCTGGTTTGAAGACATCAGGAAATTCTGCACACACTTGTTTACATGCCTTTTGAAGATGTGACATGTTTGTTGGGGCTTACTACGAACAGATTTTACTTTTTTCGTTTGAAACAGTTCATCTACTGAAACATTGAGCATTTGTATGGCAGAACGTCCTAATAAGTGTAACGGCATAGTGGTGACAACAAAGTTTATCTCGCGGCACGTATCGTTCACAGACACCGGCAAGAAAACAGTTCCAATGACGGGGAGTTCCTGGTTGGATGCACATTGATACTTAATGTTGGCATTACAGAGTTGTGGTTTGCCAATCCTCTCCCATGTTCTAGTTGAAATGAAATTGTCACCAGTCCCTGTATCTATTTCAAAGACAATTTCATGATTGGATACAGTCGTAGCTAACTTAAGCGGTGTCACTGAAACGAAATTAACCCGTGATATGCGACGAATCGTGTTGACGTTGGGCCAACTGGACATTCTCTTTTTACGTCTACAGGCTCTTTCGATGTGTCCAGTTTTCTGGCAGAAGCGACAAACGGCTGTTGTGGCGCCCATCGCATCTCGAGCAGGTTTGATTTTTATTATCAAAATCCGTTGTCGGCTCTGTCTGTCTTTCATTCGAACGTTTGATATGCTGTTTGTTTTGACTGCCTTGCTGAATTATCGGAATCTGTTTTCTTTGAGGCTTAATTTTATGGACCTCGGGTTGAACAGATAATGCAGTCTCGTTAGCCACTTTTGAGGCATCTTCTATCTCCGTGGCGACCTCGATGGCTTTGTTAAACGAAAGCTCGTCCTCCTTGTGCTTGAATAGCGCTTCAAGAACAGCTGTGTTGTTAACTGCACACATGAAACAGGTACGCATAGCTTCATCCAAGGGGTTTTCAATGGATGGGAAATCGCATGTGACAGCGCTCTGGCGAATTCTAGCTGCCAATTCCTGAATAGTTTCGCCTGGTTTCCTCTGGAGGCTCGTCCAAAATTTATAACGTTCTCTGACAACAAATAGTCGAGGGTGGTACTGCTCCATCATATATTTTTCGATATCTGGAAGACTGAGGGCAGTTATCGCCTTAGCTGGTGTTTCTTGACTCGCCATGTTAGTCAGTATTTTGTAAACAACCGGCAATTGGTTGACAAGGAAAACGTCTGCTTTCTTCTCATCAGGTACGGAGTGAGCAGTTAAAAACGTATTAAAACGATGCCAGTAGTCGCTCCATATCTCTAAGGCAGGGTCGAATGCGACAAAGCTCGGAATAGCTGGAGGTTTTGGTAAACATGTATTGCTACCGGTCATTAGTTTCATGAACATTTCCATCTGCTTTTCTTGTCGTTCAACGACTTGCTTCATTTGCTCATTTTGCTGTTCAATCTGTTGTTGTAATATGGTTATGAGCTCTTTATTTGACATGATGACCGTACTGCTGACACGACTATTATATTATGTACAATAAAGGTACGAAGATAGGACGCGAGCGAAGGGTAGTAAATTATTGACGAAATATCACTATAATTACTCACCCAAGCGTCCGACTGCTTGGTTGTATGAAGACGACGTACCGTTTTGTTTTCT